>NC_058021.1:34773721-35082055 GCF_019176455.1 Solea senegalensis | reverse complement strand
GAAAAGAAAACACATGGTGTATTGATGAGAAGCGTGTTAGACGACACTACTGCAAAAAACAGAAAACATTTAAAGGTGCAATAAGAAACATTCTGCCACATGAGATACCAGTAAGCAAATGTAAATATAATTCAGTTCTAATATCTTGAACAGAGAATGCACTCAGACTCTTAGTCAGACTATGATTTCTGCAAGGCAGAAAACACGGAATCTTTTTTCCGAGTGGTTCACTCAAAGTGCAGGATTACAACGCAGGGCATTGTGGGTAAACACAATCAAAACATATGAGTGTGTAGAACGACAGCCAGGAGAAATGGCTGTTCAAATATGTGCAGTATGTTTAAGACCGATTTAATGCAGCTCCACGTTTTGCTCTTATGTGGCAGAAGTTGCCCTGCTTTAACCAACAGATGACATGAGTTTTCTTGTCCATCCATTTCTTGTCTTCTCCCTCAATAATTCTTGATGCAGCGCCAATCGTACTGGCGGACTATTAGGCGTGATAACGACCTTACTCTGTAAATTCTGCCAGAACACAGTCGACTAGAACCGTAAAAACGCGAGTGACCACATAGCTTTTAAACCTCCTAAGAAGAACAAGGAAAAACTGCATGCTGACAGGAGGGCTGCTATAAAAAAAAGCACCTATACAGCTATAAGCACATTGGCAGATTCAAAATGAGAATTTGTCTAAAACTTCTTGGCTGTGCTGAGTCAGACATTCCTCTCGAGAAGTGAAATCTTGCACAACAAGTGCTGCCTGAACATGAGAGTAACTAATGTTCAGGCCGCTTCTAAAGAACATTGTGTAAAAGAGCACCATAATATGCGGCTTAAAAGCACGAAATAAAATATGCTGTCTTAAGTGTTGTGTATTTCAGGCTTGACAGAAATGACTGCACATGATAAAGCAGTGCAGTTTATTATGTTAGTGATCAGGTAAAAGAAAAGCTTTTTCTTTGACTAATAATTAACTTATAGCATACACCACGTTGCATGTCTAGCCTTTATTGGGAACCATCTAGAAAAGGCATTGATAGCTTACTGCTATTATCTGTAACAATTGCTCTTGTTTTGGCCTCACCATCGTGTTCATCTACACCACCATAAACATGCACGTTTTACCACTGAATAATGCAGGGAAAAGGTGAGAGCGGGAAGTTGCTTTTGCTTGCAATGCATTTCTGATCAAAGGAGGATATCCATCAGGAGAAACGGGCACTCATTAAAGCTAAAGTAGTGAAATCTGTTCATTCTGAGATGACAGACCGAGAGTCAGTGAAGCATCAATGGAGGTCAGCCACCTCCTTTGCCCGGTAACTCTGTCAAAGCATGGGTGTCATTTCCAGAGCAACTAAGAAGAGTAGAGAAAGCCAATTGCTTAGTGTAGCTCCCGGACTGTGACAGTGATCCCTCCCGAAATCTGGTAAAGATTTGACAATAACCCAAGATTACAGTGTAGAGCTGCAGCCTCTCCAGTGTTGGTGGTACCAAGCCAGGGAGGGATGAGCTGCAGCCAGGGAGCTTTCAAACTTCTTGTGTCATTTCCAGTGGAGGAATAACCAGGATAAGACAAAGATGTGCTAACACCCTACATGCAGCTTTTCGAAGTAGGAAACAGAATAGAGAGCTCACAGTCTACCTGGCTGTACCTAATCTATGGTACAGCAAATGGCTGATTGTTGGATCACAGCTGGTGGCTGTTCACTCCAACTGGTTACCAGATGTTAACCGTAGCAATCATGCCTGTGTGGAGATGGGCCAATTTCTTGTGCCATGATCAATCCAAGAAAAAGTCTGTCTACTTTTCAAGGGTAACAGAGATTGTACCACCAGTAACTCATGTGGAAAAATATGAACACATTGGAGTAGTCGATATATTTGACATAAACAGTCATTAATGGAACAAAGGTATTTCAAACCTATGAATCAGGTGAAATTCAAGACACTAATGCCCAAAGGCTGCTTCCTGGGTTCATTTGAATCAGGACATAATAGACAGTGTTTGTTCTAGGGATGGGACGATACCACTTTTTTGCATCTATCACAATCTCAAGTAACTTCCGACACAGTTTTATTTTAGACCATTTATGAACTATGAAGCTGTTAACAACACATTTTGTGCTGAGTCATAATTCTCCAACTGTGGAACAAATATTGTTGAATTTTATTTACATTGTTGCAGTCTGTGCATAGTGAAGCATGCGATATAGAGAATTTTTGCATTGTATTTTTTATATTTTAATCTGTCCAATATCCTATCCAGTGATTTTGACCAGTATCAAACCGATACTGACCAATACCGATTTCCATCCCTAGTTTGTCCAATTTGTAAATTAGGAATAAAAATGACTACTGTGTGTTGAGGTGATGTTTTTGGAAACTTCTACTCCTGAATGATGATACAAGCTCGGTGATAGGTTATCAAATCCAATAGAAGACAAACATTGAATCTAGAGTATTGCTTGGAAATTAAACAGCTCAGTGGAGAAGTACGCACTGTAACAAAGCAGAAAAGCACACTTTTTTTCTCTCATCTCTCTGCTGGTGCCCTTTCACAGTCAAAATAAGTAAAGCATCAATCATAGGCTTTCAGTGCATCTTTACTTTCAGGCATCACTGTGAGCAACTTTTTCCTCACACTCTAGACTCTATACTGTGCTGACGTGAGGATCAAAAGACCTGTTTTGTCAATAACACATTGCTTAATCAAATATGAACTTGCTTTTATAAAAAGCAAGGGGATGATGCTTAATCATTACCTTGACCTTGCTGCTTATCACTGTGCAGTTCTTCTAGATTGACTGACTGCCTTAGTCATTGGGTTTGGCATCTGACTGAAAACCAGCATTGGCCCATTAGCCCTTGTATCTCAGCAGCCAGTTGCTTTTAATATCATCAAGTGGGCACAGCAGCATGTCACACTTATACATTATACTTGAAGACTTTTAGCCTAAGCAGCAAAATGTGTTTCTCCCAAACTTGGCACCGTTTTCAAACCATTTGTCTCTCTCTTTGTAGCTTTTCAGGACAGCGGCAAAGGAAGTGCTGTTGTTGTCGCTTGGAGTGTCGAACAAACGATGGATGCTAATGATGGCGTTGTTTGATATTTGCATGTCGCTAAAAGTTTCTCTTCGGTTCATCAGTAGTGTTGTTCATGTATGTCAAGATTCAGCTCCGCATTGGCAATGAATTCCTGTATTTACTCAGTTGAGCAAACAGTATCATAGCTCATAGCTGGTTCCTTGATGATATTTTCCCCCCTCCCTGATGGTTGACAGTGGATCAGTAAAAAAAACACTCTCATGGAGTCCCTAACTGTCACAGTACTTTAAAGGGCCTTCTCTACCTTGTCTCTCAGATCTGAGAAGACACTCTGTAACAAGTGTGTGTGTGTGTGTGTGTGTAACTAGATCTGAAAATTATATTCAGCATTCAGCCCCTATCCAGCGCAGGTGGGTACTGTTAGCACTTCACACATTAGCATCAGGCTTATTATCATACCCAAAGGTGGTACCATGGATCAAAGCCAAGGATGTACTGTTTAATATTTCTACCTCATTACAGTATAGGGGCTTTTGATTACTGGCCTTTGTGTGCATCTGTCTATTTGAGGCAGTGATGTCCTTTGCTGTTCAGCAGGAAGTGCAATATTAATAGAAGCAGATTTTTACTCCTGAACAAGTGAAGCACTCTGCGGCGCAACACACTGGGTTTTAGGCAGCACAGACCCTGTAATTGGTCTTCATATGTCACCTGCTTGAATTGATGTCACATGTTTTCCCTTTGGGGAAAACTACTGCACACATTAAACTATCTCACTGTCTATATTAATCTCACCTGTCCAGTGTAATTACATACCGTTTGACATTTGATAATTTTGAGTCACCGTAACGGCTAAGTTCTCTACTCAGCCTGATGTTAATGGACCGACTGTCATCTTTGTAAACGCACAAATCAATTGCCCTCCCACATTCACAATCCGGCTTTTGTTAGCCTTAAATACTGTCTAGCCTAAATAAGACATTTTCCACATGTTCCAAAAAGTTGGGCACACTGGCCTGTCAGTCACTTGTTATGCGAAACAACACAATACGACTTAGTCTAAAAGGTTTAAATTAACAGCAGTGTCAGTGTTGAATTAATTAAACCATTATTACAATAATAAAGCACAAAAAGCAATGCCTACTATAATCAGCCCTCCTCCAAGCCTTTTCAACATGAAGCGCTGACTAATTTCAAGTGAATCCGAGCTTCTACTAAATGGAGCACAACATCCTGTCAGTGATTGGGAAGAGTGCAATCTCACCCCCTTGTCAGTATTATGCATATGAGCCTATTATCAGCTCATTCGCAGCTCTGTGAGGATGCATGTAGAGTACCTGCTCAGGAGAATCCCTCTCTGCTCCCGTGGGAGAGCCACTACAAACACTCCAGAGTCTCTATATTGTGATCCTATATGCTTGAGTAATTAGGCCCAGGCTAGCATGAAGGTTGTTATTGTTTATCCGTGGTTGAATAAATAGCGGGAGGGGATTGGATGGTTGACTGACGGTGAAAGAGCTCAGGGGTCGATGCATCGACTCACTCAGAAGCCTGTGCCGATGATGGAAACAGATCTGAGATCTTCCCTTCCCCTACAAACCTCAACAATCTTCTACTAATCAGGTTCATACAAGTTGGAAATATTATATAATTTCCACAACACAAAATTAAAATAATATGATGTCGCCATGTCAGAGAAAACAGCATCCACCCCTCTGATCATCTGGTAGCTATTACAGTATTGACAGTGTGAGTCCCAGTTAAAGCCTGGAGTAATTATCTGATAGAGTGCACTCTAAAAACTTAGGCTTTAGAGGGAAAAACATCAAGGATATGGAACACAGCTGCTCAAAAAGATACCTACAGAGACTGCCCTCCACCACCTCCGAGTCCTCTAGGCTCCGGAGCTCTGAAAATCCACTAAAGGAATTATTTTCACACCAGGAAAATCAATATAACAGTTTTCAGCTACAGTGTAGAGGCAATCATCAGTCTGTCCACTTCCATGCGCAGTCCTTGTTAAAGCAACATTTCTGTCTTTGTTTGTGAATCCTGCCACAAGCGAATAAACATATTTGTGAAAAAAGAGAATTGCCTCTTGTGAAATAATTCTTACATATTTTTTGGATCAGTGGCCAAAGACAAATATCTCGGTTTCACACTGTAGACTGGAGATAGTTTTTATCAATTCAATTGAAGCACACTGTAGAGGACATGCTGCAGTGAATAATTTGTAATTAATAATATAATGTTGTTGTTAATTGTGGTCAAAATAGTGTTTTATGTCTGAACATTTTTTATCTGTTGTTCCAAATCATAAATGTGTGTAGAGATAAGTTATGCTTGTAAATCATATTCAAGGTTACTAACATTTGCTTATAGAGATTTAAGGGCGACATAGACCTGGAAGCTCCAATTAACGCTGCGTTTGCGTGTGTATCTGCGTCATTACCTTGTTTATGAAACCCTAAAGTTTCAGAACAAACAGTTCAGCCACTGCTGAGAAAATAGGGTTTTATTGTTTTCCTGGGCTCTGCTTAGCGGATCGGCACTTCCGTATGTTGATGTTGTCATCAGTATACCTCACCACTCCTGGTGCGGGCACTAGTCCGGGCACATCCGGTTGCGTACATTCAACTGCAGAAGAAGAAGAACTACTCTCGTTGTAGCTGCTGAGATGCAGAGCATCCACCGTGCCAGAGGGGGAGCTGTGTATCTGAGAGCTGGCCTACCAATTACGTCACTTCCAGGTACCTGGCCAATCACAGGACAGTGGGAAAGCTCTGTGAGGCGATATTTTGATCAGCTCGTTTGCAGCGATTAGGAGGTTTTTAACCATGAAAACAAGTTAATATAAGTAAGTAGACCTCCATAACTAACATATATGTGCGATACAAGCGTTCGATATTTCGGTAATTTAGAAAATAATGATTACACGGTGGGTCCTTCAAAACCAAAAATAATAAAAGTAAATAAAAATTGGTACAAAACTGAAAATATCACTTACTAAAAAAAAAAAAATACTACAATTAGTTCCACAGCATCTGATTATGGGTTAAAGCAGCAGTTAGGCTTCGAGGGGCGGGAAGAACTGTGATTCAGGTGGAGGGCGGCAAAAGAGGAAAGGGAATTGGTGACGCAACAGTAAGTTGTGTAGGCTAGACCAGGGTTTCTCAATCCTGGTCCTGGGGACCCACTGCCCTGTATTTTTTAGAAGTTTTCTGGCTCCAACACACCTGATTTTAGAACAGGGAAACATGTGAAACATGGACCAGGATTGAGAAACCCTTGGCTTGCCTATCGCCTATCTGACTTCCATCTCCTCCAGAGGTTCCATTTAATGGAGTCATCCCCTCCCCATCGGCTGCAAACTTCTGAGGATCCAGACTAACAATTGAGACAAACAGTCTGGTTCAGACAACAAGTTAAGGTGACAGTAGGTTCACATCATGAACCATGAAGTTAGCACCATGGTTGAATATGTAGGGAAAGAGAACAGGGACTGGAATGTCTTGGAAAGATCAGGTGATAGAAACATTTGGTCAGGAGGGACAATAGACTGAATTATTTCTATATAAATTAAATGTATTCCCTTCCGACCTCTGGGTAATGTGTTTCACTGTTAAACATGAGCCCCAGGCACAGTGCTTAACCACAACAGCCTTATAGTCCACAAAACACGCTAGAAACTGTAGAAAACCATACATAGATTTGGGGGACCAGGTCTTTGCAAAGGGTCAATTCTCTTATACAATTGCATACAAACAATGTAGTGCACATCTGTTGGTTATACTGGTGAGAAGTCTAACTTTGAGCACTGTGTTGGAGTGAATGAGGTGTGATGTTCTTATGTTGTCATCTCCAGGGTCCACCAACACATGACATAGGGGTTCTCTGCCCAGAGAATAATTACTGACAATCATATATCCAGCTGTGGGCTGCTGAATTTGTCCATACGGCCGTGAGGGCTCCTGAGATTTCTCCTGTACCATTCCCCTTTTCAATTTATTGCCCAGCTGCACTCGCACAAAACACTACATACATTCTGTGCGCTAGATTATGCATTCTGTGACTGTAACATGAAACGTCACGCTCTTTTTATCCTTCTGGTTAAAATAAAATCCCTCACCACTTTGTTGTAATAAATGGATTAAGTCGTGATGAAAAATGATTTGGAGGTTTTCAAATTAAATGAACGGTTCAGTTGATCAGTGTCTGCTGTATTTTAACCTCGGGGAAATCATGTCTCACCAACACATGACAATGAGCAACTTTTGTTTTCATTGTCAGAGAAAGTGAAGACGCTCCTCAATTATAGATGCCGGAGAAATTAAATGCCTGTGCTTCGCACCTGACAGATGAAGGAGGATAAAATAATGAAAAGCAATCCCAGTGTCACCGTCTTTATTTGAAGGTAGCTCTGAAAGCACTAATGATTCAGAAGGATATATTTTTATCCCTGATTTTCCACTTTGACTGATGTGTTTATCACGATGAGCGGCTTCCTGCAGAGTTAATGCCAGTCACACTGGCAAATGATGAAGTATGATTAGCTCATTATAGCGAGTGTGTGATAGCAATGTTGATCGCAAAGGCACAGTTGCCTTTCTGGCCCCTCCATATGCTCGTGCCATGTCATATTTTGGCAAAGCCGTGTATTGCGTTGCATTTAGCAGGAACAGATGTTAGCGATCACACGAACAAAGGATCTATTCAGTTCATGTAAGTCAAGACAGTGGAACCATGAACCAGCATGCAGACTGAAACTGAGGAAGCTAAATGGGACTCGGCCACCATCAAATTGATTATTTACACCCATGATCTTCCGATAGTAACCTGTTAAAACGGCTCCCGTGCATTTGCACAGATGGTATTTGGAGTCAAGTACAGATGAGCAGTTGCAATTTGAAAAACGAAGAGAAGGAACAGCATACAGCACAGCAGAATGATAAAAATGTTATTAAAGATAAAGGCTTGACGGAGGTGACGCCTACACTCCTTAGCAGTACATCTGTATTTTCCACTGATCTATGCTGAACAGTAAGTGCTCCTAATTGACAATTAACGGATAAAATGATCATTTATTAGCAGTTACTGTGTTGATGTATAGTGTGCCACGTGCCACATTCACATCATCAAAGTCACTGCTTTTGATAATTTTACAACACTTTAACATATTGTAATTGGGCACGAATAAGTATTGAATTCCATTAGCCCAAACTCATCCCAGCTTTGGAGAAGATCATCAAAAGCGTTTGATAGAGAAATAGTGAAACTATTGATTCTCCGGGTTGGTTGCTTAGCTTCTCCACTGAAATCTCATTAACAATGAAGGACCCCGCAACAGTTGGCTTTGAGCACTGTTTACCAGCTTCCACCAAGATTTTTTTTTTTTTTTTAAATAATTATGAGAGCTACCTAGCTGCCAGAATCGATATTAAGGGGGAGGGGCCAGTGCTTATGTGTGCACCTGGAAAAATTAAACAGATGGACTTCAGCTCTCTGCACTGCTTGCCAAATAGTAGTGGGTCCTTAGTATATTTTCTCTCACCTACTTTGCTTTGAGGAAAGAAAGAAAAAAAACAGACTAACAAACGAGAAAAAACCAACAGAAATGCCTTGAGGGAGAAGGCCACTCATTTATACTTTTTTCCTTTTAATCGTTGATAAAAGCGTTATTAGTTCAAGGTCAGTCCTCTTGCATTTTCATTTTCCTTCAGATGAACTATGTGGAGATGACGTTTTTAAAAAGGTGCTCTTGTGTGTTTCTTCTGCAATCATCCCTTGCTGTTTTTCAGCACTCAAAGAAAATGCACTCATCAAGACTGAGTGTTACTGTGGAAATTGAGGCTATTTAGAATTAAGGAGTAGGGATAACTTCGGTTTAGTTTAGAAATAAAGTTTCTAGACGTACCTTCACATTTGCAACATGTAATTACGTTTAATTAAAAATATAAATTCTTTAACACGAATATATAATTTTGGAAAAGGTACACCCCATATGTCTTCAGCTAAGTCCAATTCAACAGACACCTAAAACAACATTACTCATTAATTAAAGATAGAATTCATCTCCCATAATTAACATCTCCCTTCTGCTTGAGCCGCGCAACCACACAGTGAAGAGCACGCAACGGAGAGGGATCAGGGTTTAATGAGAGAGTTGCTGTTGAAAGAGAGCGAGAGAGACCTGGTGAGAAAATATTAATTTTTCATTTAATAGACTGTAGGGTTTATACCGCCTCTGAATTTTACTCCAGGCAACAGGGCAGTAAAACACATCCGAGACCTTTTGAAATATTCGACAGTGCTTAAAACATATTAAAGCAATCAAATCCAAAAGGCATTACTGTTGTAGATGGGGCTACTATACACTCAAGTGTGTTTGAGACGAAGCCCATCTCCAAAAGGTTAATCAGAGGAGGGTAGAGAATACGTCAACACTGATCAGTGGGCTATTTTTTTTTTTTTACATTCAGACCATGACAAGGGCTATAAAAGTCTAAATTCACTTTAAATGATTCCCGAAAATAATGAAACGTCCCGTTTCCTGACGGCGCTTAATATCCATCATTGAAGCTGACGCTAATAAATAATGTAATTTAATTAAAATGATGAACAATGGTTATTCCTTTACATGACAACTTAAATCGAAATTAAATTCGGACCTCCACACACATGGCCTGTATCTGATGACGCTGAAATTACTTTTCAGCCACTTCAGGAGCTGAAAGATCAGCAAGCGTTATATGCAATGTTTTAAAGCGCTTTGCTCTTACTTGAATTATTTTGGCCGCAGATAACACGGAGCCACTAACCTTAACCGCAACGTGGCATACACTCATTGTCCACTCAGTCTCTTTTATAGGTAATGAAGCCCATCCAATATTGCTGAGCACTGCGTGAGAGTGTAAGTGGGAGCAACATAAACAGCATCGACATAGTGCACATGCTTTCTTGATGTCCTCGTCAAACTGTCAAGCTAAAAAGCCAGCTGCTCTAATTAGCTATGGATTCTCCTGTACACTGGCTCTCCCTCATTATGTGGCATGATGTCATTTGTCCAACCACCGATGGCAAGTGTTTGAGCAGCTGCTGCACGCACACACACACACACACACACACACACAGACACGCACAACTGGACCTTCTCAAAGAAGCATCAGTAAATATAGCGCTGCAATCACTGTCACAGTTTATGTAGTCAAGGATGTCCCGCTATAGCCTGACAATGTACACTTTGTGCTAATACCGTGGCTGACAGATTATCACCTCGGGGACCACCAGTTTGTGAGACTGGAATGAAATGAGCTGACTGGGATATTGGAAAATTGGAATTTCTGAGTGTTTGGTCTTCATGTTGTTTAATCCTTGTTAGATCGGTTGCACCTTCGACACTCCAAGGTCTCAGGGGTCATAGCAGTGGGAGTCCAACGTGTACTTATTCTTGATTGGTATACATAATTGGTCTTTATGGCAGATGTTATTGTCCTGACCAGTGAAATTAATCATCAGTATTCTAACACTACATTCAATATCAGTATTTCTATTCTATTTGTGTATTTGAAACAGATTTCCTACCAATTTGTCCCACTTGCCTCAGCACTTTTCCTCACACTGGCACTGGAATGAGAAAAATATGAAGAAAGGGTAAAGGTAGGGTACGACCAAGAAAAACGCTAATGCAGTGCGATCCGAGACCAGAGTGAACATCAGTGCTGCGTTTGAATGGTGGCAACAACGGAAAGCCCAGAAAGTAGAGTTGTTCCGATTCCAATACCGGTATCGGAAATGCCTCAAATACTGCCGAAAACGTGGGTATCGGTATCGGCGAGTACTGGAGTCCATGCACCGATCCGATACCACGTTATTTAATAGAGCTCTGTTAGCTCTGACGCGGTTCTTCTTCTCCGCTCTTGAAACAGTTGTGCTGTGCTGTTTTAGCCGTGTGAAGAAGAACTGATCACCCGACACCTGTAGACAAGGAGCTAATGT
The DNA here is from genome assembly GCF_019176455.1 of Solea senegalensis. NCBI lineage: Eukaryota > Metazoa > Chordata > Actinopteri > Pleuronectiformes > Soleidae > Solea > Solea senegalensis. The sequence goes on along the minus strand of NC_058021.1, from coordinate 35,071,015 downwards.
TAGCTTATCATGTCGGCGGTTTGGCAGTATTTACCAGTTAGCTCCGTTAGCGTGTCTACAGTCAAACTGGAGCGGCCCGTTTATTAAACGAAAAGAGCAGCCCGACAACTAACCAGCGTACCTGTGTCCTGCGTATGTATGCTTCTGTTTTTAAAGTTTAGCGTTACTTTAGAGACTCATTTTAACAATCTGGAGTCATGTAAAAATGATGTCACACACGTCCTTTCCCGGTCAGTCGTCATGGAAACATGAAGCTCTGCCAGTGCCACGGTGTTTGGACCAGAGTGAAAACAAACGTACAAGCTGAAAAACGAAATAACATATCACTGGTAAAAATAAATGATGTCCATTTGCTGTATTCGTTCATGTTTTACAGAGGGTTTAACCTGAGCCAAACTTTACCACCAATTCATATATTATTATATATGAATTTATTTATTCATATGTATATATATATATATATACACATACATATATATATACATACATATATATATATATGTATATATATATATATATATATATATATATGTATATATGTATATATGTATATATATGTTTATTTCGGTCATGTCAGTGAGATCACTCATCATCACACATCATCTTAGTGAAGTTTACACAATACACATAACCAAAAGGGAAAGCCGGAGAAGCAAAAGCTTATCTAGTCCCGCCCCCATTACCCACAGAATACATATTTTCATCATACAATACATCCTTTTTCTTTTTCTTATGACATTTTGACAAAAACATGTTTCAGCATCAGGTACCACTCAGAGATGCAGTCTAGCTCTAGACAGTCAATCAGACTCCATGTATGTCAGCTGTTGTTTGGGTACATTTGCTTCCACTGCCGTCTCCACACGGTGTCTACAGATTTCTGTCTCTGACCTTTGTCATACTTTCCTCCTGGGTCATTCTGTATCGATTAATGGTCATCTCTACATACTTCTTTTTAAATACACTCCGTTTTGCTGATTTTTTCATCTCCTCATCCAGATTATTCCACTGTCACCCGTGACTGATACGGTAAAGGATTTGGTGATGATAATCATATCACAGTCATGCAGGCATAGTATGATATATATTTTTTTATAACACACTGGTATCGGTATCGGTACTCGGTATCGGTATCGGTACTCGGTATCGGCCGATACTCACAGCACAAGTATCGGAATCGGTAACAGGAGGGAAACACTGGGGCTCTGCTTCTACTGGAGCAGTAAGTTAACTTTGTGTCTTTGTGAACTTTTGAGTGTATTTAGAGTATTTGTTGTTGTTTTTTATCATAACCTTTTCAATTGAACAAGTATCCAAAAGTACCGAAAGTTACAAATGCTGTGCAGTTTTTCCAGGATCTCCAACCCTACCTTTAACTGACCAAACGTGAACTTGGTCATAGCGGCGACAGTGGTAGAGATGGTGCGAATACTACAAATTCTGGACTCTACTTTTTTGAATTGCTCAGTTAAAACAGATAACGTGAGCATGTAATTCTAATGCATACAGTGCTGAGAGTGTGGAATCTCATTGATATATCACGTCCCAGACCCAGAGAATTCTCTCTCTCCTGGGTCTGACTCTGTGTGCGGTTACTGGCTCTATATCATTATGTTTGGCATTTTGTGTTTGCTTTTTTGAGTGGTCTGCAGAAGCAGTTCAGTTCATCGACTCTGAGCCGAGTACTGCATGAGTACTCTGCTTTTGGGGCAAGTACTAGCAGGCATTTGTGCTTTAATGGAGCTGCTTCTGTTTGGAACACGTCTGTCACTGATTTATTCTGTTTGTCTCTATTCAAGTTATGTGTTGGAAAAAAAGTGCAGCATTCATCTTTTAGCACAAGTGAAGTGTAAAATAACCCCGCATAGACCAGAAAATATCCATTTTGTTCCTCCATAGACCGACAAAAATAATGGGTCAGCAGTGTTTATATTTGGCTTTTGCCAACATTAAATATGATGTCAGAGTGTCCCAAGGCTCAGTATAAGAATGCAGCGGTCAGTAGATTCAAACGCACCTGCACAGACACCTGCGAAAACATCCCTCGTGCCTTTCCGTGAAATGTCTTGCTCAACACAACTTAAATCAGCACACTTTGTGCTCGTTTCAGAAAACAGCACCTTCAATGTGTGCATTTTGTGGCCCCATGTCACCTGGTGTTTCACACAATCTCCAAGCCTCAGAACTACCCGGCTCTTTTCCCTCTGAAGAATTCCAATCAATCAGGAAGCCCTGCGGCCACCTCCATGAGAGTTCTCTCATTCCCAGCCAGGACAAAAAAAAAAAAACAGACTTCAGACAGTCGGACAGAGGAAATAGAGAAGCCTGTGGATAGAACGAGTCCCTGAAGTCAAATTTTAGAAGATGAAAGGCAAGAAACATTAAGGCAGATTCTCTCTTTCTCTCAAAGAACCTATCACAGTCAGAATTGAAATCAAGGATTTTCAACCGACTAGCAAGAGAGGAAAAAACGACTGTATATACGTATATATAATGTTATGTAAAAAAATGATGTACATTTGATGAATGACACACACCAGGGAGCAAACAAGCAGCAGATAGTTTAATCTTTCGATGTTTGGTTGCAGTGAAAGACATTGTTGTCCTTTCAATTTCATTTTACACAAGGAAGTAAGTGTTTTACTCAAGGTCAGAGTGGGTTATCGTTACAATTCATGACTCTCATTAACTTGCTGTTACACAGAAGAAAAGGGGGAAATAAGGTTATTCATTTTATCACAATAACATGCAAGGCGACCTCAAGTTCTACTGTTCATTCTCTCACTGCTTCTGCACACGTTAATAAACACAAATTAAAAATAAAAACGTTTTTCTACCCCTCACAAACAACGATGGAATGATGTTTACTCTAATGAGTTTACAAGCAAAACAAAGATTAAAGTAAACCTTCAATGAATCCAAAAATTCAATCAACGCTGCACATCTCCATAAATAAATACAAAAGTCTGGAAAAGAAAGGAGCACAAATGTGATTGGCAGGTGAAAAGTTAAGATGTAGATAACTTTTATCAGCTTGTTAGTTCTACTCCACACTGGCCAGGTGATTGTTCAGCTCTGTGAGAAATGAAAGAACCCCTGGTGATATTAAGCTAACTTACTACAAAAAGACACACAAGGGAAAAATTCAGGCTGAATTCACCCACAGGCCAGTTCTGAAGCTAATCAGTGTTGAGCTCTGTATCAGCAAAGATTGAGAATATTTTTGTGACCTAAATGATTTTAAACCGAGCCATTAAAAATGGAGATTGCAAAACTCGACTTTTTCTCCTTTTTCCAGTTGTGACATGGATACTAATACCTGGACTTTTGGCTTAATAATCTGAGATCATTATTTTGTGTCGAGCTACAACAGACTTATTTATTTTATTTATATGTTTATTTCGGTCATGACATTTAGATCACTCATCACCCAGCAGTGTGTTGTTCAATGAATTCTTGTTGTCTAGCATTCATGATGGAATGAAACGCTTTGTGTGAGGAGTTCAGATATTTTTTTGTTTCAGTATTCCAGGCAGAGGAGGCGGCAAAACTGAATGCTCGTTTCCCCAAATCAGTCTGAACTCTGTGAACAATCAAGTGATAGATGCCACAAGAACTTAATGTATAAAGGCTATTGGTTCTTTGTAGACCATATGTAAGACGGGAAACAAGACAAGAAGAGCCTTATAAATCCATGGATTGCCATATGAGGTAAGATATTACATCTGTAGAAATTGTCTTTCTACTGAAGAGGACATTTAAGTGGACACTCTTTACACAAGAAGACTTACCCAATGACTCACAATTTGTAAAATTCAGTAAGATTTGATTGCCTAAATTAATATGTCAACTTTATGAGTAAGTATCAAATCAGTGTCTGATATCAGTATCTCTATTTGGAGTTGGGTCACTGATTACACAACAAAAAACCTCATGGATTATTATATGCTACTCTGTCCTTTACATCCAGATGATGTCTTTATTTAAATCTCTTTATCAGAGGTAATACTAAACGATATTCAAACTGATAGCACCTTGGCAACACATGGTCCCCCGTAAGTGCTCCGATGACACCAATTGAATTTGTGTCACTTGTTTTCTCAGAAAAGATGTGAGGGCCCCGTACAGTGCTGATGTACTGTATAATTCCTTGTTTACCGCCTCGGGAAGCCTCCTGCTTTTCACTATTAATTCCGTCGCGCAAAGCAAAAGGGATGACAAATGTAAATGTGGGGAATCGCATGGTATCTGTGCAAGCAGATGTGCTACTGTCTGCCGCTCAATTACATAGACACAGCGAGTTGGATTACTGCTACCTTTCAACTTGTCGCATTTAAATGTAGATTTCATTCGGTGCATGCAAAGTCAACGGCCCGTGATGTTGCTTATCGTGGCCCTGAGTGTATTTAGAGCTCAGCTGAGCGTGTTAACTGTGCTCTTAGTCAAGCTAACTCACTGAGTCATTGACATAACATATTAAATAACAACACATACACACATTTTCCCCCTACTTTCCCTTGTGACTGCTCACCGTCTTGATCGCTGTCTGTTTTTGCTTAATTTTTTAAATGTATAGATAGTTTTGGTCATCGCTCTTATCAGCTCTCGTGAAATCTGGAAATATGGTGATGTTTCAAGACAAAATGTGTTTTTATCAAACAAACCCCCAGGTCAGTCAATATCATCAGTGAGGAAACGATTACTCACAGAGCCGTGGCTTTCCACTTCATTTCAACAACCCATAATATCATGAAGTCGGGATGTGATGACATACCAACATATCTGATGTATCAATATTAGTCCGATACGTGTCATAATCTGTAATCGGATACCTGAAAAGTAAACTGTAAAATCCCCAACACCCTAAACATTACATAAATGCTTCACCATGCACAAACTGACAAAATGTAATGCGGCAACAGCATTTTAACTGAGTCATGCTGTGAGCTGTTTCCATCTCTTTTTTATGGGAGCTGAATATTTGTAACTCGGTTGGAGCGTTATGTTTTTGAAATGGCTGGTTATATGGTAAGTGGTAAATGCATCTGCACAAAACTCTTGTCAACAACTTGTAATAATAACAATAAAACAACTGCATGGATTGCTATCAGTGTGTGGTATCTGTGGTGTTGGTCGACACTTATGGTTGTCGGTATCATTATCACAAAAAAGTAGTATCAAGCCATCGATGATATGAATTTTGCCCACACCTACACTTGAGTTGTGGTTCCAAGTATATTTATACTGAACTGAATGCAAAGTATGCTTTTGGATCTGAATAGGTTTGGGTATTTTATGCAGCTCTGCGTGTTATTAAAGCTCTATTCTATGCATAAACCTCAATTAACCAAAAGTTAAAATGCACACCTCAAGACACAGTGACCCACTGCGGGGTATGAGTGCACGTAACAGCACTGGCACCGTGGCTGTGTTATTTTCAGTGGACTCGATATGAATTGTGAACTGCTGGGAGGTGGGTGGTTAGTGGCATATGCAGGAAAAGCCGCTGACTTCAGCAAAATGGAATCAGCAAAAAAAAAAGAAAATAAAAAAGAAAGAGCAAGCCTTTCCCTTTTATCTCACTAGTCATTTGGTGTATTGTTAACATCAATGATACTGCTTTAAAACAGAAAAGCTGTCAGTACTTTGATGGCTGAAAAGGAGGAGGAGGAGGAGGCATAGATTCAAGTGGATGAAAATGAAAGGAGGAAAAAAAAAAAGTGGAGAGCAGTTTAAGGGTGTCAGCAGCCAGTTGTGGTGTAATTAAGTCAGCTTGGCATCACTTTCTGGGTCCTGGAACAAGCAGCAACTGAGTGCCAGAGCTCCACTGAGCCTGCTGAGTGGATGATAATAGAGATGCCAGTGGATTGTGTGCTGTAGTTCATATCAGAGGGTTTTGCATATCGTCGCTCACATCATGGTTTTTCCAGAGACACAAACTTTGCAGGAACTCTTTGATGAAATGTAAATACACGAGAATATTTGCAGTTCAGAGACAATTGAGGATCAGATCAAATCCAATCGTTGTAGTTCACTCATTGATATTCATCTTGGACCAAGTTTTTTTAAGCCAGTCCAGCCCTGTGAATGATTGATGCGTCTTAAACTCCAAACATTAATCTTTTACAGCAATATTCCCCAATAGGAAGGGTCCATGAGAAATCTTTATTTTTCAATTCATAAATATCCATTAGCATTAACTTGCTGCCATTGCAGAATAACGCCGCCGACCGCCAAGACTGTTATCATATTAGTGGAATGACGTCAGAGGCTTCGGCGAGTGAGATTAATGTGTTTGCAAACGTACTGAGGTAAACGCGGTCATGAAATGATGCAAATGTACGTATTTTTACAACACCAACTTAAATCCACTGTTTGTTAAACAGTGTACAGGCACATTGGAGCCAGGAGTAATCAATTACTTTCAAAGGGGGATCAGTGTATGTGACACACTGATATATATATATATATATATATATATACATATATATATATATATATGTATGTATAAAAAAAAAGAGAGAGAAATTTGTTATAGCCACTGCTTAATCCAAAGCCTGCCCTGCAAATCAAAGCCTGTTTACGATCATGAGCATTACACTGTAGTTTATCCATGTCGTGACAACTGCAATAAATTAACAAAGCTACTTAATTCTGTCATTCCTAGCCCTCAACCCCTCATGCATGTGCTCGCTCGGCAGCACGGTACGCACACACTCTTCATAAGAGACGGCTCGGGTATTATTCACCAGAGAAACACAATTAGTTTAAGTACTGAGTGTGCATCCGAGATTCATGACGAGCCTATCTGTTAAAGGAAGGCTTTATGGTTTATTGGTGCATAAAATACTTTTTATATCATCACAGAACGCTATTCAGATATGTAAAGTCACCACTTAAATTTGTGTAAAAGAAGCACACTGCCGAGTAGAGCTCCCAGCTGCGGTCGCGTTTAAATATTAGTGAGTTCAGGCGCCACAGTGACATTCAACAGCAGTTGGGTCCACGATGGACACGAGCAGTGATAAGAATTCACTTTAATTTCCCCCATGCAATCCCGCTGTCCACTTTTTCCAGCAGCTGCTCTTGTCATCTTTGCTCTGTCGTTTCACTTTGATCCGAGTCAATATCTACACTGAGCCCATTCCCTGAGTGACCCGCTGCCATTTGCACAGAGAAATTCATTCAGAAACTTATTAATGCTTCATCACGAGGGACCCACGTCCTCTAATTTCAATGCACACTTTCCCCAAATATCCCTTAGACAGTTTGGCAAATTTTAATTTTATTGGCTTATTGTCAATGAGCGCAAAGCGCCTGGACCAGGAGACAATGCAAATTAAAAATTCTCAGTCTCGGTTCAGGGTGAGAAACAAAACACACGAGGAAATTCAACACTGTGACACTGTGATTGAAATGACAGATGCTGAGAGGGAGCCACCCACCATGTAATTACTTGCGCATTGTTATTCCCCCCATTTATTCTCCCAGGATATATTGTTAATGCATATTAAACACTGACACATGCAGTACAATTACATGATATGGGAGCCGTCTAGATGGCACTCAACCTGCACATAAATACCAAGCACTTTAATACACACTTACAGAGACAGTTACGTCTTATTCAACCTGAAACATGTGGCCATCGCAATTCACTGCACGCATCAACATCTGCTCGATTATTCTCATTTATTATCAATCTGGTGTAGGTTCGAGGATCACATACATCTATATCTACATGTGGCCGCACAGCGACACCCTCTCACGACTGCCAATTCACGTCATTTTATTGCAATAACTGAATATTTATGTCATGGGTTTTCATCTACGAGAGGAAATAAGAGAATGAGAATGAATTACTTTAACGTGCACTGAATGGAGTAGATTGACATATGCGGCTACAGCACGTCTCATATGGTCATGTTAGGAATACAGCATGTGAAAGTTATTAAGATGCAGTGTAAACACTTCGGGGTGTGAAGGGCCGGTGTCAAACTAGGGTTTTTAACACACTAATTGCCACTGCGGCCATTAGTACAGTGTCTGTGTAATCATAAATGCTTTATGGAGAATTAAGTTCCAACGGGTGGCTATAATAATGTCAGATGAAGTAAACGAGCATGCCGTGTGGGCTCCGTGCGACAGATTACAAGTTGTTATTGTGGTGTTTGCAGAGGTGCAAATGGGGAACCAGAAAATAAACACGAGAGAAAAACAAGTACCTCTTAAAAGCATTATGTGTTCGCACTAAAATTATGGCTGATCTCCTGGATAAGATGGGCAATTTTCACTCTTTGTTAACTCTGTTAATTATTCATGTACACTGTAGCCTCTTCCACAGCTAATAGGTAGGTCTACCCAATCATTAACTCTGACAAATTATGAAAGCAACTATTTTCACTCTTTTTTTTTGGCTTCAATGACCCTCTAGCTCCCTTTTTTTTGACCAATCTATCATACAGCTAAAGGATAAGAGAGGGAAGGATTGCGGGCGGGGGGAAAATGGCCTATATTTCTTCTCTCTACACTTTCCTTTAAAAGCGATTCCACCGAATCTCTTAATCAAAGCCTCCGTGCAGGAGAGGATATTTAGGATGGATGTTTTGCACTTAAACTAAATGAATGCCATCTTTTGTCATTAGTAAGTCGTCCTTTGTTCTTCTCATTCCTTTGACAGCGCAGATAAGAGAGCTCTGTAGGATTGTAACAGAGGTGTCCTCTGTCATGTAAAGCCATTTAAGTGGGAAGGACGTACCGCGGCCCTTTAGTGAATGACATATCCCAGTGTCTCGCAGACAATGTCTGCTAATGATGAACAATCCTGTAGCTGTCAAACCAAAGCTTGCATCCTGTGCTCTTTCCCGATTGCATTTTTTGTTGAGTGTTATTGTTGGCAATGAACATAGCCGGGGCATAATGGCAGCTAATGGGGCTTTAATGGAGAGTGTCATGGAATAATCAATCTGAGGAGGGGAGCAGATGAACAGAAAACCCATAATTAATGACTTTCTGCAACAATAAGACAAAATATGGTCCTCACTGCAACTTATGAGATTCACTGGCAATTTAAGTCAACACAGAAGATAATGGAAAGCACTGGGGGTTGGAATTTGATCTGTGAAAAGCAGCAGCCTTCGTAATAAAAGTAATGATTAAATAAATTAGGGGTGTGTTTGTTTTCTCTCCAGTCGTCTCAAATGGGTACAGTACGAAGCTAATAGATGTAGAACAGAGGGATGACATTACAGTGTGCGTGTCCTTGCCGTGTTTCATCACAGCACATTCATGCCTCATGTACACATTTGGTGAAAGCACTGAAAAGAAAAAAGGAAATGGATGACGGAGGCTGTGCGTCACCACCTTTATGCCTTCCTGCATGTTCAGAGAAAGTTTTTGAGTGTTTTTTCACCTCCTCCTCCCCAACTCTCACCATGTTCCTGTGATAGGTCTGAGTCAATCGTACTGACCTAGATGTCACCCTCTCCAGACGTGCCACATTCAGTGGACCAAGAACAGTTGTAGGTGTGGGTGAATTTAAGGCCAAAGCCCTACTTGCAAAAAAAAAAGACACATTTCCAAAAGAAACAAACAAAAACAAGTCACATTACTTCTCCTACTTGCCGTGTCCACACACTGTGATTATCACTGGAAGTGTTCCACATTTCTGAACGGTGCCAACAGCTTGTAGCCTTAAAGGTCTGACCTTATTATGTTTTGGTCGAACATTCTTTTTTTAACACAAGCTGTGGTTCCTTTACACTCGCCTCCCTCAAAGATATTACATTTCTTCACTGTATTCTCTTGCAGCACGAATAACTCTGGGATCCTCTGTGAGCAGAAAGTAAATAAACCCCCACAGTGTCCGATTGATTTGGGCGTATCTTCGTGCCTAAGACCTTTGTCGTAAGCAGCCACGTTGAAGATAAAGCTGAAATTATTTAGAGCAGCTCGGGCTCCATGAGATGTTTTATTTGTTGTGGGTTCGACTCTCTCTCGGGCAAAGCGATCAATAGTACTTTGTTGCAGATGCTGCAAGAAAGGACAATGTGGCCGTATTTATACTCAGACTCTGCCCCTGCTCCGATATCAACTTCAGGCAGAACTGCAACATTAACCGAAACGGTTGTGGTTAATGTTGCAGTTTGCATCCCTCCTCTCTTGTTAAGATAATGCTTCAGACTCAACAAAAACAGGTTACGTTGTGCATGAGAGATGCTATGGACAGGATATGCAGTTTTACACAGATGCTTTGTATTCATCTGTGCTGTTGTTGAGTGGAACGTATTACCCTGGTGGGTTGAAGGATGGGGTAGATGTTTTAGAATTAGCTCGTTTCACAACGTCCTGGCAAGAATAATAAAAACGGGTTACAGAATTGTACCACGCACAGAGGTTTAAAAAAAAAAAAAAGACACACAAAATGTGCAGCTCTATTTGGTTTTGTTCATCACATTATTGTCTTTATCCGTTGCTTCATCTGAATTACTTTTGATTTCATGTCTGACCAGTGCTGCTACAGGGGAATTTACACCGATAAAATGTCACAGATGGAGGCGACCTGGGTTGTATTTCACAAGACAAGAGCAAAATCACATGAGCTTGGTCTCCAAGTGCTATTCAACAACAGTATGCTTTGGCAAGAAAATAAAAAAAGGTTTCATTTGTGCTATATCAACACAGCTCATAATTCAAGTCTACGAGTCGTCCAGCATGATGAAAACATTCCAGTGTGTTTTTAACGGAGGGCACGTTGCAACTAAATTATTCAGAAAAAACTTGTTTACTCAAAAACCCAAAAGCACATGAAATGGTTAAAACAGTATCATGCTGACATGCACTCCTGTACACGAGTAAACAAGTAACATGATGAGCTCAAATCTGCTGTATCTGCCGTTTGTAAAACTGTACCATGGCTACATGTGATGTCAGCAACTGGGTTCAGCTGACAGTTATATAATCACGGGAACCTGATTCATGACCAGCATCTAAATTAATGAGGAGCAAATGAAACATAATTTAATATTATTAATTGCAATATACTTGTTTAGTGCACCTTTCACCATAAATGGCGCATTCTGAATGTTTCTTAATGACGTGTAACCTTTTTACAGTGAAATATGAAGGTGATTAGGTTCAAACATGAACTTATGATAGTCATCTTCACATGGAACTTGTGGGAATGTTAATTGCGATTTGAGCAAAAGGTGAAAAATAAATGCTGAACGGCAAACTGCTCTGATATTTCCAAACCAAACCATAAACCAAAGAATTCAAGTACGTCTATCAGAGCAACGATGTTGATGCTCTGGATGAGCATTTAAGAGCAGGTGCCAAACTCTGCAAAAACTTTTCTCCCCTCATTTAATTTGCTAAGTGTGTGTCACAGGGAGTGTATAGATATATTTTTTCCCTCAAATCAATACTCACTTCTCTAACCCTCCCTCTGCCTGCCCTCTCAGTTTTCAAACTATAGATTTGTCTCACTGTTATACAGTATGTATTACATTCTGCATCGAATTCTTCCTCCACAACCACACCCTTCATCACGGCCCGGGCATTTCTGCACAGCATAGATCAATTACAAGCAGGCCTGCCAAGCAATCAAGTCTATAATAACACAGTCTCTCTCTATCTTGTTCTGCTGCAGTAAATTACCTGAGCTGCAGGAAAAGCCTCATCTTTCTCTTTCCTAAACCCTGATGGATCTTTATTAATGCCCAGGCTTTATATCAAATACAGTCAGGTGGCCGCAGTAATGAGATCACAAGCCAATCCTGGTCTGATTTAAATGCTAAATTTAGGTCAAAGCCAACCGGTGACCTATACGTACTCTGTCGACTGGGTGTAAAGATAATCCTGATGTTGCAGGAGAAAAGTAACGAGGCACTGAATGATAACTATGCGTGGGAGTGAGTGCTCAAGAGGTGCGGGGGGAAAAAAAGGACATGTGACAGTCGTGGGGAGATGAGAAAATGGAGACGAGGAAAAAGAGAAATTAAAGAAATGAGTAAAAATGTGTGTCCAGCTGTGTTGTGCGCAAGACTTTCATTAGAGCTGCCTGCACGGAAAGCGCTGCACTTCCCAAATGATTTGCTGCCCCCAAACTACCTTTGCACGCCGCCTGTCTGGCAGACAGAAGCCAGACAGACAATCCCTCCTCATTTTTCCTCGCCCCCTCCCAAACACACCAATTACTCAAGCCCTGGGCTAAATGTGAGCCGTCTAAAACTTAAAGCACAAAAAGTAACCGATGAAAACAAAAGAAAACAAAAATACTTGCGGTAATTAAACATCAAGGCTGTGGAAGAAGGGAAGTGCTAATCTGCTGAACTCAGCTGATTCCACATTCCAAAAAAGCATTTACACTTTCATTAAAGTGTTCAGCCAAGCAGAGAAATATCATTTAGAAGGCCCTGTATAAACACCAGGAGTGAACCTGTGGCTGTCGACGCTGCACGGCTCAGAATACAATAATTAGGATGAGCCGAGGCCACAACAAGAGAAACTTCAGAGAAATATGTACTGGAAAAATAAAATGTTCAGGCAGACAAACAACTGTTAGTCCACTTGAGCAGATAATTGCACCGATACAATCATTCCCCTTCACCGTGTTCAAAACGGAAGCATAACAAACACTGTAATGTGACTCAAAGCGTGCCTATTATTTTGCAGTATATTTCGAGCATCCGAAATCAAGGCTGTAACGTGCACGTATATGAAACACCAGCAACAACAGAATGCCCACATAACACATAACTAATGAAACCAGCAGTTGGTAAAACAGAGATTATTAGAAGGAATTTAAAGCGACCAAAACACTGCAGCTTCTCTCTCTCTCTCCTCTGCCCTGTCTCACACATTCACACACACTCAGAGACAGCTCCTACCATCTACTGGTGCCTCGTGTTGCACTTCATTTGAAATTAGATTGTGAAAAAACAATCTGAAACTTTTTGTCTTCAGCCAGCTCGCTTTACTTTTGCAGGGTGCTTCTTCCCCCACACCGGCTTTGTCATGATGTAAAATGCATCACTGTGTGTGCGCAGCTTGGGCATGTCGCCACAGACACAGACTGGAAAACAATGTGAACCAAAACATCTACCTACTCTACAACAGCAAGATTATTCAATATGATCTCGAGCTGAAACAATTACTCGATTGATCGATTACTAAATGAAGCTATTTTGATAATCCATGAATCAGTTTCAAGCTTTTTTTAAAATTATTTAAACAATTTCTGATTTTTTCTAGCTTCTTAAATGTGAATATTTTCTTCATCTCTTTGCTCCATATAACAAAGATATAACAAAACAAAAATCATTAAAACTGAGTCATTTTGGTTTGAGGACAAAACATGACATTCAAGGCCATCATCATTTTCAGGTTTGACAAACACTGATCAACGTTTTCCGGGTTTTTTTGTGACATTTTATGGACTAAACGTTTACTCGATGAATCGAGAAAATAAAATAATCGACAGAATACGGAAATAATCATTAGTTGCAGCTCTAATGAGCAAAAGCTTCAAACCACCGACTTATTGGGCCAAAAGCTCATTTGAGTCAAGAGTGAGGGGAGAAAAAAAAAAATGCTGAGGATAAAAGTGAAAAGCAATTCTGATTTCCGTCACTTCACTGAGAAGTACGTTGTTGAAAGTGACCTGACTGTAATGCTGATTTCACTTGTGTGTCTGAATCATGTCCCTATGTCAATTATGCATGGTAAAAATTATTTATTAATGTGAGCCACAAAGGAAAAGCAGTCTACTAGATGAGAAGAATATATCCCCCCCCTTACAGTTCATTAAGTCTTAAAATAAGAAAATCAATGTGGAGAATCCATAAAGTTGGCAGTGGTTTTGAGTAAATGCATTCAGTCAGTGTGCGAAAAGTATGAGTCAGTCTGAAGTCTCGAGCTGCTACCACTCCCACCTACTTCACTGTCATCGGCATTGTCTATTTATTCTTTAATGATTGCATGTTGAGGGACTGAATGTAGGAAAGCATGCCAGTCATGCATGCCTGACGGTGTATTGACAGAGAACGTAAAGGAGAGCAAGCGCGAAAAAAACCTGAAAGCACCCAGCAGGAAATTCACAAGAGTGTCTTCTTTAGCACCTGCGCCAGTAATTGCTGCGATCAAAGTCAACACCCTGTTGGTTGACTAGCATAATTTGTTTCTGCAAATTGCTGGGGCAGATTGACTTTCTTCTCAACTCATTAAGGACTTCTTCTTGTCAACAATCCTACACACCAGACCTTAAAGAGCAGCTTTTTTGAGTGATAGCTCTGAATTCACCTCTGACAGCAGAACTTTTGCAGTTGACACTGTGCAGGTGATACTGTGGAGAGGTCAGCTCCCTCTGTGCGTGAAGGTTTGGGGCAAGGGTGGTTGGTGCTACAGTATAGGAGCAATGTTGGACTTCCAACACTGCAAGACAAGTAAGACACACATTTGTACATAAGTGTGTGTACACTTAATATGATGTTCTCAAATGTCTTGTTTTGTCCACCAACCAAAATGATCCACTTTTAATGATTTCTTAAAATATTCGCATTTAAGAAGCTGAAACAATTAGAAATCTTGTTTTAACAATGGAGAAAGCTTCAAACTGACTAATTGATTATCAAAATAGTTTACGATTAAATTAGTAATGGATTGATCAAGTAATTTTAGCTCTAGCTAATACGAGTCTGCCACATCAACTGCAAAGTATTCATCAAGTACATTTTTTTAATGTCTAAACCACATACATGCAGATATCACAAACAATAAACAATGGAGCAAGAAATGATAGACGTTTTTCACGACTGTCAATGGCTGACAGTGTTTGATCATGTAACGATTGCCATGTTGTAAAACATTGTTCCTTCCTATGGACTGGGTCATCCTCACTATGTCTGCATGTAGAGGTGACAGGCTTGACAGAATTATATGTTGTCTATTCAATTCCATGGTGGTCCACAGGGACCCTACGCGGACTTCCTCCAGTTTACGTCCTCACGAACTGTACACACTTACACATGTTCCCTGTACAACACAACACTTTCAGTCCAATGGTTGTCACTTTCTTGTTCTGGTCAAAAGAGACTACTAAAAAGACGGTTACCATGGAAACCTCAGGTTATATGAGGTAGACTGCAGGTGCCCGAACGTGTACAACTCAAAGAACACAAAGAAATACAAAAGTGGGCACACTCCTAGTAAGAAATTGCTGCAACTAAAATGGAATGTGAGGTTGTGCACACGTGTGGAGCGCTCGACTAACACTGACCCTTGTTTTACTGTATGCACCTGCAGAAATTCAAAGCATAACCGGGCCCTATAACTGCAGTCAAATCTGCTGTCAACAGTTAAAGTAAATACAGGGACGATGGTTATATTTCAAGATAACAACCAGTGACAGACAGCCCAATATTCCAAAGTCACTACAGCAATTTGACAGACTTATAACGTGGCTGGAGTTTACACGCTGTTCAAAAACGGAACAAAACAAACAATCTATTCTGTAAAAGTTCTCTGGTAAACACGGCATTGTTTCAGGAAATGTCTTCATCCACACGCAACTGTAGTACATGTGCTAGGCTTGCACATAGCGCTGTAATGCTGCTACACCAAAAACAGAGAATAAGACATTGGGTAGGGATATCGGTCCGAAAGCAGCCAAAAAAACGAGTATCGGATTATATTGGATTGCCTCTAAAATCTCTGATAAGCGCTCCGATACAAGCAGTCCATTCCACTCCAGCCTGCTGTGATCATATGGGTTCTGCGTGTTGGATGCATGTAGAGCGCACACGATCACAACAACAGCGTGTGTGTGCTACTGCTATTTCAGAGGTTAAACATTTTTCTTTAACTTCATACATAGAAACGGGACCCGTTTCCAAAAAAATAAAGTTTCAGGTCTCCCAAAACGCCGTGTCCATGTGGTTGAAACGCTTACACAATAAGAAAAAAAAAAACAAAAAAAAACAATCGCACGGCTTCACCTACATCTGTTCTCGTATGGACAGGCACTCTAAGTAAATGTGATGTTTTTTTTGCATGCGAGTAGTAGTAAATAATGAGAAGTAGTTGCAGAAAGTGAAACTTCGGGGAGGGGGAGGGGGGCAAAGTGTGAGTGAAAAGTCAATATAATGAACCAACGGCGTGAAACACTGAGAGATCTTTTATGTTAATATGACAAGTTAAAAAAAAATTTTTGGTTAATTATGCAACTGTGGTGAGACAAATTAGACCATCGCAAACTGCCACAGTCTAGATAATTAATGGGAAATGCTGGTTTCAGTATCTCGGAATTTTGAGGCTATGTTCATGCAGAATTATTAATATCAACCACGACCATGAACAGCAATTACTGTCAATAATACAGTACGTTTTTTAAAAGATTAAAAGAGTGACTTTTGAATGTGTAATTGCCATTTATCTCAATGGATGTTGAAAGATTTTAAGCTAAATAACTCAGATCTATTCTGATGGCAGACAGTGTAGCTTCTTCTAAAGAATCAATCATTATTTACAGCCAATATCAGCAGATGTACAGGGGTCTATCTCTGTAGGTAAGTGCAGGAGAGGAAGTGATAACACATGGCAATTCATTCCCTCCATGTTCAAACCTGGCCTTTGCTTCCAGCCACTAATTAATACAGAGTATCCTTGCAGTTGAATGGTTTTGTCCTTATCCTCAATGTGCAGGTACACAAACAATCAATGCTTGCCAAGTGCCTGTTGGCTTTTTAATTAGGCCAGCATTCAGACATATTACATCTGAAATACACAGTGTTTCTCTCTGTGTCCGACAACCAACATGTGACCGTATTGCACACGACACCTATAGTGCCGCAATACAAAGCAGAGGCTTGCAAACTGATGAGATCAGTGGGCGAACCGCGCAGTAGCCCGAGTCTGTGGTGACCACTCCTGTCCAAAAGGAGACAAATGACAGGTAAATGCACCAAACGGGCTGTCGCTGCACTGATCAGCTGCCCATTTTTCATCTTATAATAACAATGCAGGGGGACAGTCCTTTTTTGCAAGGCCTGCCGGTGCATGAATGACTAGGAGAGGAAACCGGCCCAGTAATTATTCTTTCCTCCACTTGTCCCTCCTGTCGCGTCCCGCCATCACTCACGTACTAGAGAGATGCAGGTTATTGAATCCTGATGAAACCCCGCAGCACAGCGATAGCTCGGATACTAGTCATGCAGTCATTGCCGTGTTCCAAAGTATTGTTCCTGGTTGAAAATTGGACCCGACACTGAGGGATTGGCAATTATTGGAATTTCAATCACACAGTCGATAGACAAAGTGACAAGCTTTATGAAGAGACTGATATGAAAGCGCACGTGGATTAAACACAGCTTTCATGTGGGTTTTTTCGAGCTGATTGAAGTGATACGTGTCAATCGGGTATGCGGGGCATTGTGCACTGAATCATTTTTCTGAGCTACAGGTGTCACGTTTTTTCTTTACACAATGTAAGCATAATTTGAAAATCCGGAGCACTACATTGAATGTCAAAACATGACAAAGACGGGACTCACCTTGAATTGAATACAAATGCCCTCTAGCATAAATACATGTCCAGATCTACTTAACACAAGTGAGGCGCGGCAGAGAAATGAGGGAATTATGAAAAGCAGCAACACTGACCTTTACTATGCTAATATCAATGTGAGGCAATGTCCTACAAGTGACAGGAAGATGGTCATGTTTTGTGTACATTTGTAGCTGTATTTTTTTTGGCATACCTGGAATCAAAATGAATGTGGAAGGCCATTATCCTCCAAGGCTACTGTAGAAATAATTCCACTATCAGATGACTTCTTTAAGCACATGAAAAAATATCAAAGAGAATATCATTATGGGTTGTCATTTCATAAGATCACGACTGAGGCTTTCATCTCTGGGCAAAAACAAACAGGAAAAAGTGTTGCAGTGTTTTGGGCGTACGGTACATCTGTGAAAACCTGCTGTCTACTGTAAGTTAGACGGAATAGTCGCTGCACAGGGTTCATGTCAAACAAGTCATGTCAACAAAGAGAAATTATCTGTGTGAGCACACAAGAAACAACGAGGAGTGGGAGGGAGAGCGCTGCAGACGGCAGTGCTGCTGTGCATGGGAGATGTTGACAGTAGGCCATTGAACGGCGAGCCAAATGGAAGAAGGTTAGTATGTCTTTCCTCGGGGACTCTACAGCCTCACGTGGAGCCAACAGGAGGCAGATGATCCGACCGTAGACAGACAGAGCACCGGTGCATGATCGGTGTAAGGGCCAAGGCCAAGGGTACAGCTGCTTCATATCTCTGCAGTGCTACTTCACTATGTTCCTAGTTCACCACACAGCAGTGCGTCATTTGACAAATCCCATTAGCCATCTCAAAACAGCACAAAATCGCCAAAGATATTTCACCACACTGCCCCAGATGTAAAACAGAAGACAGAATGATTTGGTATCAAGACAAACTTTTGAATGTGAATTAATTTCTTTACTAAATCAGTGTAATAGATGAAATGTGACTTCATTAATTTAACAATTCCCATAAAGATGAAAAAAAAAAATAATAATAAAACAATGCAGACTTTTATTCCTTTTTGGGGGAAAAATAATCAACTTCACATTTTAAGATGTTGTTTTGAATCAAATCTAAATCCTGAGAAATCTTGGAGGAGACATATTTTTTGAAGAGTTGAGGGTTTGTTGTAGGATGATTTGTTGGAGAATTACAATTATATTGGTGTTGTTGAATTCTGGATGAATACAGGATAGATATGTTATCGCTGCCGTTTTGCTTTGTTTGTCGGATCATTGTAATCTTTGGTTTTAGTATTCTGTCTTAATGTGTTTATTTTTCAAGGTCTCTTTTTGTCGCTATATTATGCATTCAGTGGGTATTTATATATTGCTCTAAGGGTTTGAAATTGATAATTTGAGCACTGTCATCATGACTAATACCTTTCTACACTTTCTAGCAGCACCCAATAAGCAGAATCCAGGGAAATCCTGTTTGTGACCGGTGACTTGGAAGGACCTTCAATGCCGGAATTGCATTGACGGAGGCATGCAGCCGTTCAGAAGCAAACAAAAGAAGGAAACACGAGCAGACGCATGCATTCATACATGACCTGCCCTTCTTGCGGGTCACCTGAGAATGATTTTAGCAGCTGGCTGATTTAATCCACAATACGGAGGCTGATGAACGTATCATAAAGAGAATAGGACAGGAATGACAAAGAGGGGGAAGCAGTCGCTGGCAAGAAAACGTAGCCATGTATACGCACCCTGAAACCCTGGGTCAGGTACATAATCTGATGTCAGAGTGCATCTGTACTCAGTGACTTTTGTTGATAGTCAGCAGGTTCATTCCACACGTCTGGACATAAATTCACATCACAGCAGCGGTAGCCTTGGCCACACACTGCAGCTATGTTTTTTTTTTTTCCCCATTCTGCTACAACTTCACACTTGTTTCAGTCAAGGTCCACTCACTTTGTATGCCCGCCGTCCTTGTTCAGACAAAGTGTAACCTTGCATGTATCTGACAAACTTAAGCTGAAAGTAAGGAGGGGAAAAAAAAGAAAGAAGGCAGAGGGAGAAAGAAAAAGCTGTCAAAAGTCACTAAGGTACTAAAACACAGAATGCCTTAATTAATAATGTCGCCACTGCCAGTCCTTTTTGGCAGAGCACAAAAGAGGATGAGATATAAGGGAGATTGCGTATGAAATCACAGAGAGCTGAAGTATGCCACATTCTCTCAACTGGCTTAAAATGAGAGATTTAAATCTCTTTACACTGATAATCTACATTAAAAAAGGTCACACTTTTCCTTCACATGAAAGACTCTGACAAGACTTTTATTCTTTATTTTTGAATGAGCCAACTTCTTCTTCTGTAAGTCTCTGGACTGTGACTTGAATGTGAGATACAATATTGCTGTTTTATAGAGCTCCACACAAATATAAATGCCAAATAAAGACATCGGTGGACAGTGTGCGGTTTTTAGTGATTATTCTGCGCTCTATAAATCTGCAATATCTGTCCGCTTACATTTGACTAAATTACATTGTGTAGCTGAAGTATTTAATGCTAGAGATTAACAAATTGTTAATGCAATGCTCATTATGTTTAATATATATACACGCATATAAGTGTGTGTGCTCAGTCATGTCTTGAATAAACCTGGCGTAAAATACCTTTTTCACAGCATTTTTCCACAACAGATGATGTGAAATAGTGAGGCAAACACAGGTTTTACCAGAAACATAGCCAGGGTCGTGCTTGTTGAGGTATAAGGGTAAGTCACACTTAATACTTAGTTTTCCTGAAATATGTATTATTTTAAAAATGCGTATGTGTTTGCCATATTTTGTGGATGAGTTCCATGTCAAATGACTGACAAAATAATCAAATGAGATGCAAAGGCCAATACGTCAGTCGCGATCGACCGGTCAATCTCAAAGGTAGTGTGGGTAGATAGATCGCATGGCATTGAAAAAAAAACACAAAATAGTTAGCCTGTCATCATCCATCCTCACTATATTTGCCACTCGATTGACATACAGGTAAGCCAGTCTGAGATCTCATGCATGCGTGGTCAACCACGCCAGCTGCAAATCACGAGCGAGCTGATTACCTACTTAGCCTTCCAATTTATAAAATACTACTGAAGAAAGGGTAAGGACTTTTTCACAATTTCACAAAGTACGTTTGTCCGATCTGCAAATCTACGATCGTTATTTCGAAGAAGGGAACTGTGGAGCGTCACTTTCGGACAGTGCACTTACTTCCCTCCAAAAAGTGAGCTGAGAAAGTTGAAGGAACTGAAATCACAGTTGTCCGTACAGCAGGCATTTCTCAAAACGGCAACCCTGGCTAATTCCATTCAGCGCACGTCATCAGAGTAAGGTAATGACCAAAAATGCACCGAGTTGTATTACCATACAAGTTATGCAAGGTAAACCGACATATACTCAGTATATATCTATAAAAAAATATATATTTAGCATTATTTATGTAGATTAAGGTAGATCATTTTGAAAAGTAGCTTCCAAGCTGAAAAAGCGTGGCCACCCCAGATTTGAAGTGTGTACGCATGAATAGATGGCGCTGTTGGGGGGAGTGAATGATGGTCAATAGTTGCCGGTAAATTACACAGACTATGTTTGCATGAAAGGTCCCACCATAATTTGTCAGTGCTTTCATTCTTGTACATGCACAAATTGATTAGTTTTGGCAGTAATGTAAAACACTAGTACCACACTTGTCTTGGTTTGCTGTACTGAACACTAATTTCTGACCTTTCAAGTGGCCACAAAGGAGGGAAGCAGTTTCCAATTACGCTTCATTACAACCACCCATCCCTGAAAATGATCAGTGCGGACCATAAACCTCCATGAATGTGGATTTAAGTCTTGCCCAGTGAAGAACCTAACAAATATGACCTTAGTGAGTATGCAAATCCTTAAATCAGTCACTGCAGCCATTAAATTGTTAACAAGCACGGGCCTTCCATTTGCTCCCTACGCTGCCCGAGCTCCCTACGCTGCCCGAGTCTGGTTGTAAACAGGCTATTAAAGGGTCTGCCTCTGCCTCAAGCGGCCTCTGGCCTTGGGCTCACAGCACCAGCACCGCAGCTCTTAATGAAGCGGAAAATTAAAGGGTTTGGACATTGAAAGCTTGTTTCCTTCCGTGAAAGAGTTTGTTTTTTTATTTTCTCCAACCTCATTTTACAATCGCACTCAAATAAACAAAAGGTCACAATCAAATAAATCCACGACGTGCTTCACATGTAACCGATATACGGTTGGCGCAGTCGAGCACAAAATTGCTACAAATTTAAACAAGCAAGAAGAAAAAAATAATAGAATGATATAAAAAAAACTGTAGATAATACAGAATGAAAACAGTGTGAACAGCCTTGGAAGTGAGGGAACGTACAGTAATACGTATCTGCATTCTGAAAAGTCCTCATAATATGGCTCACAGAGTACTAGTAACTTCCATATATTTACATATTTCTGGTAAAAATTAGCTGCAAGGAAGGGTCTTTTTACCATATTTATAGGTGTTTAGATTTGTTCCGATTCCGATACCGGTATCGGAAATGCCTCCGATACTGCCGAAAATGTGGGCATCGGTATCAGTGAGTACTGGAGTCCATGCACGGATCCGATACCACGTAATTTATTAGAGCTCTGTTAGCTCTGACACGGTTCTTCTTCGCCGCTCCTGAAACAGTTGCGCTGTGCTGTTTTAGAGGTGTGAAGAAGAACTGATCACCCGACACCTGTAGACAAGGAGCTAACATTAGCTCATCATGTCGGCGGTTTGGCAGTATTTACCAGTTAGCTCCGTTACCGTTGTTAGCTGCACTAGCTCCGTTAGCGCACCTACAGTCAAATTGGAGCGGCCCGTTTATTAAACGAAAAGAGCAGCGCTACAACTAACCAGCGTACCTATGTCCTGCGTATGTATGTTTTTAAAGTTTAGCGTTACTTCAGAGACTCATTTTAACAATCTGGAGTCATGTAACAAATGATGTCACACGCTTCCTTTCCCGGTCAGTCGTCATGGAAACATGAAGCTCTGCCAGCGCTGCGGTGTTTGGACCAGAGTCAAAACAAACATACAAGCTGAAAAACGAAATAACATATCACTGGTAAAAATAAATGGATTTATTTGCTGTATTCGTCCATGTTTTACAGAGGGTTTAACCTGAGTCAAACCTTACCACCAGTGATTTATTTATTTATTTATTTACTTATATGTTTATTTCAGTCATGTCAGTTAGATCACTCATCATCACACATCATCTTATCGTATTGTGTAGTTTACACAATACACATAACCGAAAGGGAAAGCGGGAGAAGCAAAAGCTTATCTAGTCCCGCCCCCATTAGCCACAGAATACATATTTTCATCGTACAGTACATAATTTTTCTATTTTTCTGATGACATTTTGACAAAAACATGATTCAGAATCAGGTAGCACTCAGAGATGCAGTCTAGCTCTAGACAGTCAATCAGACTCCATGTATGTCAGCTGTTGTTTGGGTACATTTGCTTCTTGTTTTTGTTTGGTTACATTTGCTTCCACTGCTGTCTCCACACGGTGTCTACAGATTTCTGTCTCTGACCTTTGTAATACTTTCCTCCTGGGTCATTCTGTATCGATTAATGGTCATCTCTACATACTTCTTTTTAAATACACTCTGTTTTGCTGATTTTTTCATCTCCTCATCCAGATTATTCCACTGTCTGACACCTGTGACTGATACGGTAAAGGATTTGATGATGATAATCATATCAATCATACCACAGCACAAGTATCGGAATCAGTATCGGAAGGGAAAAAATGGTATCGGAACATCTCTAGTTTAGAGTAGCCAATAACAGCGTCTGGGTATTATAGCTCCGATAAAGAATGATGAAAGTTAAAAATGTTTTTATGCGGCACTTCTGGTAATCGTTTCCTTCACCTATCTGTGAAGGGAATGAGTTTGCTTTCTTAATGATGTCGCGGGAACACTTCAAACTATCGATCACCAATCAAAATGGCAGGTGACATTTGTTGGGAGTGGGAGGACGACATGAGGAAGTGACCTCATATGAGAGTATGAGAATATTTTTAATTATTCTGTGCACCCGCTCGGCGTGGGCGGTGAAATTAATAAATGGAATGAAATAGTAGGCAATATAATTTGGTTTTAATCATACAACTACATCAGCTGTTAAATGGGACACCAACTCCGAGCACTAACAACACTTAATCATGATTAGCCCTGGTTTTACCTGCGGCTGCTGGTGTCACCTTGGAAGTTTTTCCCATGTTTCATGGCCCGGCTACTTCTTTGTACCAGATGGTCTTCTGTAGGTTAGGCATTTTTAGGCATAAGTAAACTCAAAACATATTTATTTAGAAGGGCTTTTAATATTGAATAACATGGTGACACTTTCCCTCTGCTCTTAATTGTGCATTTTCTATTTTTACTGATTCCTATTTCACTGTTTTATTCTTTTCTTTTTCTATTCCCACTATTATTATGTACTTTTACAGTATGTGAATACCTTGCAGGTATTGTAAAGTGCTATATACAGTAAATAAAAAGTGATTTGATTTTCATTTGAAATGGACATAGGGACACTTCAGTGGCTTTATCAAATTTAAGGCTTGAGTGAGTTTCCTCAGTTTCATTAAAACCTTTCCTGCAAAACAACCAGTATGGTGTGTTTCCACCGGAAATCGCCTTCCCTTTGCGCGGCATGGTTAAGTTGCATTACCACTAGCCTCGTACCTGGTACCAGGTAATTTATTAGAACCTGCTCTGGCAAGGTTCCAAGCGAGCTTAGGTGATACTATGCTTGACGTCTCCAGACTGCCGGCCACTGATTGAGTTTGATTGTCTCTGAGTGCTATCACAGGAAGAGATGTCCAACATCCATCAGGTCGAATAATGCTGAACTGCAGATCAGTTAAAAAGACTTAACAATCCTAAAAACGTGGGTTAATCTCCAACAATTACCAGGGAAATGTCTAAAACCTCAATATTTAGCAGAGGAGTATGGTGTATTTAGCGACAGCACTGCTAATCGTGACCAGCGAGAGGCATCACAAACCCTGCCGCTGTATTTCAGTCCAGTGGCTGTGCTACAGTCATGGAGGAAGAACTGAACAAATATTTTTAATTGACTGATTCTAATGATTCACTGAAAACAACTGCTTTACAAGTCACTAGTAACTTGCGTGTAAACAAAGTTTTTCTAGAGGCGATGTTATCTTTCAAAGTTGCTGTCCCATCTGCTGTAGAACCGAAAGTTTTGCAGCAAAATAACGTTGGGCGTCTTTGGAAGGAATATCAACCTCTAAAATCCAATAAGAATATTGGAAACACGTCTTATTTGATTATATTAGGTTGTCTACGGGTGTGTAGGTGATCTATAAAGCAACATATATGTGATTAACACAGTGAGATGTTGATTTTGATGTCATGGGGACTTTAAATAGATGTTCAATAAAGTACTGTTGTGTTGCTACAGTTCAATTGGGTTTGTGATGCTGATCAAATCAACCAGAACACAAAGGTCTCAACAGAATATTGCATTCAGAATATTATAATCTAATGAGACCTCGGGGTAGGGTTTCATACATAACAGTCATTTGCATACTTATAGCAGATGTTTAATAAAGTGTTGTTGTATAAGTGCTGTGACAAGCCGAATGTGTCTCTAAAGTTCCTTCGGGTCTGCTCAATTACTCAAAACAAGCAGCGCACTGAGATCTCATCAGAATTTAATATGTGGCAGCTACCACTGTACATCATGACACAAGTGACTGTATGTAGCACGTTTAATCTGTCAACACCTAACCTTACCGGGGGGGCACCGTACTAAAGAAAAACAACATTAACATCCTGGTGACCTATTGCTATGAAATATTTACAGCAAGTTTTTCCAGCTCACATATCATACACCGAGCTCCCACTCAGACAGCAGTGTGTATCTCACACTCGCATCACTAGCCACAAGCTGAAGACCCCATCAGTAGCAAGGATCCTATGTCATTTTGAAATGTCACTCTCTGTCTTTTTAATAGGTGCAACCACGGATGTACCGTTACTATCCCATGAGGCCACTTAAAAAATAAGGGCCAACTGAACACACCTTTAGTCCTCATATCCAACCATTTTCAAGACAGTGCCCAGAGAATCTTATTCTCAAAGGTTTCAAAAACATACCTATAAAGCAGAGGAAGGAGTAGTTTAAAGGACGCGTCAATATCTCAAGTCCACCCGCTCTAATTAAACAAGAACCAAACGCTGAATGAGTCTCAAATACTTTCAAGGGAAGCAAAAAAAAAGCTAACAAAAGTGTTTGATTGATAGCCAAGGGACAAAAAACTGTTTGCCCAATGTAACAGGAACTTTGCTCTGAAAATGGTTTGCTGACCTCTTGCATTGACCTCAGTAACTCAGCAAGGTTGCAGTCCACCATCCCCTCTACTTTTTGGCAATAACCCCGAGTTACCAAGGTGCTGACCTAATTTGAAAGAGGTTGTTTGACTAGTACATGCAGTGTTTCATTGTTGGAAAGGACCTGGGACTCTAAACCACGGATGTGGCCTGTGACCCTCGTTTCCTGTTGTTGTGTTTGTGTCGTTGCACTGGGAGAACATCTAAATTGGTTTGCCGTTTGTTTTAGTTTTGTATTCCCAGGCATTCTCACTTAAGGTCCTTTTGGGTAAATGATGTCATCCGTCCATTCTGTGATGAACAAGATTTCATGTAAATTGCAAAATACTGTTGTTTTTCACCTAAAAATATAGCATGTGGCAATACACTGTAAATAATTTTTAATTTATGTGTAGAAATGTATTGATGTATTAGTATTACTTTGAGCCCTAAGTTGCTACAACACCACTCTGGGGGGGTAAGGGTTGGTGGGAATAGAATTCTCTTTGTGGTGCACAAAGCATTAAAAATGACCTTTGAAAAGCCAAATGTTTCTTCAGAAGAAGGTCATGGTTGTTCCTAGATAATCTCCAGACCTTGCTGAGAAAGTTTTTATTTTATACTGAAGCAGAAGAAGCAGTCCAACAAATTGCCCAGAGCATTGCTCCGGGAAGGACACATTGCTAGTTTATTTTTTTTATTTTCTTTAAATATCTTTTTCAGTCCTTTCAGCAACACAAAACATATTCGTTTCATCCTCATTGAGAAGGAGAGCAGAATTCTTACCTGCTTGGCTTTATATCACTGGAGGAAAGTGAGAAAATATTATTTTTTTGGTTTTGGTTTATTTTTTTGGTTTAGTTGTATCAAATCTGGACCCACAGCAGCCAACAAGTGCGACTAACAAACTGAAAAGAAGTGGAGGCCATTTTACATTGTACAATAATTTCTCATTTATGAGTGGATCATTTTGTGATTTGTCACACAGGGAAACTCCGAGGTTGAAAAGACAGCATGAAATGTATAATTTACACCAAACTGTGCCTTGGTTGTTTCTCAGGGGGATAATTTGATATTTACCAGGAAACAGATTCAGTAAAACTGTTTGAATGACCAACCACAGGGTGGAATGATATACAAAGTAATGCAAGTGAAAAAAAACATTTAAAGCAAGACTGTCTCAATGGCACAGTCTAATTATTTTTAATAGCAAATTGTGATGAATACAGACCTGCTTAGTTATTGGAATATTTTTGCCTTAGTCACTGAACACATGCTCTGAGAGTGTGGATCAATTTGAAGGCAAGCAGACAGACATGTCCATGACCTCTGTTATCCGTCTGTGTGTTTACAGTATACTTGGAAGCTATTCCCTGGACACCTGAAGATTGGTTCTGCCTCCTCGTTCTCTTTGCAATTTCAGTCCATCAGGGAATGGTGCCATCAGAGGTCCTGGTATTGCACAAGATGTTCCTTTGCATCAGAGATTTCCCAGCTGATGTCGACCTATAATTTTCCTTCTTGTCCACAACATAATCTGACGATGTGGCGTTCCACAGAGCAGCCTTCATCTGACAATGTTCCCCTGTCTCCATCTGCCCACATAGCCAAGCTGTGATGTTCTTATACACCCAAAGCTGTTGTCGGTGATGGTGTGAAGTACAAAAAAGGGAGAGACTCCTGCACTCCTGCACCCGGTGTTATTTGAATATTTTAAGTGCGTCGAGTTTTGCCATTGCAAATCACACCTTTGATATAAGTTGGTGAAAACTGACTTGTTCTCTTCTAAATGATATTGTGAGCTTGTATAATCATTAGCATTGATGACACAGTTTCTTTAATAAGCGCATTGGATTTTTTTTCCTTGTTTTTTTTTAAATATGATTCAACAGGAGCCTGGTGTTACCATCGTTTAACGATGAAAGGCGGCTCATACAGGAAAACAATTATGTGAGTAAATCAAATTATAAAAATTGGTACTAATGAGAATAAAGCAGAATGTATCACATCACAATCTCACCTCGAGATTACTTTCACATTGTCATCCACATTGTCATTACCTCAATAACTCACTAACATCAGTCATATAGTCATGTACATACAATGAGATAAGCCTAAGACGAGTTTAAGCGGATATGGAGCGGAGCTGGCACAACAGCTCTAAACGTACAAGAGAGACTTCAGAGGAAAGCTGTACACCAACTCCAAATATGGGACCCACCTTCCCCTTAGACCACAGGAGGAAAGTGGCCAGTCTTAGTACTTTTTACCGGCACATCTTCCTGCAACCCTCTGAGAAACTCACATGAATCCTGCTGGCACAAGCAACTGGTAACTGGTAAGTAACGAGTAACCCGATCAACTACAAGTGGTCACCCACACCTGGTCAACGTCCTAAGATCCAACACTCAGCATCATTTATCTTCACATGTACCAAGAACAAGCAGGCTGTGGAACGCACTCCCAGCCTTGGTTTTCACTGCTATTGCAAAAGAGGGCCTGAGTTTGGTTGAACATCACCACAACTAAGGAACAATATTACTAGAGGTAACATAGGTTGGATCACAATTCCATAATCTTGGTTGATTATTGCAGGGGTTATCACCATTAGATGTGACAATAGAAGATGAGATTACGTGGGCAGTCAACCCAAGCCAAATAATAAGACCAGGGGCAGTAAGCCACCTGCTCCTAGGACTGAAACAGGGTTTCCCCCTTCACAGCCCCTACAGATACAAGCTAGGCTGTCATCCCCTTAGGGAGCCTGGCCGACCAAGAATCAGTACTCTCAGCCAAGAGTTTGTGTCAAATAAATCCATAAACGAAAATGAAAACAGATTATTACCTTTGCACAGTCATATGAAAGGAAACTCAAGGAAGTAGAATGCATAATAATAGTTATCTTGTTGTTCATGAATTATCTTTTTGCTGAGATACAAACGACTAAACAGTTGTTTGGTGTACCACATACTAATGGTAATGAGATAAGATGATGTTCTGATATTTAATGTATGTATATATAAATCAGTGAATGAGCATCGAGGGAAGTGCAATGTCAATTTCCCATCATCTGGAGGATGGGATGATTTTTCTTTGAGTTTGTTGAGATGGAACTGTTGGCATGATGTAAACGGATTCAACCAGTTTAATTCTTGTCAGCTCCAGTAGAGGCTTGATTTGCACTCTCTCTATGAAGTTCTCACCAATAGCCTCCAAGTGCAAGACAGCTACAGAAATCACCTGCTTAGGTTCATCAGAGCCACAGTCACACACAGAATAGTCTAATTATCTCATAGTAACCAAACCCCGACGAGTGCAGGCAGAAGAAGCTAAATCTGATGCAGGATCGTGGTTGGTGCTGCTACAGCTACAGCACCAGCAGCAGCTCCATATGATGGAACAGTTGTCCTCCCTCCAGGTTAATGATATCAAAAACATGTGTGTGACCATATCTCATACCCGCCAAATGCTCGATTCAGTAGATAAAACCTGAGGTAAGTCACTGACCTCCAGGGAATGTCAAAAAATATTATAATAACATTTTTTGTATCTCACTAAACAGTTGAGTATATTTAAACACAGGCGTATTGCACTAACGCTGTGGGGAGGGGCCTGGCCCTCTATCGCCCCCGCCCATAATGCTGGGTCTGATATGAGGTTCTCCAGCTGGTTCAAACTTTTTTAGACTGAAGCTGCCAACAAAAATTTAGTATGAAGGTATAAACAAAATCCTCAGAGATGTAAAAAGATGTAAAATGTAACCTTGGATTGTCATGTTGCCATTACCATGAGAGAGCCAGCATTTTCCAAACCTTCTGTGAAGATAATGTTTTGATGAAATACATGTCCCTTGCACATGTTTCTACTATTCTTAAACTTCTGGGAGAAAGCATAATTGGCAGGGCTCAGGTGTTTTTTTTTGTTGTTGTTGTTGTCTCAGCAAATCTCAGTGAACGGTCAGTTCCATGTAGGGAAAATATAAGTCAAGTGTAGTTGGCTGTCCAGGAGAGAAATTTGCAACATGCTGACTCTGATGCTGACAAACAAAACCTCAACATGGAGCCTATTTTCATCATTGCTGGCTTTGAGAACCAATGAATATGCACCACAGAAGGACATTATTTAAATAAATTGGAAAAGGAAGAAAAGTACATTCTGGTATCAAAAGGGACACACATAAGAAAAACAATGGACACTTTAAGATACAACAATATACAGTGGTTGCTGGGGAAAAGGATTGAGCTCTGGTTACAGTAACTACCATGGCTGTCATGAGATTTCGCAATTGGATCCGAAATTAGCTATTTTGGTCCATCGGCTAATGCCTGGTAAGAGGACACCAATTGCAATCCAATACACTTTTGAATGGCCACAGAACAGAACTGTTTACTGTGGATCAAGAGGTTTGTTGTTTGGACAATGTGCCCCATAGGAAACGTCTGCCCCGTGCTCTCCTGCTCTCCTTGCTTCCTCTTATCTTTTCTGTCCTATCTCCTCTCCCATCTACCTCATATCTCAAAGGTTCCTCCCTGAGCTCTGCCTTTCATCCAAAATCCATGTTTTCAGTCTCAGTCTATGGACTTAAACAAACGTAAAAAGATATTTTGTGTCTCACTCAACATATTAGATTGTTCAAACTATACCATTTTCTATGATCGTATATCATAAGATCAACTTCTAATTATGTTGTCCTGTAAAATGACAATAGAGGCTTTTTACTTGACTCAGAATCTTGACTGGTATTTCACAGTGTCAGGAGTTGCCACTTACTGTACCTTTATCAGAAGAGAATACAATCAAGCAGTTGGATGAAAAATATAAACAATAAACTGAAAAATGTAGCAATTTTTGCTTGTTTGGGTTTTTTAAGCAGTTCTAACTGGGTAAAATACCTGGATTAATCTCTACATCCTAAATTTCTTATCAACTCTGTTTAGTTTGTCTCTGTAAAAAAGATAAATGTTATAAACACATGATAGCTCAGAAGCAAATCTATTTTATACTTCAAAGTAAATGGATTTCTGGATACTGTATCTATCCTCCATAACAAACTCTGAACCATTATTATAACTATTATATAAACATGAATATCAATATAAATGACCTGTAGCAGTGGTACAGCAGGTTCACCTTCAGGGAATGTAATTTAAATTGTACATGCAACATATCAATGTTAATTTAGTATATATTCCCTGAATGATGAAGGGAAAATTGCTTTTGCTATAGCCTCTCCATCCTCTATACCTGTAGTACAACCCAGCAATCAACCCAGATCAAACCAAGGACTGATAATCAATTACCATAGTTTCCAATGAGGTCAGTCATGCTTGGAATCTTCTAATTCTAATAAAAGTACATATAAGTACAGAAGGTTTTTGCTCAATAGCTGTTTATTTACTAGTTGTGCTTGTAAGTTCAGCATACATGTCTCCAGCAGTGGATAGCAGCAATGTCAACTCTTGCTTTGCTTCCATTTCCATCACTTCTATTTTTTCTATCAAAGTTGGCATGCTAACCAGCTACCTTCGGCCCAGCCAGCCTGTTGTGTCACACTCTAACGGAGAGTCACTGCAATGTCCAGTCCGCCATGAAAAACTAGTGATGCTCAAAGGGCAGATTATAACCTCTTGTCTTGTAAACACAACAATAGCTACAGCTCTTGACAAGCAACCACCTTCTCCCAGCTCCCAAAAAAACATATTTTTATAACATAGTTTTATCTTTTGTTACCCAAAGCTGTGCATGTTTGTTGTGTGGCAGTGTTGATATATTGGATTTTTCTTTTGGTATTTCAATTATCACCTATCAGATAAAGCACCTTTCAGACAAAGCAATGTAACTCAAAGTTACAAAGGGATACTTCATAAATATGAATTTCTTTTTGGTTTCTTTGCTCAGTATAACAAAGAAATCATGAAAACTGGATCATTTTGGGTTTGCCTAGTGGAAGGGGAAGTTGGTTTATAAATGGAGGGTTGCTGGTTCGTATCCCAACCGGTCAAGGGTGGGGCTGGGGTATCTCTGAGCAAGGTACTGAATCCCAATTGTTCTCCATTGATTAGGTCAATTGGACACTCTAAATTGACCCTAGTTGGCTCCTAAAGAGGGAAAAGCTGAAAGAAAATAATCAAAATGTTGGTGTGTTGATTAAACAAGACATCCTTTCAAGGTTTTGGAAACACAAAACATTTTCTCATGTTTTATAGACCAAAAAAAACATATAATTAATAGATTCATTGATTATGAAAAAAATATTAGCAGCCATTGCGTATTTGTATATCATCGCATGATCAAACGTGATTTACCGATGTGATATGTACAGTATAATGTGTGTCTTCTCTTTGAAACTGTTAAAACACCAA
Source organism: Solea senegalensis (assembly GCF_019176455.1). Lineage (NCBI taxonomy): Eukaryota > Metazoa > Chordata > Actinopteri > Pleuronectiformes > Soleidae > Solea > Solea senegalensis. The sequence goes on along the minus strand of NC_058021.1, from coordinate 35,038,699 downwards.
TGTGGTTGGGAGAGACTACTTTCCGAGACACCACTTACTTTCTCTTCAGCCTTGATATTTGTGATGAAGTGGTGGGTGTGATAAAAAATCTCACTCAGCCTTTTTACCCCAGTTAGAATGGAAACCAAACGGGGAGGAAAAGAGTGGCAGGCCACAGCAGCTTCCATCACTTATCCACCACTCATGCATGATTAAAAGGCCTCTGCAAGCTTGGAGGACTGCATCATTTATACCAGACTCCTTCAAAAATCAAGAGCCAAGCTGCAGCTATAGTTAATATTGACAAAGCATCATCTTAAAAAAAAAAATTAAAGGAAAAGAAGGAGAAAAAACCTACACAAAGAACAAGTTGATTTCCTCTTGGGTAAAGCTTAGACTTGTTTCTTTCTCCGATGCTCCTGTGCTAATCTTTTAGATGGATTCATCTAAATTGTTATAGTTTCCCACAGAACATCAATGGAGAGCATCCAGGGATTTGGAGCTGCTATTAGGGAGACAAAATGATCCATCAAAGCAGCTGCTCGGGAAAGAGCTGTGAAATACGGATGATGTGAGAGGGAGAGAGCTATTTTTGTAGGGATGCCATGTGGTGGGTTTTTTTTCTCCTTCAACAATCCCTAGGTTCTTTGTTCCCGTGCACTGGCAAAACCACTGCTGTTAACTATGTTTCATGTGTGGTCCATATATTTGGTCTTCGTCAAACTCGCATCCAGTAAGCATGCATTAAGCTTGGACCACTAGCACCATCAGCTAAACAGCAGCCTCATCAGGCCTACACCTGGGACTCACAGTTGAGCAATCACAGCGAGAAGCCGTCACTTCCTCCCCTCTTCCTTGTCAATTTCCACAGCTCTGGGTTAAAGCACGGGATTTCTGCTCATCAGTCATAGCCCAAGGGTGTACGACGAGTTGAATTTGCATTAAGACGCTCGGCCAGTATGGAGAGAAAGAGTTTGAGGGAGTGGTAGGAGGTGGAGGATAAGCGGGTCACCACACTGATTAATGACTGAACGCAGCAGAGCACCACACTCTCCATTTCCTCCGCCTACATCACCATTGGAAAGTAGAGAGACATATTCAGCACAACACTGCTGCAGAATCCCAAGCCTCATCCAATTGTGTTGCCAATAACAAATCCCACCCCAACGCACCCCCTAGGAGTGACATTAAAATCACTCAACTCTGCTTTTATTTTTCCCTTGTCAGTGGTCCCACAGATGCAGTTTGCACCTGTCAGTTACAGCTGCATTCGGGTTTTGAAGCTGTTAAAAGTGTGACATTGTGCTGAGACAGGAGCCCAGGCATGGGCTGTGGCTGTTGGCCCACTGGGGGTTTTCCAAAGGGAAATGGAAACTTAGTGTTTAGTTTTTGCAGCCTTACCTAAAGCTCAACAAATCCCCTCACACAACTGAAAACAACTGCAGAAAATGGAGAAAGAATCCCATCTCGAGAGAACACGAATCATGAATCAGTACTGATTTTGTTTAAAGTCTGATTCAAGTCGTACAATGTGCAATCTGGAGCAAGAAAGCCAATACAGGCTCGTACAACACCGGGGTAAAAATTTAGCTTGAGATTCAGTAGCTGACTAGATAAGATATGAAGATATACGATTTTAGCAAACGTCTGTCCTCAGAGCTGGCTGAAAGTCATTGCATTATTAACATCTATTAGCAAAGGCAGAGATAAGATGTTCTTTAATACCAAACAAATGAGATACAATGTGTGATGCACTCTCCCTTAACAGACAAGCAGTGTAATCAATGCTAGCATGTCTTCTCTTGGACAACATTTGTGCTGTGCTAAATAAAATTAGAGACAAAGTGTTCTCTGCACCCTCCCACACAGTCTGAGTCATGAGGTAAGCCCAGTTTCCGCAGGGTGCTGTCCCTAAATGCAATTCTGTGATAAGACCGGTGATAACATCTGGACAAACAATCAAGAGTGAAAGGGGGAGAATCCTGCCAGGTGGGGAGAAAAAAAACCAGACACAATCTGACATAATATCTAAGAAAAAGAGCATTTCAGTTTATGTCTATAGCATCCTATTTAATTAATGACTTATACAGCTCAGGTCGGAATTATCAAGCTATCTGTTGGACAATATAACTATTCTTATGATAAAGTGTGATGCAAAGTGTTAAATGATGTCAGTCAATTCTCATCTTTACCAAGTTTCCTTAGCACTTGAGGAGGATTTAGATCATAACTGTGAGGTCTGAAAGCAGCCAGGGAGACATATACATTATACATGAAACGAGATATAAGTGAGATGTGACACTGTATAATTTGCATCTCATTGCCATACTTGCAACGAGACAGCTTAATTACACTGTCAAACAATGGGAAAAAAAATGACTTGGTGGGAGCTCTAACAGACCCCGATCCTTGACCCCATGTCCTCGGTCCTTGATGTTACATGGGTGCTGATGTCGAAGCAGAGGTTGACAGAGCTCAAAATAAACCCATCTGAGATTCAGCTGCAAACTTTTTTCCTCATTTATTTTTCTTTCCCACAGAAAAAAAGAGGCTTATCATCTGAGCTTCACGCGGGAATTATCCGTGATTGATTGCCATGGCCTAGATTTTCAAGGACTTACTAGACGGATGTGTGAGGGGACAGGTATGTTGAGCTGACCTCCCAGGCTGTTGATTAATGCCGTGTGTACGGCCAGTTTGTACCACTCTGCCAGAGACTGCCGAGAGACACCATGGAACAGACGGTACTCGCAACTTAAAGCCAGAGTGGGGGGGAAACGCAATCTCCGTAAAAAGGCAATGCTGGTGTTATTCAGACGGTGAAAACACAGCAAGTAAACCACCCCGGTGCTCCAACAATCTATGCTGTTGCTACCACTGCTGCTTCCAATAAGTGGCCAGAGTGTTGCCTGAAGGCGAGCTCCCATAGAAAAAGTGGATGAAACGGGGCTTGCTGACCGACATGAACCATAAAATGAGAAAAGCTGGGAAGCCTTTGTGTAAACACAACGGCATGTTTTTCATAGGCACTTCAGGGCGCTTGAGCTTCACATCTCTCCTGGGTTCCAGTGGCTAGGCCCACACTTAAAATCAGACCCAGGTACACTGAGTAATATGCTGCTTAAAAAATAGTCTGGGAACATGTGGACAGGACAGAGAATCAATCTATCCCATGTGTTTGTACTCAAGGCCGAGGAGCAAGTCAGCTCTGTACTCTTTCCCCGGGCAAAGGGTTTTTGTTTGACACAGATCAGCTCAAGTTTGTTTATGGCTTCCTTGATTTTCTATTTAGTTTCCTCTCTGCAAGGCTGTGGGGCTAAACACATTTTTGTGTTGCAGAGATTGTTGTGATGCTGGAGGTCCCTTGGTTCAAAGTTGAAGAGTTTGAATGATGGACAGGTTTCCCTCTAGCCATAGTACCCCTGCCTTTCTGCCTTACAAGCGCTCTCTTGTGCAGCATCAGAGGACAGCTGGAGCAGAATCAGGTTTATTGGCAAGTACAGCTTTCACAATACAAGGAATTTGTTTTGGTCATTGGCGCAAGAAAAAGCTAAAAAGCAAAAGAAAATTTTATTCAATTTCGAAATCAAATAGAAACAAAACCTGTACTAAATAGATAATGTGACAAATGTTAAATGAGTACGAGACCGTACAAAACATGCAAAAAGCAATTCAGGAGGAGCCTGGCCTGATTGAGGAGGTGGGGAGGGGTTTTGGTTCTTTTTGGGCGGGAGGCGTCGGCTACAATCTTAAGTGTGTACAGTTCCTAAAGGGACAGCAGATTGCAGCCAATCACTTTCTCTGCTGAACGGATGATTCGCTAACCAGATGGTGATGGAGGAGGTAAGGATGGATCATCGACACTAGCAGGTTGAACTTCATCAGCTGCCAAAGGAACTACATCCTTTGCTGGGCTTTCTTGACGATGGAGCGGAAGTTCATCTACCACTTGAGGTCCTGATGGTGCCAAGGTAGTGGAAGGAGTCCACAGTGTCCAATGGGGGAGTCTCTCAGTGTGACAGGACTGAGTGGGGCTGGGTTCTTCCGAAAGTTTACAACCATCTAAACTGTTTTCAGAGCATTGAGCTCTAACTTGTTCACACTGCGCCAGGACATCAGGTGATCTATCTCCCACCTGTAGGTGGGCTAATCACCATCAGAGATGAGTCCAATGAGGGTGGTGTCGTCTTCAAACTTCAGGAGCTTGACGGACTTGTGAGTGGAGGTGCAGGTGTTGCTGTCGAGTGAGGAGAGGAGAGAGAACATAGCCCTGAGGAGAACCAGTGCTGATTGTCCGGGGGGCAGAGACTTGTCTTACCAGCTTCACCTGCTGTTTCCTGTCAGACAGGAAGCCTGTGTTCCGCCTGCAGGTGGGTTCCAGCACATTAAGCTGGAAGAGCTTGTCTTTGATATTGGCCAAAATGACTGGCATAGGAAAAAGGTAAATCCTGTATGATCAACAATCTTCTCTAAATAAAGGCAACATGGTGTAAAGACAGATGTCCTCCACCACAATGATAAATATTAGTGAGAGCTATAAATCTGCCTCATAGTTGGAGCATTATGTTTTTGAAATGGCTTGTTTGACCTTAGATACTCATATGTGTGATATATATGGCTTGATACCAAAAGTGGTATCAAGCCACTCCTATTTATAACAGACTGCAGTACACACCTTATATTTTTCACATTATACAGCACCACTTAGCATATTCAACTCAAGTGTTACCTTATGTGTAACACTGTTCAATGATAGAAACTTGACTGTTTATTTTCAAATTTGTATACTTTTTCTCCACACTTGCATGAAGGCAATTTACACCATTCTATCCAATTTACACCTTTTATCCACCTCTTGGGGGGGACAAACAATAACTCAGAGTTGAGCACAAAAAGGTTTGAGAGCCACTCGATTATGAGGTATTTTACGATGGAGAACGGCAAAAAGATTAAACAAATCGCTACAGGAGAGAGCACACCCCTTAAGTGCATGTAGGGTATGGCAGCTAAACTGGAGCTACCAGCAGGGGTCAGGGAATCACTTGTGTGGGCATAATGCAAACACATGCCCGTATGTAAAAATGTACAGCAGTCTGAGCAAAGTAACAAATGGCCTATGAGAATAACAGATTAGTGGAGCAGATAGGCTGAAATGGCATAGAAGGTGCTGAAGTGGGGGATGAGGTACCATCCATCCCGATCCGCAGGTGATCCATCAGGACGCGCCAGGGTCTGGTAAAGGGCAACCCACAAGATGTAGCAGGAGACAAAACCCCCCGTCTGCCAGGTGTTGAATGCTATTCCTGGAGTGGATAACGTGAAAAGAATTGCGTCTCTGTGTGGGCGCATGAGAAAGACCTTGCCATAAATGGTACGGGAAAAGTCAGAAAGGTCGTGCATGTGACTAAAGCTGTGGGCGAGATGTGGGTGATACAGCTGCGCTCGCCTGTCAGTGTGTATTTAAGCGAGAGGAGCGGCATTAATATAGGAATTCACACGTAATGTGTTAAAGGTCTAAGTGTGTATATTGGTGTGTGTGTGTATGCAGGGTTTTCTCCTGTATTTTGAGGGGGGCTAATGCACTGTGGTGCTGTTTAAGAAGAAAAAAAAAGTTAAGAGATCACATTGTGCACCAAGCATTGTGCACCAAGCAGGACGGACAAAACAGACTTACAGTCAATGGATTTTAAAAGCAATTTGCTCCTTCTGCCATCACCACCTGACCATGTAGCTGCTTGTTACTTTTGCTGTTTTCTTTGTTGTCATTTCTCCTTTTTTTTTCTTTCAAGTCATTTTTTTGGTTGTAAACTGATGTTTTGTCATCTTTTGTCTCTCTCTATCACCTGTCTCTCTTCTCTGTGGGCCCCAACCTCAATCCCCTCCCCCTGGACAGGACAGGATAAAAAACACAGAGTAAAATGTTTTCCCATTTAATTTAAGGATGTCAGGAGTGACACACTAGCTCACTTTCACTCATCATGAATTAATTTCCTTTCTTATAGCAGCCTTGACACAGGCTCAACCAGACTATCCAAACTATTTTAAGGGTAATTATGTTGGAAAGACTCCATAGACAAACTTTTATGGTCACTGTAGCATTGCTAAAAAAAACATAACTAATGGTACCCTAAGACTTCTGCGCAGTACTATAATTCATATAAAAACAAGTCATAAGTCAAATCGCTATTTACATTATAGTGCTTAACATTTTTGAGAAACCTAAACCTAAACCTTTAAATAGAAACCTAATTAAACTGAGTTAATGAATAGTTCCTCCACATCAGATAATTCAAACACTGCAAAAAAAAAAGGAAAGAAAACCTTGGGAGTTGGGTAATACACGTGGCAGCACAAATCAAAGAATTTGCTTTATGAATCAAATTAATTAAAGGTCAGGTCTTCATTTTAGGAAGACAATGACAAAATCAAAAACGTAACAATTTCAAAAGGTGCAGGAAAAACTATGGTTTTCATGTTATGTAAAAAAAAGAAAAAAGAAAGAAAAATACATGTCACACACGTCAGTAAAACCTTAAGCCAATTAGGGCAAAGTTTTGTCCTCACAGACCTGGTTGCCAGTAGGTGCTGCCAGAGGAGAACAACTGCAGTGCCTGACTCAGAAAACTGCAGCCACCCTGCTCCTGCAAGATTTTAATGTCATGTGATACGGTGATGTTCTGCAGTGCTACTGAAGGTGGGTGCATCATTGTTCAATTTCATGTGGGATAAAAGGGAATGTGGCCTACCTGCCCTAGTACTTACCTGTGTGAGCAATAGGTCAATAGGTCAATGCTTGTGCATGTGTGTGTGTGTGTAAGACCGGTTTCACACCAGACGTGTGTGCAGCGCACGATGTAGCAGCGCTGATTACGGATGGGGCGATCCCGATTTCTGTGTCCAGTGTATTTCTGCCATTCACAATGTGTGTTCACAATGTGTATGTATCTTGCTCACCAGCCATAGAGATAAAAACGCCATCCACCAGCATTGCACATATTTCACAATAAAACTTAAAAGAAGAGAAAAAAGAGTGCTTTTACTTTGAAACAGGAACGGGCTGTGAAATATGTCACATACAGTACATATAACGGTGACAAAAGAAATGTCTGGTTTTGCTGTGAGACCTGCACAGCTTGCATGAAAAATATGCGGGAGGTCTATTCACAAGGAGAGCCATGCGGCTCAATTGCGTCATGCAGCCAAGTGAGAATACTCACATTAGGCAACGTGTGTTTAGATAAAAAAAAAAAGATAGACACACATACTGTAACATACTGCACACACAAGCAGTGTGAAACAGGCCAAAGACCAAAGACTGAGGTGGTAAGATACAGATGCACGAGCTGCAGGTGTCCAAAAAAGGATCATTTATACAGTGAGAATACTTTAGTAGGCTATGTTAGATGTATGCAGTGTATAACAGACCCACGGTTACTGGCCTGTGTGCAAAGTTGTAGCACAGTTGTATCAACCAAACTCTGCACACAGCCTCCCTATCGGTGCCCAGCACTATAACAAAGGGTTAAAACAATATCCTGTCTGATAACTCGGGGCTGAAGGGGAGTGAGATTTGCACCGGTGATTATGCAGTCAGACACAGCAGCCACTTAAATGCGTGATCATACTGCTGATGGCTTGAGAGTGCACGGATAAAATGACAGTTTTGTATTCACATATACGCCGCCCACCCACCATCACTCCTGAAACGACACAACTCAGATATTCACACTAATCCCCAGACTGTTTGTCCTACATGCCATAGAAGAAAAAAAAGGGTGTGCTGAAAATTCCACTGTGGAGTTCAGCTTTGAAACAGACCTTCTTTGCACCATCTGCCCGAGGTCATGAAATCACAATGAGATGCCTCCTGAGAAGAATGTTTGTCAAACATCATTTTACAACTCCGTCTTCTCGAGCTTTGGTGTGTTTGAATGCGAAAGGGAGGCAAACTGGAGGTGCTGGAAATGACAGGTCTTCATGGACAAAAACACAGAGATTCAAGGATGGTGCATTTGGTTTGGCTGCTAAAGAAACAGAACATCAAAATGCAAGATCACATCCAGCCTCTGAGCCTTCGCTTCAGGCTGGTCATGCAATATTTCTCAGTGATTGGCTTCCTGTTGCATTGCATGTATGATGTGATCACAAAGCAGGGAGGCTTGTTCGTGTCGACAATTGACTTTTTGCACAGCAGCTATTTTCATAGAAATACACCTGTTTTATTTAGATACAAATCCTCAATTAAAATAATTAGTAACACCTTATGTTTACCAATGTTTGTTTATGTCTAAAGAGGCTATTGTGATAAACCTTTTTTACACTGATAATAAAGCAATATAACTTTAAATACGGCAAAAAGGCATTTGCCCACTTTTGGTTGCTTATAGCAGTGGAATAAACTCATATCTTTTGACAGAATTAAGGATCTATGCACTGGTTAATGGCACCTCCAGATTGCGAAGGGCTGATTAATTGATTAGGCCCATTAGCATTTGAAGTGCTATTAATTTTGCTGCAGCAGTGCCACTACGCATGCTGCTGGAGAGCAGATGGCAATGAATGATGTATTTTGTTACAACAGTAAATATTGACATGTGCACTCAGATGCCTCCACTTGCTCCCCATGGATGATGGAAGAGAGCATTTTAATTGGCCGTCTCTAGTGAGGTGACCTCAGGAAATCAGACGCCCTGACCCACTCCGGCCCAGAAACAACAGATGAGAAACTGAGCAGCTTCAAGTCATGTTGCATTATCTTCTATTGTTAATATGTGGGGAGGGGGGAAACCATGAAACGGGAGATAAGCGGGAGAATGGAGAAGGAGTTCATTCTGAATCTAAACAGCTTCGGTTTGGTTTGAGGAGTGCTCAGTAATAGGTCTTTTCCTGGCTTCACTTTGCCTCCCGTCACAATGGCTCCACGTCATTTCAATCAGAAAGCCACGAAAACTCATTTCTGGGCTGCCTTGACATCAATTGCACTCTCCTGCTCAGTGGCAATTTTGATATTGACTGCTTCACACAGACTCTCCAAAACTTAACCTATTTGAGGCAACACTGGCACGGTAAATCAACAAGAAAAAGGCCTGTGCAATGAACAATAAAGTTATATCAGTTGCAATAAGTTGATCTTTGTTTGAGCGTCACATACTGAATTTTTACTGCCTGACATGTAAGGAGGAGGCACCAAAAGAAATACTACCTCTGTTCTATAAGGTACAATCAGAGACTCCCACTGAAAAGTCTTCAATACACCCGAGCTGCACGACTTTGTGCTGTGAGAGAAAATGAGCAGAGATACATATGCAAACACAGCAAGATGTCATCAAGGTATTGATCTTTGGTCTTTCTTGCTGAGAGACAACGGTGCTGCCGTGTGAGAGAGGCATCGTTTAAGAGCCGGGAAAGGAGGCCCGTGGGGATCTGACAACATCAAGATGTTTAAGTTGAGCTGAGACAGCGAGGTGGCAGGGAGTCCCATCGCTGAAACCTCCTGCATCGAGGATGCAAAATAAGGAGGTTCGCTGTGGAGACGAGTTGAGGCTTTGGGTCTAAATGTGGATACTGGATGAAGATTAACAGATTAACAATACAATTTGTACTAATTGGTGCACTTTTCTTTTACCCTCCCATGTCTCACGTGATGGAGAGAATGCTCCCGATAAACAGACAGACAGACATCGCTTGCATTAATAGATAGATGACAAATGTTGGTTCAGCTGATCTGCATAAATTCAAACCAGTTCAAGCTCCTGCACTGGACAAGAACAGCCAAAGCAGTAAGTGACCACACTCCAGTGACTACTTATAAGTACAATCTTTAAACATTCAAAGTCAAGCCTCAGGTCAATATGTGTACTGTGTTACAGATCTAAAACAAAATGGAGCATTGCCACATGAGATACTGTCAAAATACAAAAACACTTTTGTTCAAATTGTTCAAATTGTTCAAATTGCAACTGCAATTACAATTCAATAGAAATGGATGAATTCCTCAGCCCTAGTTTACACCATGCACATGTTTCCTGATTATCACATGACACAACACACTGGGATGCTTTCCTGTGTGACAAAATAGACTGCACTCAGAACTGGTGGTTTTTGCAGGCAGTAGTTTTCCCTTCCAGAGAGACATGTTGTTATTGTTGTTAGCCAGCCAGTTATAGCCCCCAAGAGAAACCCACAGATGATGCTCAGATGAAGTGTCTTTCCGGGAACTGTGGGAATAATACCCCCCCCATATCCACTCCAATCCTTCCTCTATCTTTCACTGTATTTTGATCTCTGAGAGCCAGGGGGCCACTGTACCTCCCATCCTTCTCCTCCATCCACCAAGACAAAAGAAATTGGATTATCCTTGGTCTGTGTGCATGTGGGCGTGTATTTTTTTCTGTATGGTAGTGCCAGTTTCCGGAGGTGGTGAGTTTAATCTTTAGGCACAAGATTAAGTATGCTCATATACATTTTGTCCTCACTGGGAGAAAAGGTGTGGCACTGTATATATTTCCCAATTTCAATAAGGTTTTGTGTCTTACCCTTCCTCACCAGAAAGAAGGACAGCACAACTGTTAAACCAATTTATGTATATATATATATAAATACATATATAAATATACTGTAGCTTAAACACTATATATTGCAGCCAGAAATAATGCAGTTTTTCTTTTGAAAGGTTTTATAATGTGAAGTTGTTTCTAATCAAATCCACCTCTGCACTAGGCAATTAAAAAAATTAAAGGTTTTTAGCGGCATCAGCCGTTAGCCGCAGATTTCGGCTCCAAGTGGACTTAAAACACAGCAGTGCCTCGTTGTTTACCATGTCCGACACCGAGGCTCTGGTCTCCGGGTTTCTGGTCTCCTGTCTCCGGGTTTCTGTTGTACACTCCGGACGCTGGGTTTCAGCTATCAGCTGTCAGCTGAGTGGCCAACCAGTGAACTAGCGAGCTAAACCATTTTGTTCAAATTATCATTATATCGCATATCGCCATTCGAACAAAAAATATCGCGATATCATATTGGTCCATATTGCCCAGCCCTAACCCTTGTAATGTAAGGTGTCCATTCTTACCTCATAAGCACTTTTTTTTAGTTCATACTGTCATTGTTGACCTTTCTTTCTTTTCTCTTTTCTCACTTGTCCTACAAATTAACTATCACCTGCTGTGTTACTGAACTCCACACTGTCCTTTACTGCTGCATGGTGGTTCTTTTGCTAACCCCCTCAGAAAATTCTGTACACAGTAAGAATACTCCAGGTAAGAAACTCTTTGACCCAACCCACCTACTCGATAATAAGGGCCAGGACGGAGCTTTGTAAACCGTCATTTAAATCTTTAATCCGACGAAATATTGCACAAGTTTAATTCAATTTTTCTTCTTGAACACATCCATCCGAACACCTACATCATAAGAAATTAATACTGATGGAGAGTTTTCTGGGCTGTTATACTGAGCAGAACAGGATTACGCTGTGAGTTTCTATTACAATCTTTCTCTCACTGTCTTGTGGAGAGGAAGGAGGAATAACAAATGAAAAAGTCAAAAACTCTACAAAACTCTGTAATTTCGTCATCATTCTTCCATATATTTATACTGTATATATAATATAAAGTAATTGTTTTAACTCAATTATGATATTTCTTAGTGCTTCTCGGCAGGCCAAATCCCTGATGAAGAGACGTTTTCCACTCGTTTTCTTCCATTATCAAGCCTAAAGACAAATTGACTTTGGGCAAATATAAAGATTCCCCATGGAGTTCTCTTATTAACTCATTCATATTTCCGTGTTGCATGCCACAAAAATACTTGTGTACATTCTTCATAAAACACTTTCAAAGCCACTTTTTTTTTTGATTATTTTGAAACCTCCAGTTACATCCATGTGTTAGGTTGTCAAACTCAACAAACAGTTTGACATGTACAAACAGAATGTGCTTCAAGCGACATGCTTTTTTTGCCGACTTGTGCGTATCATATGTTAGTGGAGCGTGGGGTACAACAAAAATATGGACATTTTCTTCATAACAGTACTCCACAGCACTGCTGGTGGTCAGGAAGCCTACTATGATGCCTAGTTGCATTTTGGCCTACCTACCTACATGCAATACTGGCTCACTACTAAGTGTACCACAACACACGCCTTCATTATTTAGCTGCATAAATGCAAATCAAAGCAGCAGTAGTGCTCTGAAACGTGGTTTGCAAAGGACAAGGTAAATTGAGGTGAAGAGGAAGAGGTGAGCCATTCTTCCAGTGTCCTTCTCCCGGACTTATTACTCAGGAAGAAAATTAACACAACTGATACGTTTTAAGAGGGCTGAAAGACCATGCCTATCTTTAATACAGTTTTCCCTCCAACAAAGAGAATAAAATAAGGTCTTTGTCAGCAGTTAGGGCATCTGTCTTCTTTCCTTCCTGCTCGCCTTGAGATAAAAGAATCAGCAAATTCGCATAATGATTGTTAATGGGATCTTTATTAACCAAATTATTGCCTTCCTGATAATTGCTTTCTCAATGTCATGTAACTGTGTTTTACACTGCCACGGAATTAATGTTGGGCGTTAATGGAGTTGATTAGCCAACACCGTCTTGGCTCTCCATCAGCTCTTTGATTGGTATAATCGTACAGATTTTGCAAGACCAAGTTATGCTTTTAACATCCCATACAGTGCATCTCAGGGCAAGGACTGCGGTTAATTCTATTGCTTTGGGAAAGCTTTGCACAGGCGTGCGGCAGCAGTCCATGCACTGTATCAACTAATGAGTATACAAAATTTCCGTGCATGTGCATGCAAGTGTTTATTTGTGTATGCGTATGACTGTAACTGTCTGTGTGTGCACTGTTGGCAAACTCAAGCATCCATTTGAAATACCACTGTGTTGCAAAGATGGAAATGAGCTTTGCTTGTTTTTAATTACTGGCCCAGCAGACTTAACCCCACCTCATCATTCTGCCTGAACTAAGGCCCAACGATTAATTGACTCCTCTGAGTTGTCATGGAACTTAATTTCTTCAGGACACTCTGATCGTGCCTTTGAGTTCAAAACGGATTTTTACTTGCACAAATATTGAGTCTTTAGTAATGACATATGGTAAAGGCCAGAGGGCTTTGATGTTCTACTTTTTCCATCTTCCTCACAGCCGTGAGAAGCATTCATCTGTCTCTGGCTGACTATAAGCTTAACAACTTACCATAAAATGTACATTTTCCTTCTTTTTATGCCCCTTTCCCTTTTCAAACTCGTTATAGTTTTAATTGTTCTTTCAAACTGCCAGTAGGTTGCACGTTGCCCTCAGTTGGAAACTCTATTACTGTTTCCATCTAACTGTCAAGTGAATGTGAATTGCACTTTTGAAATGTCAGAAAAATAGAATGTAAATTAGGTGCATTTTCATTACAGGATGAAGGCAGGAAACAGTCTTTCACACCATAAAGCTTCAAAGGCAGAAAATAGACCTAAAAGAAAAACGCATCTGGTCTTAATGCTACATGACTAGATTAAAAATTTAACAACTAATTAATTATTGCTTCTCTGAAAGCAAATATAACTGACCTCAGTGTCAAAAGCCCTCATCACCACCTCTAAATAATCAATCATGTACTGTAAATAGAATTCTGTTAAGTTTAAAAAAACGGAACCCCTACTTAGTTATGATCAAAAATAAGAGTGAAGTCTCTTGAAAATGCAAAAAAAACTAATGTATATATATATATATATATTATTAATTTAATAGCATACAAAACTATGTGTGTATACATATATGCATGTATGTATAAAATTAGAAATGCCAGCGATGATGTATGAAGGGGGCACTTGAGACAGAATTGTACCATGAGATGAAGAAAGCAAGCCATGGCAAATATGCATGCTCCTGCCTTGGGGTATATATAGACTTGACTACTTAGAGTCCCCTAGCAAGGAGAAATGGTTTGTGACCTGCCAAGCAATGTGGTTCTCAAGACTCTTGAGAATTCAAAATGAAATGAAAAGAGCTAAAGAATGGAAAAAAAATGTTTCTTCCACATAGGTACTGCTGGATAAACAGTTTCATCTCACCGCTATGGCTGATGAATACAAACTTGACCTCAGAGCTTTCCAAAGTAAACTCTGCCCAATTAGCTTATCTCTTTCTCCGTGCTCTCTCCAAAGGCTTGTGGGCTTTCGGGCTTACTATGACCTGTAGCAATGATCCAGACAGGAGATTATTAACCTTGAACATACAAAAGCTGTGCAAACTTGTGAGTTTGTCAGTCAAAAAAAAAAATCATTGCCTAAAGCTGCAATACAACCGGGTGGGGCCCAACAGATGGCTGACCATCTTCATTCTTCGTAGATCAAAGAAAAGCAAAACAAGATTGGAAAAGATATCACAATTCACACAGTTCTTCGACGATTAAGTCCATCTTCTCAAAAAAACAGAGCAGTCAATTATTCCATTGTGTAAATTTGTTTTACTATTGTAGTAAGGTTAGAATTGATCCAGTTAATAGTAATAATTTTTCTCGCTATCATCAACAATACATGTGGAATATAACACTGATCCATGGTAAGCAGATGGTTGGGAAACACATCCAATAAAAACAATCTAGAGTCCATGGGGATAGATCTGTTGTCACAGTTTTTTTTTTTTAGTTCTTTGATGTTTGATGTTTTTCCAAAATGCTTGTATATTTGGGCAGTCCCAAAAGACATGAGTACGGTCGCCGACCACATCTCAGAACACTCCTTCAGAATTAGTTACTCAGACTTCAAAATATTAACGGCTTAAACTAGGGGTTTTGAAACTAATTGTTTTTAAGATGCATTGCGATGCAATCACAGACGATTCTGCATTGATGCAGGTGGTGAAAGCTGTCAGTCAGATGTGTGTAAAGAAGTGAGTCAAGTCAACTAGCGTCGTGTCCCTAAAGTCAAGACAGGAGTCCACACTGACAGTCCCCTTTTGCTCTCTCTTTTCCATCACATCGTGTGTGTTTGTTAAGTAAACGGACAAGTGGACAGTCACTCTCCTTGTGTATGAGTCTGTATATAAACAGTTGACACTGTCTCGCCCTCTTTCTCTCCCTTTCCTTAAGTGTAAGCACGCATCAACAGAAAGACTGCTACTGTAATGGCACTACAGTGCAAAACCTTAAAACCATGATATTTCTGAAGTGGAGTTAATTAGTTACGGTTTACGCAACACTCCAGGTTAACAATGAAACAGTTGAATAGTTTTCAAACTGCACTGCTAGTAATAGCACTACTAATCATTTTTACAAATGTAGAATTCAGCTGCCAGGGTCAGCCCCAAAATAATCCAACAGAAAAACTGTTAATCCCACAATCTTGTGGAATTTGTCATGGTTTGTCTGAAATGTTCAGGTTTTTTCTGAGAGGTCAGAAAGGGGATGTTTATGAGTGTGGGACCAGTGCAGCTTCCCTTCACAACTATTTCTATTTTTACAGCCATTAGAGACAAAAATGCCATCTACAAGTTGTGAAATTCAAATGAATCTAATTCTAGGTGATATTGTTCTGTAAATTCTGCCAGTGTGCACACACACACACACACAGTCGAGAAATACAAGCAATGACATCTTAGCTTCTAAAGCTCAGAAGAAGAACAAGGAAAAAGCTGACAAGAGTCCACCTCTAAAAAGCACAACTACAGCCATAAACACATCAGAGTCAGAAATTCCTCTAAAAAGAAGCTAAAGGAGTAGCCTCTGACAAACTCCCCAGTATCATTATTGAAGAACAAAATACTCTGGCAAACTCTGAAATAAATTATTTTTATCTTATAGCACATGTCTGCTGTGTAGCATAAATAAGTTTATTTGTATTGCTTATAATGTTTTAAGATGTTTTGCTGCAAAATATTAAACTGAATTTGAAAAAAAAGTATGTTAGATGTGTGATAGAATGGTGACTTGTCCAGGTTGTATTCCACATTTTTCCCTTTGTCAGCTGGAATTGGTTCCAGCCTCCCCCCAATTCTCATGTGGAGGGTAGAGAATGAACAATTATACACCAATGCAAAGATACTTTTAGCAGGTTTATTCATTTCAATTTCCGCCAATTAGCTCTCCTAAATGTTACACACTGGACCTTTTAGGTCTCAGTATGCTATTATACTGTGCTTGCTGAATTCACCCGACAGTACGCACACCAAAGGTGGTACAGTCTAATAAATTGTGTTGTAAACCAAGAATAGCTTAGGGCTTTAATTCTGTTAAATGGTGACCAAAACACAAGCAATACATTTGTTTCTTCAGGTATTGGCAGCCGCGCCCCGTTATAAATGTCTCGGCAGAGTTGTAGGCCGAGTCCAACAGAGGAATTAGTTACCCTCTATTTAAGGTCTGCTGCCTGTGTTCTCTCATTAGCCTACACCCACAGATTTATAGGGGAAGTGAGTACAGTATGTGTGGCTTGTTGTAGTGCAATCTTGATACTATAGCTCTGAGCCCTGTGAACTCAGCAGGAGTGCCGCATGTATATTGAACTTCATCAGTTATACCTGGCTACACACATACAGTACACACACACACACACACACACACACACACACACACGCAACTGCTGCTCACCTACTGAGCATCATCTCCCCATGATGATTATCTTTTCCAATAAACTCACTGGAATAAGGACGTCTTTGAGGAGCATAAACTATTACACAGCGAGTACATTTGCAGTAGCCGGGGTGTGATCTCAGGATGGCAAGCTAAAATTGTATCCGTTACTCATAACAGGCAGAATTAAAGGCATGCGTACTTCTCAATACCGTAACTGCTAGACCGTCTGTGATATCTAGAAAACTGCAGATCGGTCCAGGGTGTGACCCCACCTTTGACCCTCAGCTAAAATTTGCACAGCACCCCGCATTACTCTTATGTACACGATAAAGCGGTAGAAGACTGACGGATGGATGGATAAGCAGAGAAATAAGAGCTTTGCGCCCATATACTTGTCATTACGTTAGCCCTTAGGACTTCCGCAGAATGACCATCCAATAAGAGACAAGATTCACCAGCATGTCAGCTTCTCAGTTCTGCAATTCCTAAACAGTTGAATAACTACCAGACATCGAAATTTAAAGTTATCTTGGAAAAAGGAGCAGAAAGCACTCACTCATTTAACATATTTTTTGATAATACAACGCAATACAGCCATAAAATCAATATAAATCCAGGCAACCACATTATCTTGATGGTCATCAGAGGGTTATAAATAAATTACGATTTTAAACATCAAAGAGCCACACAGTGGTGTACGGGACATGCAGAGGTTAACTGAACACTCCAAATTGCCCGCAAGTGTGAATCTGAGAGCGAATGATTGTGTTGGTACTGCGATGGACTGGCAACCTGTTGAGCTTTTACCCCTCCTTTCACTCTATGTCAGCTGGGATTGGCACCGGCAGACCCATGACCCTCATGTAGAGGATAAAGCGGTAGAAAATGGATGGATGGATTGCTCCATAATATGATTAATTCAATTTCTTTGTATTGTTTCACAGCCTCCAGCATCAATGTTGATGTTAGCCTTGGGTTACTGAATTTAAAAGTGGGGAGTTTCTGGTTTAGTGCTAAACTCAGCAACAATTAAAACATTTCCATTGATAAATCTTTCAGCAGCGAAATAGCACTGTACTTTTAAAGTGAGTCATCAATATATTGGCATTGAGTGACATTTAAAACTCCACGCCCTTTTGTGCTTAATCATCTCAATGCTAACAGAACAATACATCTCAGCTCCAACCCACATAGAAAAGCTGAATTTTTTGTTTGGATTCCCTCACATTGTTATCTGTATAGCACGGGCACTCGCCGGAGAAATGAAAAGAGACTCTTCTGCTTCTCATGGACGTCACCTAGAGCTGCACTTTTAAAGGGCTTTTAGTATAATTTATTTTCCCACCTCCACAACTATTTCTTCTCAAATTAATGGGCCCCTAAACGTCTATCAGCTGAACACATTTAGCAGTGCTTTACTGTGCCTCAATCACTGCCAATGCTTTCAAGCATTATAATATTGCTACTTTGCATCAGTTAGACACATTCACTCTGTGCATTAACTACATTACAGTTTTACCAAGAGCCCAGAAGACTCAAACAAATTGGCTCAGAATAGAGGCACTTAAAAAAAACTTTATGATTATGTCTTTATCCCTTATTCACACTCGAACATTGAAAGCCTGAATTGGCGATGAGGAGCTGTCATTATAGTTCATTATTTCTTTGAGCAGCACGATAACTGTGTCAGTAACTGGTAAAAATGTGTATTAACTTGTGCCATCACAGATTCTTTCTTTTGAGTGCAGTTGTAAGAGAAGCCGTTGAGGCACAAGCACAGTCATGTTAACAACAACTGTAACAAGACATCACAACAAGCTGTGCCTCATAGCTTTTAACAGATCCAGTAATGGTGAAATCCAACTTTTTTCTGTCCGCGTTTTCTGCTCACTGGTTTCAAATGTGCAGCTGTGCCACTTTTAAACTTTGGCAATTTAGTTAAGTAAACAGCTGGATGAGAATAAAGACTCAGGAAGCACAGAAGCTGTTTGAGAACAGCTGGCTCTTCAAACATTATTCAAATGATCTCACGCTTTCACCTTCCAGATAAATGGATAAATACAGGACTTAACTCACACCAGACACATTTAAGCAGCTAAGGCAGAGTTTTCTGTTTGTGTGTGTGTATTTTGGGAGTTTAAGTAAATCGATTATCCAGAGATTATCCGCTCAGATTATCCTCTCCAAAACAAATTGACCCAATAATTTATTTAAAAAAAGTTTCCCATGTAAAAATCTGTGTTTCTCTGATGCTCTCTGGCAGACACAGGATGTCAGGAGGGGCTGTTTGCTCAGCTTGTTTCTCTAATAGATCCAGACGTCTGATGATTAAAGCAGTGACGGCTCTTGAAACGACAAGAAATCAGCCGATGTGATGTTTTAATATACGGCAATTCATCCTACAGCCGGTGCCTATAAAAAGAAAATCATTGAGTTATAGGCTGTCTCGCTGCCTTATGGGTAAATTTGATTCAGCCAGAACATTAGGAGTGTTCGGGGTGTGCGACTGGCTGTTGTTGTCAAGGCTGACATGTGCTTTGTGTATCCTTTTGTTGAGCTGTCATGCGGGGATGTCGCAGATCAGTTTCTTGCTTGTTTATGCCAGTGTCGAGCAGCGAGAGTCCGGACGAACGGTGTGGTGATACAGCTGGTCTGTGATCACTGATACAAACACATGCACGCATACATAAATACAGCTGCTGCTTCCTTTTTAAACATGAATGTACACATGCACTCGCATGAATAAAAAAAGGCCTGTAGCTGCTACAACAGGGATGAGGACAATCAGATTCTCATCACAAACACACGAAATGTTTAACGGCCTTGAAAAAAGTCTCACTGTCCCAGAGACCAAACCTAGCCATGACAATTCTTTCTGTGTCTCCGGCCCGTCTCTGTCCAAGTCTGGCTAGTTAAATTGCTTTCGACTTTTTGAAGCACAGAGCGAAAGGAGGCTGTGCCAGCCTGGGAAGGGATACAAAGCAGCAGTCCTCCCGACAACTACAAAGCCTTTTCACTCCCTTTCAAACCAGCTCCCCTTCTATGACCAGCCTGCCAAGAACCAGGACATGAGCAGAGTATAAAAGTAATTGACCCCTGATAAGACTGATGAAAACCATATTGAATGTAATTAATTGAAAATGCTAGAATAATTATTAAACCCTGAAGTGGCGACACTTCTTCACCAGTCCATAGATGAATTTAGAAATGTATCAAAAAGATGATGAGGTCAATGTTCCTCTCTAGAGGGACCAATGAAACACTCCTCAGGGCGGCCTCACATTAAGAATCCATCATGTCTGATTTTTCCACCAGTGCAGGCTTTGATATCTGCTCAAGGCTACATCAATATATGAAGCCAAAACCAAATTGAGTGTACACCACATTTGCTGGCAGACTGAACAGGTTTATGCTGATCTCAAAAAGAATTATGCAAACATCCAGATGATGTCTCCTGCATTTAGTATCCTCGCATGATCCAAGAGTAAACTCTCCGTCAAAATCAAAGTTTAAGCATCCGTGTTGCAGTCTTTAGAGCTTAGCTCAAGCTGCACCCGAGTGTAATTGTCTGGCTGCTTTTGTTTGCGGCGTTAGCCATTTTAGATGTAATTAGCTGTCAGGAATAGTGAAAAGGAGCTAATTCCCCTTTCTATTTTTTGCCTCCCTGAGTGGAGGCTAAACTAAAGTCTGACACCGACAATAATTAAAACTCTGCCTCAATGACTCTCATGTGCAGCGTTACATTTATTTCCACCAGAGTAATGTGTAATATGGACATGCATTAGCCCCTCCCAACCACACACACACAAATGCCTCTGAGTAATTTGTTCCCCCTGAAGGGTTTGACCCCTTGACAATGCTGGGTCATGATACTTAACAATGTTATCACTCAATAGTCTAGTTAAGGGGGTATTTTAACTAGAGGGTATTTAAAGTCAGCAGAAGCAGCGGAGCTTCATAAGTCACATCAACATATTTGTAAACTTTGGCAACTTACAATGTTTTGGGGATTTATTAGTCCTCCAAACATCTGATGTTTTTTTTACATCTTGTTTATCGCTAATTATATAATAGACCGAATTTGACATTAAAAGTTGGTTTGATTTTGAAACTGAGGATTCACAGAGAGATGTTGACCAACAATAATGGTCCCTTATTTAAACCAGTCGTGTCATCACTAGCCAATTTCCATATATCCCATATAATATCTTCCATAAGATCCATTTATTAATGTCAAATAATGTCAATCACCATAGAGATGAATTATATTATACACCATGCATCACATTCATCAACAATATGCACTATTTACTCTTTGCAGACTGTAGTTTAATTAACATTAACACATTAATTTAATGTGTTCAATAATACAACTAACTTTTCAAAACTTTAAAAAATTGAACATTTCCCTCAAAAAATATGGAAAAAAATAGATAGTAGTCTTTCATCTTATATCTCCAGTGTTGTGGGAAGCTACATTCTATGTAGAAATGGGACGATAAGAACATTTTTCAATTTTTTAGGATTCATGAATGTAAATGGGTTGGGTCTGCTAAGCTTCCAGAAAATACAGACATGGGAAACAAATTCCACGAATTCTACAAAAAATAAAGTCACCAAAAAAAGCTACAATGTTACGAAATCATTGTAAATCAATCCAAAATAGGTCACTAGAATTGTATGTTGTTGAGCTAGACAGCGATTTCAAGTCACCAAGTTTCATGATTATCCCAATAACGAAAATCCTCTTCAAACTATTTATTGTGACTGCTTTTTTAAGTGTGCAATAATAATAATAATCATAATCATATACTGTCCCATCCCGAACTGTATTTAATCCTGAAATTATGCATTAACTCATGCTGTGATGCGCAGACATGCACTAACTTCACTCATCAATTTGGAAACTGTGATTAGCCTTTAATTTGTGGTATCCATAAAAATTAACAAACACGATGATCAGATCTAAAATGAATTTCCTCTCCAGCCATTACACAAATCTAATTATAGCACACAGAATGATCCATCTGGGAACCAGCAGCTGTTATTGTAATCATAATCTTAAGCATCGTCATAATCATCATCATCATCATCACGTGTACAACGAGAGAAGGAATCAATGTCCACGTACACCTGAAAAACCAGGCCCTTGACATGATGATTTTTCACATAGCCATGTGCAATCACTTAATCCTATTAGCGCCACACCGTAGTCATGGTAACTCTTAAATAAGAGTTACCATGATAAAGCGCACAAATGATCAAGATGTCATGCATATGCAATGGAGATGAACAGATGTTGGCACTTGAAGCACTGCGAGGAAAATTCTGCACCCAAACTGCAACAACAGTGAGGAAAAACGGGTCAAACCGTACGTTTTGATTTCTGTCTTTTAAGTAAAACGCCGCTATAGTATCATCCATACATAAAGAGTTGATCCTTCTGATATTGCACATAAATCATGCCCCAGACTGACAAAAGACATGCCCACTGTGTTGAGAGGAAATTATATGGCTGACAAGCGTGTCAGAATATTTTTTTTTTCTACAGAAAAATGTATTGTTTGGCAGCAATTCTCTAGGCTGGTGCGGCTAGGCATCTCTTTTTAATTTTCTACACGCTCAGTATTCTGCTACTTGGATCAAAGAGACACTTAATTTTCCTCCCCTCTCCTCACACTGTGCAGTGAGGAATGAGACAGACTCTCCTGGGAGCAGATTTGATTACGGTTTATCATTACTGTCACTCTCCGTGGTGACACAGGGGCTGATCCCAGGCCGTCAAAATGCAACCAAACTGATTAGTAAAAGGACCCTTATTTTCCTCTGTAATTTTATGCATCACTTGTACACTGAAGCCTTGTTAGATTGTAATTGTTAGATGATTGTAAGGCCTATTTCCCAGCAGCCTTGGCTATATTTTACAACATTGTGCTTAAGCAGTGGAGGGAACAAAGATTGATAAATACTAGCCTGAAAACTTCCAATGAATGAAAGTCATAAAAATGTAAAACCAGCTGTAAATCCAGCCTTCACAGCATTGTGACCAACTCCAAATATATGCCTTTCAATGCAGGGGCAAACTGCCAGCCTAATTATCTACTATCCAAGTTTGCAGTTATCTGTGGGTCCCATCTCTCGCTCCTGCTCTCTCGTGCATCCTCAACTGTCACTATAAACCCACCCGCTCAATTGTGAATCTTTTCCCAACTACACACTACAACAGTACTCACTTCCAGTTAGCGACACTATGGCTTTCATCTTTCAAGTCAATCTGGTGATTTTTTTTTATCCGCTTTGCTCCCCTCCCAAACTTTTCTCCTTTTCTCTTCCTGTGTGATATTTCCCTGTATCTACATTAACATAAGTGTGGCAGTGATCTGCCTCAGCAGTGCGGCATGTTTTTTTTTAATGGGGCAGCATTTCCATTTCACAGAGGACACATGTGGCGATGGGATGTCAAGGAGGGCCAGGGGGTTGTGGAGGGGAGTAGCAGGTTAAGGGGAAGCAGTACAAAGAGAATGGGAGAAACACTCCGCAACGAGTCCTGTCACCTTTAATAATGCAGCCAGGATTGGGAAGGCATAGCCATCTCCATCCTTAAATGGCAAGCGGAAGTCATATGCCCCTGGATGCCACAGAGCCTAATTGCAAGAGAAAGCCTCGTCTCCTGTCCGTAGGCATGCAAGCGCCAAAATCCAAAACCTGGGAGTATCTGCAAGGTTCCTAAGGTCATCTCAAAGACCTTCAACATACTGTAGGTATGTCACGGAGCCACAGGAAGGACAGTGGCACAGCCTTCATGGCAGGGACTTGTCACGGATGTCAAATAACTTGACCCAGTTTCTAGATTGAGTGCTGGCAGCTGTCTCGTCAACGGGAGCATCTGTCACTATTGGCTTGCTAATTCACTCGGCGCGGGGAAAAGGTGTAAAAATTCCACAACTAAAGCCTCATTTTAACCTCAGTTGTTCAGTTAAGGTGCAAATGTGCGTGTGCTTGCAATCACAATGTGTAAACCGAGGAGCAGCAGGTGAATATGTACACGTGGAATGAATAACAAGTCAAAATGTTACAGAGAATCTATAGAAACAATCTTCACATCATACACACAACGCTGCCCACTTTTTTATGAATTATTACCTCCTTATACTCAAAGATTTCCACACTCACAAGTTTTGAAAACAGTTCTGAAATTAAGTAATCTTGACCACATCTTCACGAGTTAAAGAAAGGTCAGCGTGTCGAGAGCAGACACTTCAGACGGCTGATACTAAACAGCACAGTCTGATTAACTCATCAGGTCAAATCTACATTTTTGTACGCGTTTCATAAAAAATGAAGGAAAGTCATTATCATATTATCGCTCAGACTGTATTTGAACTTTTAAATCCCCACAATTTAGCTTATCTCAACTGCATTTTTTCCCCATTAATTCCATAATCCCGGGGGATTCCTACCAAAACAGGAAAATTAAGACTGTGTCATAGTGTGATAGAATACAAACTATATTAAATGGAGTTTCTTAAACACAAAAAACACTGTCACTCTGCTGTCAATTCTGCTCTAAGTGGGTGAATTCATTTTAGATAATAGACAGAATTGATAGAATACACAGCTGTATTTTCCACCTAATATTTACCACTGATATAGCAAACACACATCAGGCATGGCCTTCTCTATACTGATTAAAATGTCTCTATGGACGTGAAACAGCATGTGTGAGTGTTCTCCTTTAAAATGCAACATGCACACCAAGTCCAAATGTTGCCAAAATATATACCATACAAGTAAGATTTTTTGGTCGATACCAATCAGAGAAACAGGTTCTGCGATTACACTGTCCTCTTGAAGAGAAATGCTGTGACAGCATGTCCAGTAATGAGCTGTACCCAAAAGAATCTGCAGTGGAAAACCTTAATAATTGCATTTTCCCTGACAAAACATTACTGCCCGTTTTCCCAAACGTGTAGCTGCAATAGTCTTATTTGTTGAGCTCGAACACACTTGGAGTTGTTTTTTTATGTTTTTTGTGCTTTTTTTCACCTGAGTTAGTGAAGCATCGGGGTGTTTGTGGGTTTTTTTGTCCAGAAACAGGGAAATATCTCAAATATGATTGAACAGCAAAAGGAGTATAATTGGCCATGTCAAGTCAAGAAAATAATGAATCTATGACAGTTTAAGAGCATGGGCGGCAAAGTGCACACCCAAATAGAGCGACAGATTAGATTTGTGATTTAGGATTAAGCTCATTTTGATGCATACCTTTTTTAGCTAATGCACTTGCAGTATGTGATGGAATGTTTGGCTTACATCAGCTTCCATGAACTATAACGTATGATATACATTATGTAGGCTGCTTGTATTTAGTTGGAGCCTTTTGCGGATGTTCAATAAAGCATGTTCTTTAACAAAATGGTCGTGGTTAATGTACCTATACTGAGCCTCCACCTAATGCTCTAATTAATCTGCATGAATCCAAGGCCTGACTCAGATTCCACTTAGGCTATTAAGTGCTGTGTAGCACATCGGTAAGAAGTGGGCTTTGTGCATTTGTCTGTTCGTACAATGCATTCTCACAAAACGACCTAAACTCTCTCCGACTTTCCCTTAAATTGAATTTAAATCTCATTAAGAGGAAGTAAAGTTTTCAAGAAGAGATTATTGAATGTAGTCGAAGAGTTGAAGATGCAGTATTTCCTGAATCATTTCTGGAGCTGCATGATGAATCATTTCTGGAGCTGCATGATGCTTACACTGAGTGACATTTCAACTGAAGACGCCTTTTGCAAATGATTATATACCCATTTCCCTGTAATACAGCCTGACATATTTGCCGTCTTCGGATTTGTTTGTGTCGTGACTGGAATTTAAAACTCACTTCTGTGGGTTTGAATAGTGCCTGTCCTCGCACCATGCATTTTAATGAAACCCCCTGGTGAGTCCGACAGGGTTTAGGGAGGTTAATTCCTAGGAAACCCAATCTCTCTACCAGCAACAAAATTCACATGCAAACTTACAACTCATATTCATTTGGACAAGGACATGTGTACTTAGGTTTCAAAGGCTTGTGGGGAGGTGAGCGCAGTACATTTACAAGCGAAGCAGCGAGAGGGACATGCTGAAAGGAGAACTCAAGTTGTCTATGCAAATTTAGGCAGTCTGAAAGAGCCGTTGACTAATGAACTGCCAGGTGTCTTGTTGATTGACATCTGCTCATATAAGATCCTGATCCAACTTGCACCTGCTTCATCCATCTACAGTTTCACCGGAAAAAAAATATCATTACAAAAGGCTAAATTGCTGCCTTTAGTTTATCCAGAAAGACATGCAGTTTGTAAAAAGGATGTTCAAGTACTGTTCAGTCTAAATCTAATTTTACAGACAATATCCACCACTGAGCACCCTTACCCTTCACATGCCCCCGAACAATGTTTCATTTTAAGTAAAGCAATGTCATAAATAAACATGTGGACCTGGACTCGGCTCATGTTGATCATGTGACCTTTGTAGCAGCCTTGCCCCATGCACAAGTAGTGCTGGGTACAGAGATCCATATCTGAACTTTGATACCAATTCCTGAATAATACTTTTGTGGGAAAAGAAAATATGTTACACATTATGGTACAATATGGTCAAAGATGGGCCACATGGTTGGTGTAGTGGTTAGCACTTGTGCCTTTGCAGCAAGAAGACCCAGGTTACGGTAAGAACAAGGGCCTTTTTCTGCATGGAGTTTGCATGTTCTCCCCGTGTGTGTGCGTGGGATTTCTCCGGGTTCTCCAGCATCCTCTCACAGTCCAAAAACATGCCATATGGGGATAAGGTAAATTGGACACTCTAAACTGACCGTGACTGTGAGAGTGGTGGTCATGTGGAGGATAAAGACAAGACGGATGGATGGTAAAACATTTAGCTGGCCTGATCATCTTCTTGCAGTCAAACGAAGAGCAAGAAAAGAATTGGGCTTGTGACCAGAGGCTAACCAGTTCAAATTCCAGGACAGGTTAACGGCTGGTATCAAACCTCCATTGCTTCCTGGGCACATAGAATGCCGCTCACTGCTTCTGCACCCAAGTTTGTATGTGATCACTACAGGTGTGTAAAAAGGATGGCTTAAATACAGAGGTCAAATCCACCACCACTAATTGGTGTGCGTGCAAATAAAACTTGTTCTAATACTCGACATCTCATCATTCATTAAACAAGCACCAAATTCTGAAAGCACAACACAGACACACTATATAAGAGACAGACGCATATGAGTAACAATCCTGAGACAATAATGAGCACTGTTAGATCTTGGTCAGACAAGATGCTGCATGCTTATTGGCTAACTGATGCTGATGAGATTAACTCCTTAGGTATCAAAATTCAATATCAAATGATAACAACATTTTCAATATTAGGTGAGACGGAGGAAATACCTCGCCGATACCACAAAAGTGATGAAGTTTGAGAAGCAGCCCTTTGCACAAGCACATAAACTACATATTATGTGTACGTGCATAAAATCCTCTAAAAACCTCTTTAATACAACAAAATAATAATCCCTTTGGAATCAGTGAATGTTTTCACTCCATCTGTGTGAAGCCAAGCCTGGATGTTGTGGCACCGTCGACGTCATTTCAAAATATCAGGTGGCTCTCAGTGTTGTGCACATATCATCTTTTGGCACAAGTGTATAATAACGGCAGCAGGCATGCAAAAGCAGTTTGCACTGGAAAATAGTAAAAGATGCTGTAAGATTATACAGTGTGCACTAATAGCGTGAGCAGATTTATATTATACAATACAAAGACACCTCTTCTGGCGCCCAGCCATTCTCTATATCTTTTGTTGTTTTATATAGCATAATAAATGCAAACAATAAAGGAGAAATAGAGCTGAGACTACAGTGTGTAAGTGAGGTGAGGTCAAACCAGCAGCTGGGTATGTACCAGCTGCGATATGAAAGCCAGATTTGCACGTAGTAAATCAAAACATAAAGAAACTATTTTGAAAAACATCATTTAACATTCACACATTTGACACCATTAAAGTGTTTAACTAATGTAATTTCAAATTAATCTGTCACCAAGCACAATACGATTGTGACTCCACAAATAAAAGAAATGTCACACAGACGGCTGTGACAGCAATGCTGCGAACACAAAATAAACACAACTACGTGTGACGATGTCACAATAAAAAAAGAAAATATGCAGCAACATTCATTAACAACAAACACATCTACGCTGAGAGACACTGAGAAGCATTTATGCTTTGAGATGGCAGGGACGTATGCAAATGAACAACAAGAATTTGTAGCAGGTCGTCTGTAAAGCAAGAATCTAATTCATCAACTACACTCAGTAAACAGACACGCAACACGTTTGAGAGTGACCTGAATGGTCATTTTCACAGTCAAGGTCATGGCATCAACACACTGAATGTTGACTGGCAGTTACTGTTTGAAGGTGAATTCATATTGAGAGCCATGTTGATTGATCATTCAATCATTTAAAAGCCAAAAGCCAAAAGCACAAACCACTACTTTTAAACAACTGTATGGAGTTTACTTCAGAAAAGAAACACCTATTCCTGGAATTTTCTGTTTTTAAATTTGTTTTATCAACAACAACAAAGCACAAAAGGACAAGTGAATACGTCACACTACAGTGAAATCCACTGTAGTGCAGGATAATTCTGCTTAAAGCCAATGTAACCCATGCCACAGCTGGTTAACCTCTGTAATCTCATTAATCACTATAAAGGTTTATACACATTTATTTATACTGACTGTTCACAAAACATGACGCAAAGTAGATTTTATTTATTTTCTTCATTATTTATTTATTTTAAATGAGATAGTAGCTAGGTAACATTTTCATGTAAACATGTGAGATTTCCATCTCCCAGCCCCATTTATGCTTCCTAAAAATCCTACAACTCTCCAACATCTCCAAAAGCAAAGATAAAGTTAAATGAGCGTAAAGACAGAGGTAAAGCAGCCAAATTCAGTTAAGAAAACAAAATGTAAAAGTCTCAGTGAGAGACAACGGGTTACAGCTCCGTATACGGTGGCACAGCTGCACATACAGAACAGAAACATTTTATTTTCAAACACTTACTTTTTGTTGAAGTCCTCCTGACTGTTCACATCCTCCTTCAAATGTTTCCCTCTGTTAGCAACCTGGAACGCTCCCACCACGTAGTTGCTCGTAGCCGAGTTCACCAAACTTTTCTCCTCCTTTAAACGTCCAACGTGCAGTAACAGACATTATATGCCGGTAAAGTCGTAAAACTTGTCGAGGGCTGGAAGCGGGAAGCCATGGAGGAGGCAGGTGTCATTTTTGCAGTGTTTACAAAGGTCCGAATAAACATTACTGTGCCAAACAGCAATTAGACGCCACAAGTGCAATACCCTCAGAGACAAGATGGCGCCGAATTTCTTCTTCGCAGATATAGAATGTGTTTTGCTGTGTGCTGCCCCCTGCTGGCTGACATGTACACGTGACGCTGCTTTTACAGCCTCTCCAACAAATTGGTGCCAAGCCTGTTTTGGAAAATATCAAACAGTTTGGGATATAAAACCTCCAAATACATACCTTAATTAGTTACATTTTTAAAAAAAAGTAGGGGGAGAATATAAGTCAAATACAAATAATGATAATAATGATGATAATAAAATCATTTTGCTAAACATAAAAGGTTTATAGCATACCATATTTTTCACTTTAATTTGACGTTACAATGAAATCCAGGTAGCAGCCAGTCCACTTTACAAGTGGAACAGAGTTGGACACATATGTTGTATTTCTTTTTCCCATTTCTGCTATGCAGAATGCAAACATGAAGAAATAATAGTTTAACTAACAAGTTAAATACACTTTGTCTCATTATTAATTATCGCCATTTCAAGATTCACTTCTGGCAACAGTATTAATGGGAAAAAATATATATATTATGCAATCCCTGGGTGGGGTTGTGGCTAGCACTGTTGCCTTACAACAAAAAGGGGCTGAAGGTCTTTCTGTTCTCCCTGTGTGTGCGTGGGTTTTCTCTAGGTTCTCCAGTTTCGTCCCCCGGGTCCAAAAACATACAGAGGTTAATTGGACACTCTAAATTGCCCGTAGGTGTGACTGTGAGAGTGAATGAATTAGTGAATTTAGCCCTATGTCAGCTGGGATTGGCTCCAGAGACCCTCATGTGGAGGACAAAGCGGTAGGCGATGAATGAATGAATGAATGAATGAATGAATGAATGAATGCCTTGTCAGAGATGTGAACAGAATACCTCCACATGCAGAGTTACCTGAGAGCTCAATAAGATTCAGGAGTATCATGATGATCATAGTGAGAATTTGTAATGGGAACAAAATAATAATCTAATTTCTACTGCAATTTCCACCTGTTTAATAACAGGCAATGGTGTGTTCATAAGGAGAGTAATACCATGTTATATCCAAAGTAATAATGGCTTGATAATAAGTATTACTATAAGCTTCTTTAAGTTTAATCATTGCAGCAAAATAAACGTACATTGAAATTGATTATAATATTCTTGCATCCTGTCTTATGTCCCACATGCATTCACAATTCAGTGTTCTTACTATAACATTAGACGTGCTACCTTAATATAACAAAATTATTGCCATGCTGTTGCCATATTGTTACTGTTCTGTAATGCAAAGTGTTATCTGTGCGACACGCAGTTTACTTAAGCGACTTCAAAACGCTGATCCTCCTTTTTTACGCGTCCTCCCAACACATAATGCCTTTTCCCTGCCTTTCTCTTCCTTCACAATCGATCTTCACACAATTTATTATTTATGAGAGGAGCTGTTATTAAACACACACAGAGAGCTCTGCGCGTTTACATTGCCATCCCCCGGTTTAATAAACAGGTTAACATGGGGTGGGGGGGGTGGAGTGGCACGTACTCTCAAAGTCTAAATACATAAAATATCCACCAGAAACAGTCCTCACTTATTTCAGCTGTCTGAAGCCGAAGGCTGTAATTCCCAAGGTTGAAGTGACATAAATCAGTGTGTTTTTGTTTCGCAACAGCCTATAAATTCATATGACGATAACTCAGATCTAAGTAGGTAGTTGGCAAAAGTTTTGCTCCATCTCAGCTGCCACTAGTAGCCTGGCAGTGTGGAGCAGATGGCTCTTTATGTATTTATAATTGTCCAAACATTGTAAGAACCTCTCAGTATTTGGAGCCTGTGCACACTAATTAGCTTAATGAGTTTAAATAAAGTACTTGAAAATGCGACACATTGGGGGGAAAAAAAACTGTGTGTCAGCGTGCACGCATGCATTGTAATGTATGGATTCAGCTTGTAGATGAGTGTTTGCGTCAGTATGAGTAAGCTCTTATCTCTTCTCTGCAAGCCAGCTACCCATGTCCATTATCCGAGCATTCAACACGGTGTCGTAAGGTGCTCCTGCTGCAGCAGTGCCAGAAAGTCTTGGAAATATTTATGATCTTTCCCAGCAGAGTTATAAAACTAAGAAAAGCTAATAGGCTTGATGAAGTAAAAACTGCATAAGATACTGCCACCATACATACATTGATATTCCTTCAAATGGAAATGGACTTGATTTACTGTGTTTGCTCGAATGGGAAGGAATTACGAATTGACGACATCGCGACAAAACAAACCATTCAAAGCGACTTCAGAGAGGGTAACATAAATTTCTCTTGCCATTGTCGGTCGCTGGCATGTTTACATACCAAACATCATTTAACAGTGCACTGTGGCTGATGAGTTTATTCAAGAAATGTGAGGGAAATATCTCATAGAACTGTAGCTAATGACGCATGCAGGCATTTTCTGGATTCCTCCTTGCACCCAAGTTATTGTGCAAAAAATAAAAACGTGTTTCACTTCTCTGCATTGCTTATGCAATATTCAAAATGCTGGCGAGAAAGAGACAGAGAGACACCTCTCAGGTCCCATCCGAAGGCACGGCGATTGACACTGCCTGATGAGATGCTACAGTCAATTAATTAGAACTTTATGCACGAAATTGACATAATATACTTGCCACTCACTCACTCACCCTCTTCCGCTTTATCCTGCACAGGAGGGTCACTGGTGTCAATCACAGCTGACATGGGGCAAAAGGCGGGGTACACCCTGGACAGGTTGTCAGTCCATCAGAGGGACACATATAGAGACAAACAACCATTCACTCTCAAGAAGACCCAGGTTCTTTCTACAGGGAGCTTGCATGTTTTCCCCGTGTGTGCGTGGGTTTTCTCCAGTTTCTTCGGTTTCCACCCACAGTCCAAAAACATACAGATTTGGGGATGAGGCAAATTGGACACTCTAAAGCCAATTTCTGGAGACCTAAGGCCGTTTCTTAATGTGCATACTTCTCTGTACTTCTGTACTCCTGTACTTGTGAAACATCCAAGTACTGTTACAAGTAGTGTTCTCACCCCGCCTATTTTACCAAGTATGTATCGGGTGGTAACTTGAGCGTGTAGGAAAGCCATGTGTCGCAGAAATGCGACATTATGGGCAGAGAAAAGGCATAAAAACCTGAAATAGGATCATCTGAGGCAATAAATTAGTCATTTAGAATTCAAAAATGTATTAAGATGTGACATATTTATAGTTTGGCAGCGACGTTGTCGGAGGTGAACAGATCATACTTGTGTACTCCCCTACTTGGTGAATATGTACTCCAGTCGTACTTCCCAACTATGCAAGTCCATCCTTGCATACTTGGGTAGTGAGAAAAGGCCCTAGTCTAATCTGGAAATGATTTCACCGTGGTTGGTCTTACTTTAATAGCAAGTGTTATACCATAGCCGACTGCGGACGTCACTGCACAAGATCTTAAAAATCTAGTAAATGCCTTTGAGGATGATTTCATCTCTAAAAAGCACCAGCTGAGTCTGGTCTACATTGAGACCATGTGGCTGCAAACTCCTTACATTTAGATTTTTTAAAAAAGGCTCAAGAACTAATAAACACAGAGGTACAGATGTTTCACCTGTGAACTGTGACAGCATGACATTCTGGATAGATTTGTCTGATGAGACTTTTCATGATTTTGGTTTTGTTGTTATCACACAGTGTGGAATTTTCCTGGTTTCCTCAGTCACAGCGAAAGCAAAGTTAATTGACCTTGAGTTGTAACTCAATACTTACTACACCCACATGGATTTGGTATGAGTTTAGTCAATGAATTCAACAAAAGCAAACAAGCTTGTGTTCAAAAAGGAAAAAAGAGTGAAACAAGTAGCTTGTTTAAAATGTACTTAATTTAGTGAAAGTTACTTTTAATAAAGGTTCTTTCTTGTGTCGTGCAAAAAGGACAAGGGGACACAAATCTCACATGAATTGTTTTTATTAAAGGCAAACCTTATAAGGTCCCTCACTCAGGGACCTTAATTTACACCAATTCACTTGTCCTCATCATTCACCTGTCCTTATCGTTCATGTCCTCATCATCTACATGTTCTCATTATTTACCTGTCCCCATCATTCACCTGCCCTCGTCATTCACCTGTCCTTATCACTCACCTGTCCTCATCTGATTCATCTGTCCTCATCTGATTCACCTGTCCTCATCACTCACCTGTCCTCAATAATGTATTATTATTATTTACTCAGTAACATATGGGATTTAAAACATAGTGAAGTACAGTACTTCCAAAAACATACACATTTTAAAAATTATTTTAAAATGTACAAGTACACAAAAAAACCTACTCAGTTACAATAACACGAATACATTTCTGGTCACAACATGCACAACACAATTCAATGTCAAACGGTTTTTTTTCAGTACATCAGAGGATCCTAACTCATCAGCAGCCTCCACTTGTTTATGTAACGGGGGGGTTATTCACGACATAATTATGCGAATACACCGTTGTAATTTAGAGGAAACGTGTCCTATTTTAATGTAGGAGGATTAAGAGGCCTCCAAGGCTTTTTGACACCAATTCACGTGGGAACCAAAGCAGAACAGTCTTTGCATGTCACTGACAGCCAGATCTGCGTCAACAACATTGCGCTGGGGAAAAGCTACAGTGATGATGTGTGTGTTCAGTGAGCGTTGCCATCCAAACAGTTTGTTGCTCTTTTTTCCTTTTCCTTTTTCTTTTTTTTTGTTTTGCCTCTCTCGATGTGAAGCAAGTCGTCTGGCCTCATTTCTCTCAAAAACAGCTCCCGTTCCATCTGTCTGAAGCGTATAGGACACGACTGTACAAGAATCAAAAAGTTGTCTTTAATTAATTTCACTTTCAAAGTTAAGCAAGACCATAGATGAAAATTAATTTTACCTTACAGTGGTAACCCTGCGTCTACCTGTGAAGTCCTTCAGGATGTAATTTATAATTGTGACTACACTTACGCTGCAATGAAACATTTCAAAAGAAAGACTTTATATCAAATAATTGCCTGGTATATTGGAATATCCAACATCAGAGTGACATTACATATTCTGCAGTTAAATTGAACGCCCTCTCTAAACAATGTTTCTTTTCTTTTCTTTTTTGATACCTCGGGGTGGAAAAGAATTATCTGAGATAGAAATGAAGTGCTCGTCGGGCAACGTGGGTCTACTGTCATCTTTTCACAGGGACTGAAAAATCCTTCTGCTCCCACTTAAAACATCAGCATGTGGGCAGAACGCTGCCGCTTCTCAAGCCTGACCTCAACCTCAACATAGTTGTTTCCTTCTCTGCAAACTTTTTGCGTCGGTTCAGTTGCTCAGCCTCCTCTCATGTGTGTTTGTGTGTTTGTGTGTCTGTTACAACGTGGTTGAAGTCTAGGGTTTAGGTTTGCAACATCTGTGTTTGTCCAAGTCAAAAGAGGACGAAGAAACCAACTGAGAAGTTTAACATTATTTATTACTAACAAAAGGTAACTAAGGCTAAACAAAGGAAACATCCTTTGAGGACTGAACAATGTCAAAGGAAGCTCCTCCAGGAAGCTCCTCTAGGAAGCTCCTCCAGGAAGCTCCTCCAGGAAGCTCCTCCAGGAAGCTCCTCCAGGAAGCTCCTCCAGATCTCCAGACGGTAGAAGCTCGAAGGAAGCTACCAGGACACTCCTCCAGGAAGCTCCTCCAGGAAGCTCCTCCAGGAAGCTCCTCCAGGAAGCTCCTCCAGGAAGCTCCTCCACGAAGCTCCTCCAGATCTCCAGATCAGCCACCTTCTTTCTGAGTGTCTGCTCAGGAACCAAGAGAGTGAGACAGTTCTTCTCCACCCTTTATATGCTCAGCTGAATGGATTCAGAAGTGATTAAGGTGTGAGCACAGGTAAAGTAGGCAGGTACCTGCTCAGAGAAAGAAGAAAAGGAATGCACACATGCTGAGCAGTGCACATGGTTAAGGTTCCTTGTTTTGGAAACATAAGAAACATAAGAAAGCTGTAATAGTGTAATATTCACCACAATTTAAAAGTAAACTTAGTCACTGGCCAAAGAATCAGACAAAGACACTGTAGTATTTCACTTGTCATACCTCTGTGCTGAATTTCCCTGTGGTTCAATAAATTATGTTTGAATGAGTGTTGTTTAAAGGGAAGAGAAGACGCTCATCTAGTTCTGCCGCAGGCTAGATCACTGTGAAAAGATTAATTCGTAATTTTTACGAGCGTACATGCCTGGCTCTCACTTCAATTGCCTTTTGTTGGTTTGTCCTCCAAGGAAAAATTATATAAAAGTCTAACCAAACCCCTAAGCCACTTTTATTAGGTGAAAACTAATATATCTAATAATGCTATTTGTTGATCCACATGCAAATATTGTACATATTAGTGTAAAGTAGGGATGTACAATATTGGATTTTTTGAAGATATATTGGGAGTGCTTGGGCTGATAATTCCTTGACCCAACTGCAGAGGTCATTTGACTTTGAATTTTTCTTTAATTACTGACTTTTCTGACCTCTGATTCTGATTTAAATCCCATAATTCTGACTTTTTTCTCAAATTCTGACTTTAATCCCAGGATTATGATTTTATCTCAAATTCTGACTTTAATCTCAGAATTCAGGCTGTTTTATTGTTGCTTTTTTTTTTTTTAACTTTCTTTAAAAAAATATTCTTACATGTGGCCCTAATACTCCTCCATACTTTGTAGAGTTGAAGACACAGCAACAAGTTATAAATCGTAAAAACAGTAGAAGTAAAATAATAAAATGGTAAAAATCGAGGTAGAAGTTACACTTGAATGAAAACAAGTCACCTGAAGTTACAGAAGCTACAAAAGCAGTGGAGACAATTTATCTCACAAACAACTGAGAATCAAAGAAACCATTGTGGAAATGTGCCAATTTGCTTTCTTGTCTGTAGAGTTAGGCGTGAAGATAAATCCCACTCCCGTGTCGTATGCTAAACACGAAGCCTCAGCTCAGCTAAGATGAGAACGGTATCAATCATTTCACATCATTCTTGGCAAGAAAGCCCTTTTTTTTTTGTACCAAAATGCTGAACTCCTCCTTTAAAGAAAACGCTTTGTTGTCCATAATCACATCTGCCAGGATTTCCTGTCAATATGGAATCAGCAGTATAGCTCTTACATATTCTTTAACCTTTACACTTAATATAACGAAACAATGTGAACATTGATTTTGCTGCCACGTGAAGCCTGCAGAGAGATTTTAATTTATTTATTTATATTAGCAACATCATTAAAAGGCTGCGGTGTGGAACCTTGCGTGGATCTGAACTGTAATGGAGGAGCACAACGCTTCCTTTTACAGAGATAAAAGGCTCAATAAAAGTGTGTCACACAGCATAATCCTGTGTTCTGTCCAGGAAGGTGTCATTGTTTCGTGGATGTGCTAATGGCTGGTTTCCAGTACGATCTCCTTTTGTCACACCTCCAGCCCATCATCCCATCTCTCTCCCCTTTCTTTCTTTCTTTCTTTCCTTACTGGAAGCTCTTATAAAGCTTTGCCTCATCCCTTTCTCCCATTGCATCTTGTCAGATCGAGTGTCTCCGAGTCACGACTCTCTCGTTTATTTATTTTTTTGGGATTATAGAGCCCTCAAGCCAACCGCCCCACAAAAACCTCTTCATCTTCCTTTTCTTCATTCTGTTTTTCCGTCTTCAATAGTAGGCCAGTATTCCAAATAAGCCTCTTACCCCAAACCCTCACATCCTTCTTTGTGTCCTATGTGATTGGAGGAGTAAAAATGATATTCATGAGAAATCCATTACATTACATTCAAGTGTTTTTTGCACCTTTGGATCAAAGATTGGACGCCAGACTCCATTTTCTTGGGGGAACCACAAAATGGAGACCACTGTCGGCTGCACTTGGCATTTGGTGTTTAGTTTTGGAAGAACGCAAATCTCTCCTTCTTATAAACTAACAGTTTTACCAATGTGTTGCCACTGTGTGTGTGTGTGTGTATGTGTGGGGCCAGAGCAAAAAATAATAAAGCAACAACTCAGCGGGAGTGGCCTACTTAAGCCCACAGTTTGATGTGCTTCCGTTTGACTGATTCCACAACTGCACGTTTCAGGACGACTTAGCTTTTAAACCCCGCTAAATGGTCTTGAGGGTCCGGACCCCACAGAAAAGATCAACTTGATGCCTTTTTATCCTTAATGCCTCTGGTTTTATTGTAACAAAGCATCTAAAATATTCATACGGGGACTGAGAGCTGCAGAAGGCGTTTGCATTCATGCACCACTAAACACGAGGAATTCTTCTTCTTTTGTCTCATTTATGTAACACGGGTTCATAACACAAACACCATCATCAGCTTTATTTGCACTTTTTTTTTTTTTAAACAGATTTTTAAACAAATATAGACTGTAGCTGAAAATGAACGTCGTCTCACAAACTCCCGTTGTGGAAGCGATCCGACTGGCACCATGCCAGCACGGAATGTTGCCGGCAATCACACATACTTGGCGTTAGCATCCATTTCTCTCTAAACGGGAACATGATGAACAAAATGAATGTGTTCTATACATGTAAGTCTTGAACAGAGCAGAGTTGGAGACTTCTAACCGAAAATGTCCCGTGAGGAAGGGCTTTTGCTTATTTTTACAGAATAACTTTCAATATCTGACAGTTATTTGCAATTGACTGCATGTTAAAATAGTGTATTAACAATTCAAAATGAGGTTTTATTGAAAAAACACTGCAGTTGTACGCGGACACCAGATTTTGTGTGTTAAATTTGAAATTTGAACAGTATAAAACATATTTAAAATGACATTTGTTTGAGTCCAAAAACAGGCCAACAGGCGTTTTTCCAACTCTCTCCTCTCTGGCGACAAAGACGCTGATTCGCCAGCTTCCTGCAACAGCGCGAGTGAAATTTACCGTAATAACCATAATTATAGCAAACGTGCCGTCTGCGATACGTTCTGTGTTAAAGGGTTTTAGCGTTGCCAAACTGCATTTTGGGTCCATTTCTCCACTTTGCTTGCATCGCGCGTGGCAGACAGAAGCTAAGAAATGTTCGGCTTCTCAAGCGTCATCAGCTAATCAGCGTCAGCCAGTCAAATCCCACACACTGCACAGCTAAAACTGAGCTCTCAGACAAGGATATTCTCCGTGTTACAGACAATCACGTCACCGTCACTCTTGCAGCTTAAGCGTCAAACCAAATCAAGCGGCAACACAAAGCGTAGGTGTACCTGCATAACAACGACCTCCAACTCCTCAGGAGAACGTGCACTGATGTTCAAAATCGAGAGAGAGGCACATTTTCATATTGACTTCCATTCAGACAGAAGAGTTGCCCCTCGCTGGCTGCTACTTCCATCCTACTTCCCTACATTCAAACCAAAATGTTCCATCTATTTCTTACACAGTCTATGGTTCCAAATGAAATCGCACAGAATGATTTTAGTAGGTAGTGTAGTTCCACTCCACAAATGCAGCGAACCGTCCTGATTTATTAGGATGTTTTTTGTTTTATTTGTTAGTTTTACTGCCACCCCCTTTTTCATGTCGGCAGGATGTCAGTTTTCGTTAATTTCTCACATCTATGCACAGGATGGAGAGCGTCGCGGCGGCGAGGAAAGTAAAAACCTGTCTTGGCCATCGCTCTCTTCATCTCACTCTGCTCAGTACCCTACGGCGAGGCGAAGCTAAGCAGACGGCCGTCCAGACACCCCAGATCATTACACAGGAATCACACTGGGAGAGGTGTGTGGGAAGTGGCGGTGACTCAGTGGCGTGCCGGAGTTTATTGACAGCCATCTCCATATGTCACGACCCTGGCCAAACACAGACCATGGGTGTAGATTTTGCTGGGGGGGGGTAAAAAAACCAAAAAACGAATGCAGTTGCACTTGGTAAATGTAAATGTGTTATTTCTTTCGCACCACGCGCAGTGATGTGGTGTAAACAGGGCAAAACATGCTGTTCAGAAGATGCACATGAACTCAGACTGACAACCCTGGAAACTCAAATGAATACGACAGGCTCTTGTACCAACTCCAATTACATTTTGGCATATCGGTATGAGAATACGCACTCCAGAGCAAATTAAAGCCCTTGCTTAACCAACCCGCCGCAGCACCCCCTCCTCCAGCAATTCAATTCTATGCGGCGCTGAAATCACTTCCCCGACTGCACCGGCAATCTCTCCGCGCGCGGGGAGAGATTCACTCCAGTCTATTTCTGAAAGTCTAATAAGATGAACCCTCACACTTGCCATGCTTAGATAAGAAGTCACTTGAGTGAGTTGAAGTGTTTACCATGGCTCAGACTTGCCTTGCATTTGCACAATGCTTCCTCCAAACATCTTAACCCTTAATCATTTTTTTTCCTTCGCCCCCTCCTCCTCCTCCTCCTCCGAGTGATTCTGGAGCACATTTGCAACTAAACAACTCGCGCTTTTACATAACGACGTTCATGTCGTAGCTTGTTTTAGGTTGATTGTGTGCAGGGGTAGCTATAGCAACACCTGGGGCAACCTGGAAGACGACTGGCCTGACATGAAGAGACAGAAAATAAAAGGCAACGTTCAGCTGGCGCCCTCCTATTAACCTCGTAGCCGGCCATACTGTAGAGTTTCTCTCTGTTGAAAGCAGAGCCTACACTATTTCTTCATGTTTGTTCATCGTATCTCTCGGCAGGTTGCTGAGAATGACTTTTAGCGTACGATGCAAAGCTGAGAATGTCACCCTCAGCGAGTTTGTCTTCTCCTCCGCGAGGCCGCGACCAACCTCGTGTCTCCTCCTCACCCTGCTCTCCCAACTCCCACTCGAGCGTGTAACTCACACGCGCCGTCACTGGCATTTCACTTGTTTTGAGTGGGCTGAGCAAAGTGCACGGACGAGAAGGAGTGTCCCAGTTATTCATTAATGAAATGAGTACCAACGCTCTCTTACATCAAAACTGTCATGGGCCATTTTGAAACATAGAGTAAATATCTGTTTTACTTTATGTTTTGTCAAATCTATATGCCATTGAAAATGAATTGCCCAAGTTTTGTACAGCACTTGTTTGTTTGACTGCTTAGCAGATATTCAAGCTTGGACGGCCTGGAACTTTCTTAGCTTTAATGAGGACAAGCAAGTCTTGCTTGTCCCCAATGTACCGATGGCTCTGGATTCTCTCAAAAACAAAAAAAAAACTGTAACTAATCTGGATGTATAAGATTTTAAAATCGGATTTACAGATAAATTCAAGGGTCAAATCCAGCTTTTTCCAATGGCGACTTTTAACAAAAGGTCAAGCCTGTCCTTTCTTTTAATGATTTTGATTCATGCTTTCATTTCTACTGGACTGGATTATTGTAATCCTCTCTACTCTCTCTGCTGGTGTTAGCCAGGTAAGCCAGGCTGCCCTCTCTCTAGCTTAGTCCAGAACGCTGCGAGAGCATATATCGCTCCCGTGTCGGCAGCTTTGCACTGACTCCCAGTCTATTTTAGAATTAATTTTAAAACTATGCTTTTTACCTATAAAGCCTTTTTAAATGGCCTTGGTGATCTTTTACATCTTCACTCCACCGTCACAATCACAATGCGGTCTGCAGAAAGGTATACGTATATATATATATATATATATATATATATATATATATATATATACATACATACATATATGTATATTGACTTTGTTTCTGTGTACTACTGGTTTTATATTCTGTTTTTTGAGGGTTTTTTTTAAAACTGCTTTTCGCTACATTGATTAATATCTTGTCTGTTTTATGTATTCATGCGACGTACAGCCCTTTGGTCAACTCGGTTCATATTGTGAATTTTGGTTCACACAATATGGCTTAAGACCGTTAGTTCCAACTGCTGTGTGCAGACAACAGGATGGAGTTCGACTGAAAGCACAAAGATTTGCCCGTGAAAATGATTCAGGAGTGAATTCTACTGCTTAAAAACCCAGTCGTCCTTCAGCAGTTTGACAGCGCCTTGTCCCCGCCCACCCCTGTGCTACCGCTGTACACACACAAATGCTCCCTCTGTCAGGTCTGATAGTAGTGGATGACAAATCTCAAACAGTCTCCGACACGGGTGCAAAAACATTTTGGAGACTGAACACCATATCATCATGTTTACCCATATTCTTAAAAGAAGCAATTGCCTGTGTCTATTTATAACCACTGACCACACCCCCCCCACCACCCCACTACCACCAGGGCACAGACGAGTTAACGA
The DNA here is from genome assembly GCF_019176455.1 of Solea senegalensis. NCBI lineage: Eukaryota > Metazoa > Chordata > Actinopteri > Pleuronectiformes > Soleidae > Solea > Solea senegalensis. The sequence goes on along the minus strand of NC_058021.1, from coordinate 34,997,563 downwards.
AACAGAGCCGCGCCGGTTGATTGCTCTCTTTGAGCGACCGTTTCCCTGTGATTGCTGCGAGTGATTGCTGCGGAGAGGCTGCAGTCGCAAAGCACAGCTGCACGCAGAACAAGTCTTCACCGCTCGTCCTTCAAAACCCGATCTCTAGTAATCAGTGTCACTGTTTAGTAATCACTGTTTTTTCTTTTTTATATGAGAGTCGGGATGAAGAGCCGAGTACAGCGGAGTCTGCCGCTGTTTAATCTACTTGGCTCCAAAGGTTGTAATCCTCCGTCTTATACTCTGACCTCCAAGGCTCAGGACACAAGAGTGAACACGGCCGTCTTATTCGGATGATACACGAATAATAATGATAATCATCATCATCATCATCATCTCTCCTCCTTCTGTCCCGTGTGCGCCACATGCCACCATGGATCTTTGTAATTATCCCTGCACTGCAGATGGCAAAATTTGATTAAAATCCTCTCCAAAAAAAAAAGGCCACCACGCTTTTGTGTCCATTCCTCACGACAACAGAACGTAATAAACCACCCGAACATTCAAAGTTACGGGGGCAGCGACGTGGCGATTTGTGATCATTGGTGAAAAGTGAATCATTGGTTCACTTTTTTGCAACAGAAGGTAACGGATGTCTGACTGCAAAGAAATGGAGGTCACTGATTTTGCTGCACTCCCGCTGACCCCGTCTGATAAAGAGGAGGTTGTTTCTTCGGCTGCTTCCTGCGGTGACGCCCTATCAGATCGGCAGCTCCGTCTCACTTCCTGTGTTTGAGGAGAGTCCGCGTCTTCCTCAGACAGCCCGGAGAAGCAATGCCTAAGTAATTACTGTTCCGTGATATCATCTACCACCTGTAATGGAGGAAAACAGAACATCGCAGCATTTCACTCTCATCTCATGTCTTTCTTTGTCCCGCATCGTGACAGGAATTTATGTCGAACGTTTAGAATCATTTATTGATGAATGTGAATCAGAGATAAACACGGCAATCCGAGAAAACCCTGCATGTAAATGTGCTGATTATGATTTATCCAGACAGCGCCAGGAAATCCTTAACATCATCTTTCTAAGCATCCCTCGCGATACTTAGGTCTGTTTCGTGCTGCAGGGTTAACGAGGAGCTTAATAGCGTAATCCTCATCAGCGGCCGGTCTGTCAGACTGTCCCCTTAGTGACTGATCCACTGAGCCACAGGTCAAAGTGCAAAGGGCCAGCAGTTGTTTAACCCTCCAGACTCAGCTCCTGAGTTCATTACTGTATGTTAAATGTTAAAATAAAGGCTGGATTGGTTTCCGAGGTGTGATGTTTCCCTACGACCCCCTGCACGCGTCTTCATATCTGATCACAGAAAGCACATTTGGGGGTGGTTTGAGGACAAAGATGTCCTCGGTACAAGTCTGGACGCAGGGAATAGGACGCATTCCAAGTTCGGTTTGCACGCACCCAACCCATACCGAGGACCTTCAGCTGTCGCCGTGTGATCTGCGTCAGTTTCCCTTGTCGTTTTATTTTTTTACACTGATTGGCACTCATACATTGAGCCACCACCACTATTATATGAAAACTGATTACCGTAGGATTTCTTTTTTCTTTTTCTGACGGTCAAAGTTTATTTCTGCACAAACATAGCTTCCAATCACTTGAGCTTCTCTTTTCTTCCTCTCTCTCTCTCACTGCTGCACGCACACTCACACACACTCTGACGGACACACAAACATGCTGACATCGGACACATCTGTACAGACACACTCTTGTTTCTGCAAACGTGTATTTGAATAAAAGGGGATCACAGGTTATAATAGTTTTAATTCGAGTTTATTTTTAGAGCGGGTTTGCTAGTGTTTATTTTTTGTAATTGTTGAGTTTTTATTAGTTTTAGTGTTAGTTTGGATGGAGTATTTGCCAGGTCCAAGATGCAAAACGGTAAAAGGTCACAATAAGTATTGTGTCATAAAAACCCAACAAAAGATGCCAAATGTGTTCGGACAAATGAACAACCTTCCCTGAATCGCATATAACAAAATAGGCTGAAGTGTAAAATGTGCATGATACTGCTGTTGGATGCAGTTCATGTGAAAGGTAAAACTCAAACAATCCAACAGACAAAGGCACACATGAACACAACATAAATAATAATAAATGACCCTCATGACTTTATTTCGTTTTTAGTTCGTTTTTGATGTGAACAAAGGTCACACTTTTAATGTCAGGTATACAAACGGGCGTAATTACGTAAGGGACGGCCTCTGAAAGCCAACTCCACACGTGATCCCCACTGCTCAGCCTCGCTCGCTCAACAACTCCTGCAGGCGCATGGCTTGCACAGACTTGGCAATCCATGTTGGATTATGAGAGAACCTCCCGGCAGGCTGACTGGCAGGTTTCGCTATCAGCCGTGTGTGACCCACATCCCTTTGTCTCGCTAATCCTCCAGTTCCTGTGATCTTTTGAGTACCTAGCCACGTCTAATCCTTTGTGCCCGCTTTATTTCAGCACCAGATTGTATCGGATCTGAGCGGTTTTCCCCTGATGATGCACTTCGTCAATTTGTTTGGGCTGTGCACTGAATCTCTTATTTGTCCCAGGTCACATGGAGGCAAAGTCACCGTCCTGTCTTATCTCCCTATAAGAGTAATGGACAAGCAATTAGTACGGCACGTTACGCCACACTAACTCCCAGTAAATGTACTGCTCATACCCTGACATCCTCCATCAGACAGTGAATTGATAGATCTATTTTTTTCCCCCCCTACACTTAATACACTATGAGTTTGAATCTTCGTGACTGAACAGGCCACAAGTTCAATTACATGTTTTTCCAGACTGTGTCGGGACAAATACACTACGCCACGCTTACAGTCGCCGGCGTGAAATGATCAATGAGATCAATACACGAGGTAAATACAGTGTGACACATCAGTGTTGACATTTTTATTTCCCCTCATGAAGAGGCGAGCGCTGCGACGGAATCTGGCTACATTAGCCTGACTGCGTTTACACCGCGCTGGCCTTTTGGGTTTAATGTTTTTTTAATGACACTCCAAAGAGAATAACTTATTGTTATTCACACCGTTCACTGGCGTGGACACAAACTGGAATTCAAATGGTCAGAAACCCCTTTGCGCCCTTTAATGACCTCCAACGAGCACCCCCCAGTATCTGCCTTAATAAATAAATAAAGCTTTCCACATCTATTATGCATGGATATGTACTATTTGTACACGTGGAAGAGACAAAAAGTGCTTATTAAACCAATACTATGCTCACTTTTGGATAAATTATAGAGACAATTTATGCTGGCAAAGAATCAGCGGTACAGAAGGGGGACTGGAACACTGTGCACTATGCTCACATACTGTGTATATATATGTACATTTCTTTTTCCGTGGGAAGACAAACTAGACAGGACCAAAAACATTTGTTTACTTAAAATGGCGTTAGAACTCTTGCCAACGACATTGCTCTGAGACGTCCAACCTATAGGCTGGTTGGCTGTCCTGTGATTGGCCAGTTAACCGGAAGTGGCGTAATTAGCACGTCAGCTCTCAGATACGCAGCTCCCCCTCTGGCACGGTGGATGCACTGCATCTCAGCAGCGACAACGAGAGTATAGTTCTTCTTCTTCTTCTGCGGTTGAATGTACGCAGCCGGATGTGCCCGGACTAGTGCCCGCACCAGGAGGAGCTACGGTGGTGAGAGGAGTGGTGAGGTTTACTGATGACATCATCAGCAAATGCAATAAAAAAAAACAATAAAACCCTATTTTCTCAGCAGTGGCTGAACTGTTTGTTCTGAAACTTTAGGGTTTCATAAACGAGGTAATGACGCAGATACACACACAAACGCAGCGTTAGTTGGAGCTGCTGGTCTATGTCGCCTTTAAACTTAATGCTCTGTTGCCTTTTTTAAGCTTTGCAAAGTTTTAATGTGCATGCTTTATTGTGAGCACTATCATACACATTTAACTGTGAGAGAAAATTGGCCTTTACGATCAAGAGATTGTCTCTGCCTGAGCTGCTAACACAGTCATCTATCTATCTATCTATCTATCTATCTATCTATCTATCTATCTATCTATCTATCTATCTATCTATCTATCTATCTATCTATTTTCAGAGCCACAAAAACAGAACATAGGCGTTTGGCAGTTAGAGACAGGTAGAGGCCGTGTTCTGGTTCAAACTGTAGTCCCTGTATAGACCTGCTATTAACATCTGTCCTTAGTTATCTGATCAAACGTGCAGAGTGCTAAATACAACTGTTCACACCTGTCTCTGATCCACAAATGTGCCCTGGAAGCATCTCCTGTGACCACCCCTCCACTCTTTATCCACATAGACACTTATGTCAGTTAGACAGTTTGCAAGAGCTAAATGATGTTTTTTAACGAGGTTTAACTGTACACATCTGCCAGTGGAGCGCTGATTAGTGTAAAAACAAATACCCTGAAACCACCACAGATCAGACAGCATCAGCGGATGGAGTGTTTTCTCATGCACCATGATCACTGATTGCATTCCTGCAGCTCAGGAACGTGGCCACGTGTTCTCAGGCTGCCAAATTGGGGTTAATGCGATCGGATCCGTGGTTCGAATTACTACGGAGCGAAGGGGGAGCTCGCCTTCCCTGAAAGCCTACTTTCAGACGATGTGTCACAGGTTACAGACATTTGTCAGTGTTTCCACTAATAAATAAACCTCATGCTATTCCTGCTGTTGCCACCCTCAAATCACCTATACATTTTAATGCGATGTTCCCTTTGGAACTCCCACGGTAATTTGCTGCGGGAATAACACACAACTCCTTATATGGACATCCTGGGGGTGTGTGTTTATAGGTCACATATTCAGGCTTTTTTTTTTGTCTTCTTATGTGTTGTTGAGTCAAAGTCATGATTCATTTTAAATCGCATTTTTAGTCGCGACATAAAGAGCAATAATTGTGCAGAAGTCACAAAATAATCAGCTTGTTTTCCTTTCTTTTTGTTCATAAAAACGAGCCGTGACGTCATTCACAAATTCAGTCCGATTTTAAACATTTTGAGTGAACTCTATATTGCACATTCTTACAGCCTCTGTATATACACCGTTCTAACAGTGATCCATTCTTCCACGTGGGCGCGCGCGTGACACGTTTAGTAGCGGTGCCGCCTGAAAAGAGGGCCCCCACCCACCCCCACATGTCACGGTGTAAATCGAACCCTGACCGGATCAGAGGACGCGTCCGGGATGGATTGGGAACATCCACCGTCGCCAGAGATAACATAACTCCTCCTGCAAAACGCTGTAATGATATAAAAGCCCTCAGTGTGCTTTATCAGCGGGTTTATCTTTTAACGCTCGTACCTGCATGAGTGAACAGCACCTGCTCCCACACAAACACAACTGCCTTTGGTTTTCCTGGCCAGCTGGAGAGAGTCTTTCGAAACCAAAAAATATGACGCAAAGAAAATGCACATAATTCTTAAATGAAGTAGAAAGGGAGGAATGTACACCCTCTGCCCTTATTCAGAACACATAACTTTGCAGTCAGACACCAAACTACCCAACAAATTGCCATCCGGGTTGCTGTAGGCCTGCGTTTGTGTGTGTGTGTGTGTGTGTGCATGTCTCAGCATTCAGACAACAGCTTTGAATTGCTTATTATGCATTTCTCTGCAGTGGCTCTGTTTGCACATGCACGCCGCCGTCTCTGTTCAGCAGCAGCAGCAGCTGACTGAGTGGGAAGCCGTGGAAATAATTGCGTGTCGCCCCTCGTCGGGCTGCGCTGACGTCTCAGGCGAATCCCTTTGTGGTCGCACTAACAGCATTGTTTGAAGTGGTTTGGAGGCTGGCGCGTGCTACGTGCTCGTTCACATCCGCGGTGTGTGCGCTCCACCTTCCTCAGAGTGAGAGTGGCTGACGGGCAGATGAGAGGCTGGAGGGGGAAAGAGCAGGCTGAGCATAATAACTGCAGCTCTGACCCCAGCAGATGGACAGCACAGCTCCTGAATGGAGATTTTTTTTTTCAAATATCATATTGCACTTTCCTTCTCAGACAGGCCAAACGCTCAGACAGGAGCCAGCTGTGTGTCCACCGGGGAATTCCTTACCGCCTATAGGGGAGGAAGCATCGCAGTGGATTTCTCGGCCTTGATTAATTGCAAAAGTGCAAAAGCTTTGTATTCTGAAAACATGTAGAGGTTTTTATTTTTTACGCTGATTTAACGATAGGTTTTATTATTCAGAGCTTTCGATAAAAGTGTGAATGACGGATCTTTTCATCGTCTTTATTGTCTAGGATTCTATTGGAAATACATTTAACCCTTTACGACAAGTTCACTAGCAAGCGCAATTTGTGTTACCGTAATTAGGCGACTGTTTGTGCTAGAAGTTGCAGAATCAACGTCTTTGGCCTGTTTTTTGGACACTTGAGACAAAAAACTCAAACAAATGTTGTTTTAAACATGTGTTACTATGTGTTATTTAACACGCAAAATCTCATGTACAACTAACTGTTTTTTGTAAATAAAACCTTTTGTTTTTCTTCATCTCAAATTACACTATTTGAACCTGATATTGAAACTTATTCTGGAAAAATGGGGAAAAATCACATTTTCTGGTGCCTTTATGGTATAAAAACTAACTAAAATTGCAGCGGAAAGGGGGCAAAATCCAGGGTGAAATTTTCCAACACGTTGCGAGTTACAGTCAAATGTCACTCAGCGGAAGTGGACAGTCATCAGAGAAAATGTCCCGTTGTCCAGTCGAGTGTGGCTAAGTGACGGAGGAGCCCGAGTTGCAGCTCTGCAGCTGCCCGAGGGACAAATGTGAAAAGCACCATGGCATTTAGCACTTGCTTTTCACACGGTGTGTAGTGGAGATGTCATGTGATGTCAAAAAGACGGGTAAATATTATGTCCCCCCGGGAGTGAGTGTTAAGGACTTTGCTCTGGCTCCAAGTTCATGTCAGACGTGTTGTCCTTGCTGTGCGATGGCAGGCAGAGGCGAGCCACAGGGCCTCAGGTCGTTGCAGGTTGAAAGCAAATTCTCCTCTTTACATATTATATTATGTTAAAAAAGAGTGGCTTGAGAATATGAGGGAGAAAAAAAGACTGTAAATAGTTTCTCTCTAGTTTTCTAGAGGCCCATCTACTGTTACTCGTGAGTGAACTCCACCTGCTCCCGCTACAAAACTGCCTTCGGTTTGGCAGCTACCCGAGACGCGACGACACACAGAGAGCTCTGCCTTTTTTTTTTTTTTTGTTATTTCAAACCCCTGAAGACGAGAAGAAGAAACAGAGGAACAGAAAGGAGAGCAGACTTCTGCTGGGAGGCTGCAGGTGCCGCTGATAGAGGAAGAGTGTGCACCGTGTTTGTGTACAGTATGTTCATTAAACTGTGACCAAAATGGTGAAAAGGCGGCTTCTCTACATGTTTGTTAAACAAGTGGTTTGAAAACCAGAAGCGTTCACATTTATATCCTGCACAGACGCGATACGTTCACCGTTCAGTTTTATGATTTCAAACCAAAATTTTACCGGGCAAAAAAACTAACTAACAGTCCAACATGGAGGGAGTTTGACCAGAGAAGATGCATTTTTGATCATCTCGATCCAACCCTTTACATATTGGTGATATTACCTGAGTAAACCTGAGTAAACTATCACATTCTTGGCTGATTCCATCAACCTCCTGACATCATGCAATAGATAGACTAAGAGTAAAAAAGGTCTTTATTGTGGAAAAAAACTACGTCAAGACTATACAGCTGAAACTAAAAACATGTTAAATAAGATGGAATCCATTAAGACAAACGATAACAAAACTCTTTTTTATCAAAAATCTTATTTTGGATGTTTATTGGTTTCTCTCATACTTATTTTTCCGCTGTAGCATGCGGCTAAGTCTTCTCCTGCATCAGCGGTAATATCTCAAAAGCTAATGATGGTAAGATGATGAAATCGATCAGGACCAGGATTGGGAGGCACTGTTCTAAAATCATGTTCCTTGTTTTCCGTGTATATTCTGATACTCTATTTGGATTTGTGGCAAGGAGTCATATATGGTACCTGGATTTCCTCTCTTGTGATGTCCTTTTAATTTCAGAGTATCTAAATGCATTTAAAAGGGTTAACACTTGTCGACGATGGCTCAAATTTCACAAGCTGCTTTTTCCTGTCATGTGACAAAGTCAGAGGAGACATTTCCCATCCCTTCGCACTCACTTGAAGACATGCGTGATTTGTGTTATCAAAGGTGCCGCGACTGTGTCTGTGGCGCCCGCGTCCGTCTCCGCCGACATTTTTACAGCCTGAAACAAACACAGTGAGCACAATCAGTGCAAACGTCACTCACTATCATCCCCGACGTGCTAAATGGTTATTACGTCTGAGTCACAGTGCACCATGTGGCAGGTGATAAGTAAGAGAAAATAAATATATAACAAAAGGGGATAAAATAGAAAGACGTAACTCTTATCTGAGCCTCACCACAGATGCCGTGAAGAAGACTTGATTTTTTTCCGAGAAACAGATGCGCACATCAGATTCTGATTCATGGAGCGGAGCGTGGTTACGATTGGCATTGTCTGCTATCTGTGGAGCCGGCGCTCGCTGATCTCCTTGCACGGGGGATAATACTTTGTCTTTAGTGGGGATGAATACAAGCCCGGATAAGTGAGTCTGCTGAATAAATGATGTTCATAATCATACTCCTGGGTGTCGGCTAATGTGCCTGGGGGAGACGTGGGGGGGAGGTGAAGAGGAGGAGGAGGTGGGTGGAGGGTGATGTGAGGCGTTCCAATCATCTGTGCAGGCGAGTCCCTCCAAGGCAGATAATAATGCAGGGTCTAAGCTGCAGTATGGGCGTGTGGGGGCGCACTGGTCTCTTGCTGGATAAGCTCCCCTGATTGCACCACTGACCTCGTCTGCATGGTGTGCGTGGGTTTAGGTTGCAGGTATCATGTCCGAGACAAAGGGGGCAGGTGAAAGGGTCAAAGGTGAAAGCACGTCCACGGCCAAGAGGCTGAAATGAAAACATATGAATATGAGGTCATTGCGGCAGAGATTACACATCTGGGAGATTCGGAGTGGAATCCCACGAATGGTAATACATTTTTAACCTGTCCTGTCCAGTACCTGGGACATGCAGTATGACTTGTGGTGATGGACAGATTTGCTGTCCACAGGAAGAGGCTGTGGACAACTGAGAGAGGCAGACTGTCTGTGAGAGGCATGGACATTAAACTGACTTTAAACACACACGAAATCATAAACCCTTTTGCACCTGATTCGTCGGCTTCCTGCAAAATCGAGAGTGGAATTACCGTAATAACCACAATATTGGTCGCCTGCATGTGCAGCTTCTCAGCTTTCAGAAACTGTTGGATTTTCTCCGTAATAATTACAGTAATGCAAAGTGCGCTTGTGCAAATGTGTCATCGGCGATACGCTCGGTGTTAAAGTCTTAACTTTGACTCAACAACACATAAGAAGACAAAAAAACGCCTGAATATGTGACCTGTAAACACCCCCCTCCAGGATGTCCATATAAGGTGTTATTCCCATGGCAAATTATCATGGGTGCACCATGAGCACTCAGGGTTAACAACCACATTTAGAGAAGGTATCTGAGTTTACAACAGCTCTATCATTTTGAATTGTATTCTATAATGTAGCAGGGTGTGCGTGTGTGTTAGTGTGTGTTATTGTGCATATATGTGCATATATGTGCGGGGATTGTTATTAGATGTGGTTAAGGAATCCGAGTGCTGGACCGAGCCAATGTCTGGTACCAGTTTAAGTTTGAACCAGTCGACGTGTTCACACAGAGTTGGTCGCCACTGGGATCCAAAAGTGACTTAACGCCGTGAAATCATGAGTTGGCATGTCAATACAAGGAAGGATTGAGCAGAACTAAAAAAAAAACCCAGAAGCTCAACTCCCAGCGCTCCACGTTGCCACTGTGGCATTTGCCTCGACTGATGTTGTGCAGTGAGCAAAACACCTGCCGTCAGTGACACACAGGTCAGCGGAACTTTGGTTCCAATTAACACAGCCTGGTCCACGGAGAGCAACAAGGCTGCGAGCGGAACTAGAGACTGAACAGGAACCGTGTCAGCACTAACGCAGTCTGCAGAAGATGCCGTTTTTTATAGTGAGTCATAGTCATACTGTGTAAGCTGGCATGCTAATGAGCTGTTGCTCACTGCCGGTTAGTTTCCTCTCGTGACCGTTGGTTCATTTTTAGTGAACGCGGCTCTTCTGACCTTGGCCTGTGCCAGTTTCTTGATATATTGAGTAATACTGTTTTTTATTCCCCATCCCCATGCTCTGTTTGAAAACTTACATGTCAAACTAGCGATGGCCAGATGTCTCCAATAACTCACACGTGTCATTAGTTTGCATTTGCGTGAGCGCAATGTACATTTTGCACACGATTGTGTGCAAAAAGTTTTTTCACGTCATTTCTCTCGGATTCCGAAGGTCACCGGAGGGGAGACTGTCGACGCAGCATGTGCGTGTATTTACATGAAGATTTATTCGCTCGGCGAGCATTAAAACTCCGGGCCAAAGCTTTAAAAGAGAGGCACTGGTGGAGGAGGAGGGTTCTCACGCTTGTATATCAGCAGATACTGGAGAGAACTCAAATGACACTGAGGACATTTTGCCGATCCTGTCTAAGTCACATTTCCAGAAAATGAGTGAGTCCATGTGAGAATACAGTAGAGAAAAACCCCTGCTGCCTCTTGCCTACACCAGGAATGTTCCAGTTGTTGTGAATGTGTTTGACTCGCACAACCTCCCTCTGCATCTTTTATGTTCCGACAGCACAATATTCTGACCCAGTGTTCTGGACACTTTCTGGGGTTTGTGTCTGAATAGTGTTTAAGCTGCATATTGAAAGAAAACCCGTCAGCCCTTCCTGAACATCTTGGTCCTTAGTGATTTTTCCTTTTTTTTTTTTTTTCCCTCCTCCTCAATAACACGTCCTTCAGCCCATCAGCACTTCCCAGTGTCAAAAGTTGCAGAAGTATAACGTGGCGGCCTGAAGTGTGCGACAGCTAAAAAAAAAAAAGGGAGACATAAACCAAAAAGCCTCTCACCAGAGTGCTGCCTAAATGAGGCATAATAGATGTGCGAGTGACATAACCATGTTGAAGGGATGTAAGAACCCTGACAGGAACATTGCTTCTAGCAACTCCTGTGCTGCATTAGTGATGATTTTCCAGCAGGCACTCACAAAGAGTCTTCACAGCTCGCTGGAAAAGCCCTTAAAAAAATAAAAAAAAACACGAGGCGGCCGCGCACGTGCGAGCGGCGCGAACGCTCCCATGGCGCGAACGCTCCCGTGTCGCGGCCGCACACATTGTTATCCACAAAGCAACCTAAACGCCGGCCAAATCTACTCGTTCCCCCCCCACGGTCTAAAAAAAAAAAAAAGAAATATATAAAAGAAATATATAGGTCATTCCCGTTCTAAAAATGGCCGCCTCTCCCTGGGGCTTGCCAGAGCATGAAATAGACTTTACATCACGTTAGCTGAGCAACAGCAACCAAGAAACTTTACTTTTTTTTCCTCTCTCTCGCTCTGTCATCGCTTATTTTTCATCCTCTTTTGTTGCCGTAATCTAACATATAGCGTTTTTCTAACTCGCCCCCGCCCCCGCCCCCTCCGCTCTGTCACTTTATGACCTGAATAAGAAATCAGCAGTTCGCCAGGTTTGGGAATATGACAGACGAGGCTGAGAGTCATGTAGAGATTTGGATAATGTGGCACACGCTTTCCACCTCTGCCTTTCACGCTTCCCCCGTGCTGATAAGTGAGGAATTTGCAGGGTGGATTCCGACATGTGCCCCGGATTGTGAAGCACCTGCTGATATGAAGGCTGGAGTCGTGCGTGAGAGACAGCACAATTACTTCCTGCGTGTTTGTGGAGCTACCGATGGCCTCAGCCGCCCCGGCCGATGATGGAGCTCAGTATCTACTTTGTTTGGGTCTGCGGCGAAAAAAACACAAGATGACAGGAAAAAAAGAACCGCTCTCGTCTTCCTTTGTTGCTTTGACAACTTAAGAGAGCGCTTCATGTAGGCAAAGTCACTCGCAACGAATTAGATCCTCATCAGGACGCTATTCCTTCATGACCATATTCCTCTCCCTTCCTCGCTGTGTCTTATATATTACACCCCAGGCTGCAGTGCCTTGAAATGGCCTCATGTTTATTTAAACTCAGAGTGTGGCTGCAGAGCGCCCCGGTGCCTCGTTCGTTTCCTTGCGGTGTTTCTCTTTTAGCCCGAACCAACCCCCGGAGCCATTCATCAGCCGGGCTAAGTGTAGCTACGGCGCACTTCACCACAACGAGTGTTACATCGACTCTCCACACAAACCAGTGGGTGTGTCAAAGAGATGCACAATTACAGAGGGGGAACGGAGAAGGGGAAGAGGTGGAGAAGTGGAGAAGTGACCGTGGAGGGAGAGAGGAAAGGGAGAAGAGAGTGCGTGTCAGTCACGTAGCTTCTAATTTTGGTCCGGACTCGGGCGCTACTTTGCTATCGCGCGGGCTTTTATGCTAGGAGTGTCAAAATGGGAGAACTGTTAAATTAACAAACACCAGTCAGCAGCGTGCACATAATGAGAAGGACAGAGTTCAATAATAGAAATCCATGTGGTATTTTTTTTGCGCATTCTCTCATAATTAAAGCTCCCTCAGTGTTTGTCCTTAAAAAAAAAAATGAATCAAGACATTTCTAAGCAGCCATTGTGAAATTGAAAACAGGAACTCCCGGAACACGGATAAAAGGGAGTCAGACTGTGGAGTGGAAAGAACAAAGCGGGGGGAGAATCCGAAACGAGAGGAAACGATAAGGAACGTGAAGATCAAAACTGAGGAGGAAAGAACGCTGACGTCCAGCTGTGCCCGTCGCGATTTAAAGACAATAATGGAACTCACACCGTGAATTATGGAAAGAGAATGAAGAAAGGTCCACACAGAAATGGAGATGTATAGATCTATATATATATATATAGATATATATATATATATCTTTTTTTATTTCAATATTTAAACCCACTAAAAGTTGTCAATACAACTTTTGAATGAAAGGCACAGGAAAAAATCAGACAACGCTGATAAAATTACTCGAAAAAGAAAGAAGTACAGTACAAAAGTGAACAGTTAGTTATGCACGTACAAATCCCTCCAGGTTCCTCCAGACACGGGGAAAAATAAACCCAACAAAAACATCATTCGACACAGCAAAAAGGGGGAGATGTTGCTCCAGAAACCAGGAAAACATTAGCCAAACTTCTTTTTTATTGCTTTTTCCAAAACAGACAAAGGTCACATCAGCTCTCCTGCTCTCGCAGAGGGGCCACAAGGACAAAAAAAAAAAAGCAACTGCTGCGCTTCCCTAGTTTTAGCCGTAGATGGAGAGGCTTCATATTCACTTGATTATCGGCCTGCCGATTGACCGCAATGCACAACACTCCACTAGGAATTTAGTCACAACATCGAGACGGATGATGTACAAAACATGTGAATGTGGCCAGAGGAAGAGACTTCTTCTTTTTTTATTCTTTTTTTTTTTATAAAGCTCTGTCACAATCCATTACCAAACGAGCCTGTATCTACGAGCACGCTTTAATTTGTTGGTCCGCTGAGTGTAAAATCAACCCAAAGTCTAACTATGTGGTGCTGAGAGTTTAAATATTCAACATAAATTTTCCGGGTGGGTGGGGGTGGGGGTGAGGGAGGCTGCAAAAATGGAAAAGTGCAGGTCAGAAGCCAGTTCTGAAACAAAGAAAAGAGAAACATAACAGGAGATCTTCGTTCCCTTTTTTTTTTTTTTATTTATTTCATTTCCTATATCACTTACTTGATGAAGCTAACTGCGCTCAATGCTCGCGGGAGACGCTCGACGATGAGACTCATTTATCAATTACTGACGCTTTAGGGAGGATTTGGCACAGGAAGCCACTTCTTTGCAGTGTTATCGAACACTCCCATTCTTTTCATCATGATTTCTTTTAAACCTAAAAAAAAAAAAAAATGGAACAAAAGCAGAAAGGATTATGTGACATCAAGTATTGCCAAACCTTTGTTTTGGTTCTTACTGGAGAGGAAAAACATTCCGCAGGCCTGTCCGCTCATACAGGACTGTGTACACATTTAAAGAGGTTCCTTAACGGGGAACAACTGGAGGGAAAGTTGCTGTCACTCTGTACTGATTTTACGTTTTTTTTTTTTCATATTACATATAGCCTCTTTGGTATAGGCACATCTGCATCAAGGGACCACCACTGTACGAGTAACCCTTCTCTTTTTCCTATGTGCTGCTGTCTCACTCTCTCTCTGGTTCCTATTAAAGGGAAAACACCCAGACAAAAAAGAAAGATGATTGCCATGTGATCGCCGATGGCCGTAAAGGGTTCTCTTTTTCTGCTGCATGGAAAGCAAACCTCCTCCCAACCCCCAACCCCCCCGCCTCTCCGACTCTACCTGCCGCTTGGCCTTCTCTGCTGCCTGACAGCAGGAAAATTCATGCTACCTCCACCTTCCCTGCAGCCATGCTACAGAGGGAGGGAGGTAAGAAAAAAAGAAAAAAAAGCCATGGCACAGCAAAAATGTAAATGCACCAATCTACTTAAATTCAGCCCTGAAACAAAAGTAATAAAAGGGAGAGAGAGAGATCCTTGGGGCCAAATGAAACAGGTGTTAAGATGGAGGATTAAGAAACACAACAGTTCTGACGGATGGAGGAGTGAACAGCTGCTGCTGCTGTGTAGATGCTGTGATTTGCGTTAGCCTGGGTCCAGTGAAGGCTGCGTTCACCAAAGCCCTTTCTCACTTAACTGCCCTTCAAAGACATGGCAGGCCCACCCTGTTAGAGAGGTTTCCTCTATCCCCTTCTCTGTCCTGGTTCCGACCAGAATCCCTGCTCTTTCACACAGGAGCAAAGTCCGGTAAAAGCTCGAGCTTCAACAAATCTGCTGTGAAGCTTTTACACTCTTACACTTCCTGATGCAAGACCTCTGCTATTTCCCTGCTCAGGCGCACAAAAGGGGGAGCAAATGACATCATGAACAAGAACCAGGATTTCAAGAGTCTGGAGATTAAGAGTACAGGGTCCAGTCTCTCGGTGCTTCCGGCTGATGCCATCTCCATTCATTACCTTGCCGTGGCAGAGGAGGAGCTGGCAGCTAGCTGCGTGAGGTACTCGCGCAGTTCTTTGGCCGCCTGGAAGCGGCCGTACCGCTTTTTGGGTTTGGTGCACTCGTCCAACAGAGCCTCGAGTTGTCCATCTTTGGCTATGTGCGCAGGCGGGTCGTGGAGGAGGCCGCCGGTGGAGCCCCGCCACTTAGCGAACCGCGACAGCAGGTTCTGGCAGATGGCGTAGTAGTTGTGGTCCACGGTGACCCTGGAGCAGAGGGAGTCCTTGGAGAACGACAGGCAGGCCTCCCGGTCGCACTCCTCGAAGCGGCTCTCGTACCACACGTCATAGTTCTCTGGCTTGTCTGCGCGGAGACAGGGAGACACATAAATTAGCACACAGCGATAAAAATATACTGATAGAGTCATGAAAACGGTTTACCAAACACGCGTTTATAAACTTTTTATTTACGGCATGTGTGTCTCCACCTGACAATGAAAATATTAATTGTCAGGTTTATTACCCAAGAAATCAACCTGAGCCGAAGCCGACAGGAATAGAAACAGAAACAGGCGCCACTTCCAACACCCCATGGGGTGCATATGGCCGAGCAGCTCATCTCGCCCTCTCATCTGACAGAAATGAATCATTCTTTCTCATTTCTCATTGGAGGATTGCGCCGGGAAAGGAGAAAGTCACGGAAATAAACTGGAATAACGAGAGAGAGAGAGAGAGAGAGCTATCGGTTTGTGCATTAAAAAACAGATCGATAACATTGTTGGAAGGAGGAGGGCGGACCCAGAGGATGCAAACACATAATCAGTGTATCAGCGGTGTAATGCACTTCTCCTCGGGCTCATCAGAATAACTCAATCAAACATCCAGCTCTGCCCTTTTATCAAGGGGGGCCCCTCTGGTGGCCCTCCCGACAAAGAGGAGGGGCGTATCAATCAGTGCAGGTGATGAAGATGGATCTGCCTAAGGATGCGTACACACACACACACACACACACACACACACAGACACACACAGACACACACGTATAGATATATACACACACACGAGTAGCAAGGTGAGGTGAAAGCAATTAATGTTTGAGAGCTGACCATGCATCACACTTCAGTGTTGATTGACAGATGGCATCAGGAGACTGTCCAACACACTCACAACCATCCACCCCAACACACACACACACATACAGCAGGCAAACTGAAAACAGGAGGGAGGAGGGAGAGCTCAAACTCAAGGACGAAGACAAGGAAAAGAAAAGTCCAAAAGAAATCTAAAGGTCCACTTACACCTCTCTCCTCCTTCTCTGAGTGCATCAAGCACGGCATTTTCTGAAGCTAATTTGCAGGAAATTATAAGTCATATCCACAAACTGACCAAATTAAAATGGCTTCATATTTTTACTTCAATGTACTCGAGAACAAGTGAACAATCATTTCTGTTCTGCGTCTTATCTTTTACTTCCTATAATAATAATAATAATAATAATAATAATAATGATAATAATTATAAGAGAGGAAGTACAGACTCACATAGAAGTGAGTTTGAACTATTCGTATGCATGTTTGAAATTATCAGGGATTGTTTGTTTTAGTGTCTGTAACCCTTGCGTGTTTGCCAAGTCATGTCTTCCCAGATCTCCAGAGAGCGCGTTATATCTTTACATGTCAAAATACTAATGTTATTGTACTTTTTTTGTGTGTGTGCTGAGATGCCTGATCAAAAGCGTTGGTTCATAAGGGAAATGATTAAACAACTGAAGAATGGAACTTTATGTTTGAAACCTATTTTTGCAACACACTGTATGCAATGTTCAACAATGCTCAGTCAAGAGGTGCCTTGTTTATGTATTGACCTCCTAGATCAGTGGTTCTCAAACGTTTTATACCAACCTGAGAAAATATCGAGCTTGCAAAGTAACACCACGATCACCAGACTCAGATTCAGCGACACAAATTTTATCCTAATGTTTTACCCATGTGTAAACCGATGCAAATACATGGTGGGTGATCGAGCACATTCATTCTGGTCATGCATTAAACTCAGTAGCGTACCGTGGGGTTTCAGTCGGGGCCTTCAGTAAAAAAAGAAAAAAAAAACAGGCACAAACACGACCACAACCACATACAAAACACACTATTATGCACTATATTCATGAGACAGTTGATCTGTAACAACCATAGCGCACACGCACACCACTGCGCATCTATAGGCTACTGCATCATTACCACCACATCTTCCGTTATGTCACTCAGCAACCGCAATTTCACAAGCCACTATATGACACAAAAACAAGCTTCATGTCCCCGGCACTATTTATGATCAACAGTTTTGTCCTCACCACTTCTAAAAAAATGTTATCAATTTATCATTAACACTCCAACTACCGGAAATGATGTACCTCTTCTGTGTGGGTCTTCCTCTTGAAATAATTTCCTTCTTTTCTCCAAACGATCGCCGTGAATAGTGCACACGAAGGAGATCAGAAACATGATGGATGGTGGTGTTAATGCAGGGGCCATAACTTACTTCAAAACCCGCCAAAGGTTCAAACGTCGTTGATGACAACAACGACTGTCACTATGCATCACATTTTGATTGACTGACGACACACGTCAGTCAAAGTTATAACCAAATAGGAAATGGCAGCTTCAACGAAAGGCCAGCAATACTACTAGAGCAGGTCCGCGGAGCTATGATGCGTTTAATGACATATGGAAAATCTAGCTCAGCTTCACAAAAAAATAACCATATTCTTTCTGGAAATATAACCATAACATACTGAAAAAGTAATTGAATTCAGACACGTTCAGACACACATTAATTTGATTATTAAAAAAAATAAAATAATAATAATAATAAAAAAAATACTTTTTTGATATTGTCAGGGCCAGAAGAGAAGGCCCTGCTGGCCCCACTGATTAAACTTAACTCATGCTGGAGAAGCATTTTTCACTGTTTTTTCTGAGGCTTTTGGGGAAAAGCCTTCAAATATGAGAAGAAGGGTCTATACAATTGTGAAAAAAATTATTTTAAATGTCCAACACACTACATCTTGAGAGGCTGAGACTGTATGACGAAGACAGAGGAGATGTATTTGAGAAGACCCTGCACTGTCATACCTTAAAACAAACGAAAACAGTGGTGTAAATAGGCCGAGGGAAGTCAGCTACGGCCTATCTTTGGCGACCACTTCTTCTGTTGGTGACATGGGTTTTTCTGCTTGGTAAGCGGGGCTTATACTCCACCTCCGCGGGGTGGAAGTTCAGCTTGTGCATGCACTGTCCAACGCACACTGAGCATGTTCTTTGCGCATGGTTCCAAAATCTGGGCCGCATGGTGTTGGGTCCGCGTGCGCCGTGTGTGAGTGGAAGTGTACCAGGGCCTTCAGTGAGGAGGGTCACTGGGCCTGAGAAACTTGTTAGCATGGCCTTACTGGTGGCATTCAAGAGTACAAGGCAGATTTTACCTGTGTATGGAGTGCATTATTAAATGTAAGAGACAGGGGAACGTTATATGTGTGTTTCAAGTGCTGCAGCGGGTGTGTGTGTGTGTGTGTGTGTTTATGTGAGTGAGTGATGGTGCCAGGGAGAGAAGAGAATGAGAGTAAATGAAGAGTGCGTTTCATTACACAGCATGTGTCTACAATTAAAAAAAAGCACTAGGTTTAAAACCATTCTCAATCGCCATAAAGTCAATGATGGGGAATGGCTCCTTTTCGTGCCACTGGACTGTGCAAACGCAGAGCACATGTGCATTTTATCCTGCTGAAAAGTCGCCACATCAATATGGACGCTCCTGATGAAAGGGTCGGCCGGCACATGGCTTTCTGTGTGTTTGACTTGCAAATCAATTGGCCTCAGTTAGGAACGACGAGACTCGCGACGACACACTTGAACTGGTTTTCGATATTTGGCACTAATTGCAAGGGTTGCATTCTCTGCTCGTGGAGCTGTGGGAGGTTATCGCACCCATTTCCCACTGCTGTGTCACACATGGCCATGACCTCGTAATACTCGTCATTACCACCTTCATCCCCTTCTTCTGATTGCACCGCGGCTTGCACACAGACAGATAAAGGGCCCACAAACGCACAAAAAGCACATAAACATTTCCGAGGCTTAAACTCTGAATGGCCGGGGTAAGCAGCTTGAGTTGTCGAGCTCCAAATGTGTCGGGCCAGACAAAGGGAGTCTCAACCTGGATTCTGCTTCAAGACCTACAAAAGGGCCAGTTTGGCAGGGCGGAAAATTGCAGCTATTGGCGATAAGGTAAATATACACATTTCTGAGAATGGCACAAACAAACCAACAATTGCACAGGAAATAAAAGAGAAGCACAAACTTATTGTGGGGAGAAAAGAGAGGGCATGTTGAGGTACCAAAACAAAAACAAGCCCAACATATTTGCAATGCTAGAACCTTGTCATTTGGGAAAAGTGGCACTTTATCTTCAAGCAAACACTTCATGCGTAGATAATGGCGGATATCTGTGAAAAATCTAATAATGGCCAAAATATCCGACAATAAATGTCAAATCATTTTGTCCTTTTGGGTAAAGTTACTAAAGATATACTGCGTGTTAAAACACACTTTAAACACACTGAAATCTTTCTTTCTTTCTAGGTCATTTCACTTTGGTTGCCTTTTAATGACGCCATCTTCTTTTTTCTTTTCTTTTTTTTAACCACATCTGCTGCAGTCCAACATTCAAAAATGTGTGCCTCTAATTGTGCTCATGCAATGCCACAAGCATAACATTGATTCACACTGATTTCCATAGCAAGAGATAAATGTAGGCGCTTCAGTGGCTGGTCGTCCCTCATCTGTGAAGTTACCCCAGTAAGGGGAGTAAATTGGGGGTTGGATCGAGTGTGTGATATATTGTGTTCTTGTTATGAGATTTATTCTGGGGGGGAACTAGGACAGTGGAGACGGCTTGTTATCCTAGCACTCTTCGCTTTGAATGGGACGAGGGTGTCGGGAGGCAGAAGGGACGCTGGTGGAGTGCATTCTTAGAGGAGAGGAGGCTTCAAGTGTGTGCAGATTTGCCCACAGCCCTCTGTCCCCCGAGGCTCTTCCTCAATCCTGCTCCATTGCCTCAAAAGCTAGAGTTGGTGCTATTCTCACATAATGTACAGAGTTTGCAGGAGAATTCAAGCTGTGGTCAGTGTTCTAATCACACAATCCGACCAGGACGACCAGTTACTGCGTGTTGATAATGGTTAATTAGCACTTTAAGTGTGAATGCAAATAATGTCTTTGCGTGTTGTTTCAGAGGTGGTAACATTTAAAGGTGTGATGTACATGAACTACAGCTACAGCATCTTGTGGGAAATAAGCGATATCAGGTATTCGACACGGCCATACGGACACAAACACACGCGTAACAGAGGACATGTGTGTGTTCAAGTGTGATAGACGCCGTCACTCACTCTGCTTGATGAGCCTTTTGTCTGCCACGAGAACGTTCTCCGCGTCGACGACGATGA
This sequence comes from Solea senegalensis, assembly GCF_019176455.1. NCBI lineage: Eukaryota > Metazoa > Chordata > Actinopteri > Pleuronectiformes > Soleidae > Solea > Solea senegalensis. The sequence goes on along the minus strand of NC_058021.1, from coordinate 34,976,932 downwards.
CCTTTCCATCGCGCGGGCCGACCGCAAAGTTATCAAAGCTGACGTCGAGCAGGTAGAGGGCGAACTCAAAGTCATTGTTTGTGAGCTGCTCGGCGATGTCCATCAGCTGGCGCGCCAAGTCCACCCTCTTCTCCCAGGGTGCGTTGTAGAAGCTCCACAGCTCCTCGCCAACGTAGTTAACAGCTACCATGCGCCCACATGCTCCCAGGTACTTGGCAAACGGCCACCCTTCGTCTGAAGGAAAGCTCTGGGAAAGGAGAAACAAATGAGAAAAAAAAAGGTTTAAGCTCCAATGACGTTGAAAAACGGGAAAATATTTGTTTATCGGTTTCCATTCATGGATGAAAAACAAAATTCAGCCACCACACAGAGTGGCTGTGCAGCCTTGGGTAGTTTTTTTTTTTTACAATAGTTGAAAATCTGCCAAGGAACTGTGTATAACAGATTAAATTCAACAAAGGGAAAAGGGTCAGTTTGTGGTGAAGCCCTTCAGTTATGAGCTGCCACACTCAGCAGCAGTTAGCAGGAAAGCCATGTGTGTGTTGTGATGCAGCGGAGAGGAGGAGATTTAAACGGCTGTATGATGTTGGCTAAGCATGTTAATGCAGCTGGGGCATGCCGACAAGAAACCACTGTGTGTGTTGGGGCTTGAAACTGATTATTAATAACAACCTAGTATCACTGCTGCTCCACCATTTCTCTTTGATTTACTCAACTGTCTAACAAAAACACTGCACCAATTCCTGTAATCGCTCGAGGTGATGTGGTAACTTCTGCACCAGCAAACAGACAGACAACTGTGTTGTAAATTTGTAAACCAGATTTGTTAGACCTGCGAAGGGGACTGGATCCTGTACGTCTCATTACGTCATTATGGTTTCCATCTATGAGCTCTGGTGACTCACACTGTCCCTAAACCTCTTGGTCCATTTCGTCAAATAACAGATTTTCTTTTTTCGGAGACCCACATGAGTTTTGTAACCAGTGATAGTGCCTTTTACAATAAGCCCTCCCGTGATAGGGCTCTATCTTTTACAATAAACACCCAGCCATATGTTGGCTTAAAGATAGCCCACAATGCCCATGTAACAAATCTCTCTTAGGCTGCAGTTTCTGGCAGGCAGCCACAGAAAGAATCACAAGTCCTCGTGTTTCGCGGCAGCCTCGGGAGCCCATGCTTTCTGAAACTCAATCGTATCAGAGAAAACGGCAGCGGACGCACCATGTAACTGCAGGGTAAGGTGTGAACGACCATGACTGCGCTGCGTCTAACTTTACACTTGTGGTAATTCAATACTTCATTAGCTTTCAGTTTTGGTCACAAGAGATCTTTTTAAACTTTAAAGGGGAGGTACAAATTATTTAGAAACATACATCTTAACCCACCGTCCCCCTGACACCCATGCAGCTGCTGTGTCTTAAAGACAACAGCTGGAAGCTCACCGCATAAAAGACGAACGAGTGAATGTGACAAAGAACCACAGCTGGGAGAACGAAAGCTTATGCAGCAAGGGGGTTCATTAGCAGACCTTTGACTAGAGTAGGGCCATTTTTTCCCTGACACTCCTCGTACTAAGCTGCTCTGAAACTCCTTTATTACACCTCTTGTCAAAGCTATAATTTGCAAAGTGTATTGCAAAGCATATGGATCCCACCTCTGCTACGGAACACGATGGAAATGAGCTGTTCATAATTCAGAGTGAGGACTAAGAATACCTTTTAAGGAGCATTTGACTGGACTAATATTCTTGGAAGACTCTCAAGGATCTTGATGCTGGGATGTCTGACGATGAAAACTTTTTCTGTCGATGTCTGTTCTCGTGGTGTAAATCTACGCCTTAGGTAAATCTCTTGTTCCCATCAGTTTAAAGAAAGCTCCAACACCAAAAAGGGGAGGACAATGATAAGGTGTATGAAGTGCAGTCTTGGCGGAACCCATTTCCCTGAGGTGATCCAATCAATCGTGAGCCAGACAAAAGTCTATTCAGAGAGCACTTCTGGCTTCCAGCAGCCTCTCTGCCCATCTGCCTGTCTGTGCTTGTCATCCTTGGACTTGGCGATGACTGACATCAACTTTCCCAAAAACTCTAGGATTAATGGCCGACTTCTGCATTTTATAATGTCACAAGCTTGACAGGGAGAGAAATGTGTGGATGGAAGGCATGTCTCAAGAATGACGAGTTACAGCAAATGCCAAGAAACAAAGGGAAATGGAGGAGCTCCCACATATAGAGGGGCTGGCTGGCTGGAGAGACAATCTTCTGAGATGTTGCAAACAACAGGCATTCCCACACAAGAGATTTTGGGGATTAGCGACTTGACTAGGCTAAATTTCTCAAATGTCTTTCTAATTTTTGAAGTGGACACAGAAGATTAGGTGGAAGCTGGATCAGTAGGCGGCACATCTCTACCACATTAGGCCTGCATCCCTTTGACCCAGATTCAAACCTTGGACCGCTTTGTGTTCAAATCTAAGCAGCTTGTTGACAAAAGTTAGCCTGTCCAATGTTACGGCTTAACCTGCTTTGTGAACAAGTATCCTCTCCCTCTCTCCGAGATAGAATGGAGGTGGTGTGTTGTGTTATTGGGGAGGGGGTCTGGCAAGAAGAGACAGAATACGATGGAGACAGCAAACACAAGAGACAAACACAGTGTCTTTCACTTCTCCGCTCCAGTGGACAGAAGGAATAAACCAGAAAAGACCTGCCTGCTAAACACATCTCTCTCTTTGTTGTCAGGTTGCAGCCTGAACGGGAGCAAATGTAGAGCAGTGGCAGATTTTCTTTTTTTTTTTTATTGTGGGGGTGGGGGGTGATGGGAGGAAGGAGAAGGATGAATGCCCTACGGCTACTTTCAGATACTGTCAACGGCTGTTATGAGAATCCCTTCATGTCTGCGCAGCCCTCTTCCACAGTTCTTAACATAGATGTCGCTTATTCACGGCGTTGACAGGCTCATTGCACTCTGTCAGTTGCCGGGCTTCTGACAACTCCTACCTTGGTGCCATTTTTATGAACTTCTTCCCCCGTTTAAGTTTTATATGCAATAAGGCCGAAAGGTGAGGACTACTGAACGGTGAAGGCAGGCACATATGAAGAGGACACCTGAGCTTTGGATTCAATCTCACCCATTACAAAGCTTGATAAATACTCCACGTGTCCCACCAATCATTCTCCCGTAGCACTCTTTAAATGGTTACTGTGTAGAAGTCATTAACATCAGCAATGAGGAGCGGGGTGGGGGGATAAATTGGAAGTCCCAGCCTAATATTACATCCACTGCATTATCCCTGAGCAGACGTAGGGGTGCAGTTTGTGTGTATGTGTCAAGGCTGTACAGGTACCCATGATTTTATGCTATTGACAAAATGCCGAGAGGGCATATCTGCCAATGAAACATCCCAGTGACTTTTACTGCTTTAAAAGGGCTTGGCACTTCTTGTCCCTGTCACTGGATAAAAACCTTTTATCTCCTGCTTAGCAAAACCTTTGGCCTTTACAATCTTGTGCTAAACCCACTCACTTTTGGCGTTTTTTTGAGGGGATTTTTTACAGCATTACCGAAATAATAATAAGACAATGAAAGCAAGGGTAGAAAACAGTTCAATTTAATGAAGACCTCCTCCTGACGTGCAGGCCCTTGTCTGACAAATCCAATCATAAAGGTGGTGCCGCTGCAACCAAGTAGCTTTGACTGGGGGTGCTTTCCACTCCCCTCCCCTCCCCTCCCTGTGATACAACAAACATACTGGCATCCTCGTGGGGGGACTGGAGTGGGTTGAAATGAAACAGGGCCACAGACAAATGGGCAGCCTCTGGAGGAGAGGATAAAACGAATGGAGCGAGAGGCTCAGGAACACACACCTGCGTCCTGACATCTGCTGACAAAGACGTGCCCTTCTCGTGGGCCATTCAGGGGAGGGCGTGTGCGCGCGTGTGTGCGCGTGTGTGTATGTGTGATAGAGTTCGAAAGAAGCCCTTTGTGCATTTGTATGTGTGTGTGTGTGTCCATGTGAAACTGGATCTGAGTGCGTGTGAATGAGAACTTCCAACGTGACCAGGGCTGATAACAACCTCTATTCAGCGGCCGAGTAAACATGAGCAGCTCCCAAGATATTGCCTTGGCCAGTCTGCAAAGAACATTGGTCCATCAAAGGCGTATACGTGTATATATATACACACACACATGCATACACACGCACAGAGGCATACAAATGCAAATATTGTAGACACACAGAGCTGTGTATATAAATGTGAGATTTAAAAGAACCAGCCACCTTCATCCTGCGGCCACATCTACTCAGAAGTAAAAGTAAATTGGTAGTTTGCCATACAAGCGTTTCATGTGTTCAGCTTGTGAAAAACCCCATAAGGGGGGTGTGGCGTAAATTCTCGACATTTTCTGTCCGCAACAAAACCCCGCTGCTTCACTGCAGACAAGCCGAGACAGGACTCGTCATGAGTCCCAGGATCAAACGGGAAAGTTGAGGAAGTGTGGTGGACAGGCAAGTTTTAGTCAGACACAACAACAACAGCAGCAGCAACAAAAAACCCATTTCATCCCTGATGTTGCACAATGAACATTATTCAGTTGTCCTGGTGGTAAAATGAGTCACATCTGCTCTGCAAGGCTGGGGTTGCCAAGCTAGACTTGAGAAAAAAAAACATGTTGCTTTTTTGTGCAGGTCTCCTATTGACCTTGTGTGTGTGTGTGTGTGTGTGTGTGTAGTGAGCCCAGTCTGGCATTTTGCTGGCCATTTAAGTTTAAAAAACCCAGTCAGTTAGTCTGCAGCTAGAGCTCAGGCCCCACGGGGGAGCCAGCTCCAACTCTTCATCCTGGCTCACATGGCGCAACCCTTTCTTCTCGTTTTCTCTCATCTCCTGCTGCTGCGTCTCATACTAACCCCACAAACCCCCTTCTCACTTTGTTCCACCTCCAGTCACAGCAATACAGGATAGTGAAGCTGCCTGTGCCAGGCACGGAAGCCAGGAAACACCTCGTCAGAGCACCAAGCTGAGGAGAGTGTGTCTGTAAAAAATAAAGAGTGACGTGTAGCCAAAGACAGATACTTTTAACTTCGTATGTATGTGAATTCAGAATAGGTCCCGCCTCTTTCTTTGCCAGACATGCAGTTCAAAGAGTGCAAATTAACAGTCTTGCAGCAGTCATGGGAGGGAAGAAAGTCACTGAATGCGTAAGAGCGAAAATACTGCGGGGCACGTGCGTGTCTGTGCGGAGAAGTCAAAGCTGATGCAGAAGTATGAGGGCTGAAAACACGGTACCCTGATGAGAAATTAAAACTGAGAGGTCAGGTGGAGAGAGTGACTAAGACCATATCCAGTCGGCTCATGTGGCACAGAGGGAAGGAGTACACACATCATTAAATAAGCTCTGCCAAGTGGTGATAGAAATGGGTTAGATAGGTATTTTAGTTCTGCAGGCCTCTGCACTGTGGAGAGAGAAAGGGAGCAGAATGAGGAATGAGAGCGCAGGACACCGCTGCTCCAGGTTGCTAGTATACACTTTGCTGCGAGCTGATAACTGGAACCCTTCGCTGACCTGAACCTGAGCCACTGTGCACAGAAGCCACCTCATAAATCCCCCTTCACTGGAAGACGAGAAACGTATTAAGTCATAGGCATAGTGGTGTTGACTCAGTTTAGGTGGTATTGCTGCCCACGCGGTATGGGGAAGAACCAAAGTGAGACTTGGCTCCAGACCTGAGAGCTGTGGGTTTGAGGCCAACATCAAGGGTTGTGTATTTCAGACCAGCTGCCAATTATCTCTGCGGCAGCCGGGCGGTGGAGTGAGTAGGGACACGACTGGCGCTGACCCGCCATTCTAACCTCTGTGCAGATCATGGCAAGCAGAGACAAGCAAAACAATTAAATGCCTCATATACAGACATGAAATTTAGAGATTTCCCAGAAAATAAGGTCATGGTATTTTCTGGTATTCATGTTTAAAAATTGCTATAGTTTGCAAGATGCTGTACCTGGAAATATGATTAGGGAGCTAGCAGGAGAACTCATTGGAAATGTCTGAAAGCAGCCTGCTGGATGCATGAGCAGTGTATTGCCAAACACTGGGTAGGGCTGCAAAGATTACTCAATTATTACAAAAGTGTCGGCTATTTCTGATTTTTCAGCTTCTTAAATGTGAATATTTTCTGGGTTCTCTGCTCCATTTAACAAAGAAATAATTCAAACTGAATCATTTTGGTTTGTGTACAAAACAAGGACATTTGAGAATGCCATAATTTCAAGGTCTGGGTGACACCGATCAACATTTATCAACATTCTATGGACCAAAAGCGAGACAATAATCAACAGATTAATAGATTATGAAAATAATCCTTAGTTGCTGCCCTATGCCAGAGTGAGCCACACAGCTCTTCTTGAGAAAATAGCTCTCACCTCTTGTTTGCAAGTCGTACACGGTTCACAGCAAAATTGCAAGGCACGCAACACACACTCTCCATGCGCTAACACCAGCGATTCACGAGACACTGCTCAGCCCAGCATCCAGTGTGAAGCGTAAGGCTGGTTTTGCGCTGGATGTGCGTGTAGTGCATGATAGCAGCAGTGCCCATATCTTGCACAGCTCTGAAGTTGTTCCCCTCCTCGCGTTTAAGCGAAATTACGACACGCTTTTAAATACTCTAAATAACTCCCTGTACTCTGTAATCAAATAACAGGCTTGTATGAATGGAATAAAGAAAAGACAGAGATATTTTACTTTGAAACAGGAACAAGATGTGTTTGTGACATATGCAACAGATATAGATGCTGAAACGGTGAGGAAAGATATTTGCCCTGGGTTTTTTTTTGCTGTGAACAGTAGCTTTGTTTACATGTGAAAAATGTCTTCATTTCGACTGGAATCTACACTTCTATCGTTCACATATATGCAAAATTAAATAATCTGTTTGGGGTGTGCGTACACATGCATCAAGCTTTCAGTCGGGTTTGTGCAGTGTTGTCAAATTCTCCGGAAGCAGAAGAAGCTTCACTTCTGCTTCTGTGTCCTTAGAACTTCGTGTCTGTTGTCAGTTATTCATTTTTGGAATGGAAATACGTTGTGTTTCTCAAATAGATCAGTTCAATTGGTCATGTTTAAGTGGATCAGACAAATGATGGCACCAAACCAGGAAGTCATGATCGGATCAACCGTTTCTATGAACCCCGAACCAAAATGACGATCGGCATATACGAGCCGTCTCGCTCAGAATTAATCAGACAGACATATTTTTATTCCAATCAGGCTTTCGTTCCGATTACTGGTGTCCATGTAAACTTAGCTAGTACATGACTTAAAAAAAGAGGCAAGACTCACATGGGACGTGTGGACAGTTAGACAGGTGTGCCTAAATGAAAAGAGACATGCACAGCACACATGCAGCCTGAGCTGTTACATCCAAAATCCACACACCAACACTGACTGATTACAATTGTCCTTGACCTCTAACATTTCCCGACAAGACCTTGGATGCTTGACATTTTAATATAGCAGTCAGTTTTATAACGACAGTGAAACGGGGTTGTGTTAAGAAGGCATATTTTCTTGTAACATTAGGTCCTTTGCTCTCCAAGGAACATGCGGCACAGTAAAAACCCGCTCGTTGCCAAATCTATTTTGGCAATCGCAGGGGGCCCAGGGAGAGTTGTGAATGGCGATAAGACGCCTGTGTTGCGAAACTGCATCTTCAGGAGCCAAGCATAAGGTAGACCAGGGTGCAGGCTGCCACAGTAGAAAGCCAAAGGGGTTGGGGTGGAGAAATCTAAAATAGGAGCTGGTGGGTGGGAAAGGGAAGGAAGGGGAGGGGGCTCAGCCACAGGCATTTACCTAACCAAACACAGCTGGCATGAGTGTGTGTGTACAAGCGTGTGTGTATTTGGAGAGAGGGAGAAAGAGAGAAAGGATTATGGTAACACAAGTAGTCGGCCTCATTCAAATGGAGGAAAACACCACAAGGCACTGGCTTGTAGTACACAGACTCACTCCGCAACCCCATTCTCCTCCTCCCCCTCCTCTTCTCCCCTTTCCACCAGGGCCTCCATCCAGAGAGTGCAGCCAAAACAGGGGAGTCAGGCCCAGATAACTCCCTGTCTTTTCCTAACAGGATTCCGTCTGTACACAAAGGCCTATAAGAATAATGAAAGGGGGTTTGGGAGCATTTGAAGAGGGGTTACGCGACAAAACACATCCTCCACTCTAATGTGCTGAGAGCATCACAATCCCCCAGACCCAAAAAACAAAAAGGTACTAATCACAGAACGGCAATTTAAACACTCTTTACCAGTGGACCTCTGCCACCGAGGCTGGCCTTAAAGACAGGGAGGCCTGCACTTAAGCCAGGAAAGCATGCAGTGTTTTTGAATTGATGAAAGAAAGAAATAAAAACAAAAACAAAGGAGGCTTTGATGCATGACCCAAAAAAGCCAGACCTTCAGATTGCAGTTTATCCCTGCAGAGATTAAATAAAGGGCACAGATTCTGTCCATCCTTCAGCGCACACTTGTATGTGAATATGTGGAAAAACTAACTTGTTTCCTACTTGTTTCCCTAATGCATAATGCAAATGAGCGCCATCACAAATGACCGGAGTAATATAACAAATCATTTCCATTCAAGTAATAAGCAGGGCCACAACAAATTGTTAAGGTGTCCCTGTTTTCTTATTTTTAAAACTAATATTTTATGGAACACATTTGTATTAATAATTGCTTCTGCATTGCCAATAAGGAGGTATGTACAAAAATCTGTCATAAGTAATCATTTGTATAGCGTAATTATACTGGTGTTTTTTTCAGTTATACAGGTAATATAGATTTTTACAGTTATATGACTCTAACAGATGGTGAAGGAAGGTTATGTATGTTTACGCTCTACCTTTTTAATTTAAATGTCTTTTCCCACTAAAAATACATCAAGCATCCGTCAGTTATGTTTGAGGTACAGGCTTCGTCTCACTTTGTGCCAGGAAAAACACAGAATTTATCTTGTTTATTTTGGCTCCGCTTCCCAAAGTGAACGAGGATCATAATAGATTATGCAGAGCTTCATTAAATCAAGAGCATGCCAAAAAGCCCCTTTAAAAAAAGAAAAAGAAAAAAAAGAAGGGCCGTCCTTCTCATCTCAGTGTTCACTGATTTAGAATCAGTGTCAGACTTCTACGTTCTGGGAAAAACAGACATAGCACAGTGCATAGGGACACATGCTTCCTGACGAGTGTGTCACTGTGTCAGGTGCAGCCTGGATGTCGAACGTGGGGACGGATCTGCTCAAGGTGGCGAGAGACAGCGAAGGGGTGGCTGACTGGGAGAGAGCGGATTCAAGTCTGGAGGACACGGGCACACTGCTGACTGAGTTAACCCCACAGGCCTGTCACATCCTATTCTCAGCTTCACTGAGCAAGACGAGGCTGAGGACCAAAAAGGGTGCAAGTGCAGTCACATGCTCCAGGCTAGCCCACCAAGCTTAATGATTTGGAATGGGGGGACTCGACCAAATTGAACTAATTTAAGGTTGGACCAGATGTACTGCAAACGGCTCCATCACCTGTGTCATCTACCCGGAGGAGAGAAGTCAAGGGAGGAAATAAGAAGAATTCATTTCTCACTTTTCATGCAAACCGAGTCATTGCGAGAAAGGAGGTCAAATCAAGAAGCATCATGTATTTATGTGCACGCAACCTTAACCCGGAGAGCACAAGTACACAGGAAATGAGGAAGAAAACAGACGAAGATGCACCAAGTCCCTCCCGTTTCAAAAGGAGTTTCTCGTTTGGCTGTCATCATTTTGCCTTCCAAAAATATTTATTCCCCATAGCCAAATTGTCGTCCATGTGACAGAGTAGTGGGGGTGTTGTGCGTGCGCGGATGCATGTGCGCTTGTGTACAGCGCGGCACACAGAAAACACATTGTTGGCCAGACCCAAAACAACACAGCAGATTGTCTCCCACTGACAAAGAAGGTCTGGTTTCTCATAGCGAAAAAGGGCCGATTTACTGCCTGTGGCTTCAAAAGCCTGAAAACAGAAGTGTTTCTGAGGGAGAGTGCAGCTTACTGAGCAGACAGCAGAACTGTTATTCCCCTTATTCAACTATGTAAAACCAGGGGAAAGAGGCAGGGGAAAATGGAAGGAAACCATAATTCTGGCAACCTGTGACAGTCGGAAATTATTTACACTAAATATAGCAAATTCAAATCCCACACTTCTTTTAAACTGGCCTCTACAACTCACTGAAGAAGTGTTAAAACCAGGCAGAAGGAAGGCTTCCTCTGGGCATGACTAGAAAGCTAGGTGACAAGAAGTCGGGAGTAGGGATCAGGTTTCGTTAAATACCTGAACATAATCCAGTTGGGATTCCTTAGTCTTTTGTTAAAACCAGTCTCCACAGAGCAGGACTAACCTCCGGCAAAAAAGGGAGACTAAGGTGTTGCACTACAGCACATCTCCTACTCAATCTCTATAGACGCCATTAATTCTTTATGGTCTACTGCTGCCCAACTTAGTGCAAGAGGCCTCTCAGCCTCACTGCGATTCCTTTCCCCTCATCTTTTGAGTTCAGTGATGCTGACGAAACAGTCAAGGCCCTTAGGATCTGTGATCCTCTGATATGTCTGGCACTTTTCCTTGAATGTGATCCACCCCCTGCAACGCATGTTCACCATCTGTTAGCCCCGGCCTGGTTGCATACACAGAACCGGCACAGTTCCCTCCAATACCCACAGGTCACAAGTTCAGAATGGGATCAACAATTCATGAGACCCTGTAAACATGTGAAGGACCGGAGTGAAAAGAGCTGTGGACAATGTGTGCGCATGACTTGTCCGTGTGCAAATGTGCACCAAGGTAAGAGTGGGGAGTGATTCACCGATCATCTCAACTGGGGCATAATGCTATTAAACACACTGATGGAATTATCTGGCCAGAGTTTGTGGAGCGTGCACACAAAAAAACATGGGAGGGTGACACAGATAGTGGGAAAAAAAAGGAATGAGAAAGAAAGGGGGAAAGGGAGGATGGGGGAGGGCAAGCGGCCACACAAGGCTAATCAGATTTTATAGATTGACCAAACTAAAAGGCTGATCTTGCCTTTTGTCCTCTGCAATGCCTGCAGGTGTCTAGCCCTATGTGAGAGTGCGAGGGGGGGGTTAGAGGTCAGAGCAAGTTATTGAATCTCTACACGGGCCATGACCATTGTTGTTCTGTCGCCTCATGAGACACGGTCAATGCCAGATTGAAATTGAAATTGATTGGCTGCTGGTAAAGGGGACATAAAGGGAAGGGAGGGGAAGGGGGGGGTGTTTATATGATATACAGTATAGTTAATTTTGACATGCAGGGTGACTGAAAGGACAACAGAATAGAGATAGGTTGGTGTTCAATATACATTCTCATCAAAACACTGAAGCTTAAAAACACAACTTTTGATTTGACTGAACACCCAAAAAGAGACCCTTCCACATGCTGTAGCCTACGAATGACAAGACACCAGTGGACACAGACTCGTATTAAAATTAAAAACAACTTGGATCATTTACAGATGCCTCCCTGAATAATTCAAACCTGCCCTACATATAGTGTTAAATATGCAGTACTGCCGCCAGCCAAAATCTCTCATCTTTTGGGAGGCCACAGCTCTTAAACCCTTGCTCTATTCTCAGCAGAGGAATATTCGTGCTCCAGATACCAGGCGCATGGTCTCAGTGTAGCCTAGAGTTTAGGGAGGGTGTAATGGCTCATCTCAGATCTTTGAAAGGGGGGAAGGAAGAGGAGGTTTCCCATCCTGTAATTTACTGGGGGGGGGGGCTTTGTGGGCCAACGCCCTGGCTCGCTTTGTATTGATGCTCTCCTCATCTTTGTTGCAAAGCTGATCCAGGAACTGTTACCAAATAAAAAACACTTGTAGGCCTGTGGGGTGCGAATCTACATTGGCTTTGACATTGTTGAATACTGCAAAGGCAATATGACTTGAGAATAATGTATAAATAAATGAAAAGTTAAGTTGCTTTGTTTTCTTCAACCACCAAGCAAGCTAATCTCACACACACACACACAAAATTGACAACAATTGGGAAGGGAAGGTGGGGATTCATCGGATTGGTTGAATGGTGAATGCATGCCCACAGATTTCCCTACATGTCTGGAGGACTTATGTTGAGGTTGCATCAATGAGACAATGGGGGTTCTCTCCTCAGCATGCAACCATATAATGTTATATTTATGTGATCAATATAGTACACCTTATCCAGCTCTTTATCGATCCTCCTAATGACTTTGTGCTTCTTTTTTCCTCGAAGAATAGAACAGGGTTATAAAAAAAATACAGTATCTTTCCAAGGCATTAACAATGCCGTTTACAGCAGCAAAGTCACAACAGTATCTCAACTACATTATATCTCCACTAGAAACCAGTGCAAAACAGCTCCTGTTCATCAAAAACACAGAGGGAACATTTTTAAAGAGACATTACCTGTAATACGAGTGGTTCAGGGTTGAATGCCAATGTCATTAGCAGCTGCATTCTCTCCGTGTCCTTGAGGTTCTTGAGGAGAAAGCTGCCTGAGTCTTTGGTCTCAGCATACCTGCGGACCACACGGTCCAGCAGCCTCTGTGAGGGGCAGTGCACCAGGTCTGACCAGCCCTCTACCACCTCTGGAGTGAGCAGGCGAACATCACCATTGATCCGGGCAAATTCAGTCTTGTACATTGCCTGGATGAGGTCACAGCGTGGCCTGCCAGTGGCCCTCTTGCAGATTTTCTGGTCGATCTCAGCCAGCTCCTGGTTGGAACCCAGACGTTTGAGTACCACACGACGTGTACCCTCTCTGGGCTCGCCGTACTGAGCAAAGTAAACGTTCTTGACATTGAATACATCTAGGAACCGCAAGCGACCCCAGGTCTCGAAGGAGACCTGGCCGTTCATGAACTTGCGGCACCAGCTCGTACCAAAGCAGGCTGGACACTTGTTGAGATTGATGAACCGTCTGTCAGTGAGCTCATTCTTCTGGAAGGAAGCGAACAGGTTGTGGGTGTTCATCAACAAGATGACAAACAATCCCACCACCAACAGGAGCTTCAGACAGCGGTACAGGCGGCCGAGTTTGAGAGGCAGGAAGCGCAGCATGATGGGGGCGGGGCAGGGGAGAGGGTCTTGAGGGACAGGGAGGAGGAGAGGTATTGAAAAGATTGACAGGGAGCTGACCTCAATGCCTCTCCGTCATGGCTAACTGGGGTAACTTCTAAAGTGGGAGGCAGAGGCGAGGTTGGCACTGCTGCCCCGTGCCAGTCCCTGGCAGAGGCCAGTGAGTCATGTTCTCCTTTCTTGAGGTTTGTCTGCAACCTTGAGCCAGCAGGTCTGAAATTAAGCAAAGAAAAAGACAGATGGAAGTCATTACAACAGTGTAAGTACAAAAATAATTTCATAATTACCAAAATTGGTCATTTGGTCATGGATAAATGAAAAAAGGTTTGATTATTCTGGCTTAGTCTCCCACTTGAAACCCTACATCCTACAATGTGATACCCTCCCATAAAACAAAAAAGCACTTTCTCTGGCATATGAAATTGTCTTACAAATTTGAATTGCTTGGGTCATTTGAGAGATTTCATTACTTTTTGAGGAGAAATGAGATGGCCCTCAGCCAATGCAATAAACCTGCCTGTGCCCACTCTTTGGGAAATCATTTTCTGTGTACTCCTCCAACATAGGATAAGTAAAACTATGTAAAGGGGGGGGAAATAAAGTGTCAGTGATCAAATTAGGAGGAAATGAACAACATCCACTCCTCGTATAAATAAAATGTGCCCCACTCGGCGCATGATTTCTCAGTGGACCTCCCTCTGCGGCTACAGTAAAGGATCCATTGCTTTTCCTCACATATCAGATGCTGTCTGCATGATTGTATTGCTTGATTCAAATGGAGGAATCTTACATTTCATTATGACAAGAGTCACACCGCGTAGTTTAACCTTTGAAAAGATCTGTCCTGCTTCGTTTTAATCACGCTCTGAAGTCGTTTCAATGGTTCCGCTGAAATAGCATACGTGATTGAGGTGGGGGGGGGGAGAGAATCTGAATACCCCCTTTAGACATTGACAAGAGAGGAGGGAACAAAAGAAGTGAGCGCGTAAGAAAGCGACAACAATCTGGGCTCACAAGTACGAGAACAATGCCCCCCCCCAAAGTCAGCCTGTGATGAAGCTATAGACCAACCAATCAGCTTTTCGGCAATGAATGTTCTAAGTCTTATAAGTCGCTTTAAGAAAGACTGACTCAGGCCATGCAAATTAGCCATCCTCAATTAGAGCTTATTAGGACATGCCTGTTAGGACAGCTGACTTGAGAGGGCATGGCTAACGAGCAGGAACACTCGTGTAATTAGCGCGTGTGTCGATGGGATTCTTGCATTTCGCTTCTTAGCTCGAAGTGGCTGAGAGTTGGACGGGGCTAAAGGAAGCCAAGAGAGCAGCAGTCGTGAGGAGTTGTGCAGCTGCGGAGTGTCAGATAAGAAGCCGTCTGAAAATACATCAAGCAGATCAGGCCAACATCAGTAATGTAAAAATAGATCACATCCACATAAGGGAAGTACAGACCACTGCACTACATTTTTAAGGAAAAGGAAATTTTGAGTCATGGATTATTTTTCACCCCATTCTTGCCATGAAATGTGAAACGGAGGTATTGTGAATTAACTCAAGGAGCATTTTAGTTCCTTCTCGCTATAAGACGTGAGGGATAATGTGAGAGACTTTTTTTTACATAAAGCAATAATTTAATCGTTTCTCTCTATTAAATCAAACAGTGCTCAAACTTAATAATTCAATTTTCTAAAGCATATTTTCAGGTTATAATGATGCACAAAGTCGTTTTAAGCCGTTAATGTGAATCATTTAGAAGACCTTTTGATTGCGTTACTCTAATTTCCACATTGAACCAATTTATCTAAAGAGCAAAACAATAAAAGGGCAAATTGTGGTCACTTCTGTTGAGGGAGCCAAATAAAGACATCGTTGGTTCACATCTGATTGACTCTGAGAGAAAGCCTTAGATGAGATTAAACGGAATGCAATCCTTTCAGAGTGATCTCGAAAAGAAGGCCAATGTGTCAAAAACAGGAATGGAGTGTAAAAGAAAATTATTAAAATCCTACAAAAGAAAAAAATGTTCATACTAAAAAAAAAAGAAAGGAAGATAAGCTATACAGTGGGGGATGGGCAATTAAAAAGTGTCATCCTGCAGAATTCCCTTCTGCTACTGCTTCTGCGAGATGAAGCCGAACATCCCATTGCCTTAAGATTCCAATTCAGGAGTAATTTAGTGTCCGACACACGCAGCCACCAGACCCGGATGCACAAACTTCAGTGCAGATAAGAGATTTCCTGAGGATCAGCCAAGGGCTCAAAGAGGTTAAAACTAAACCTGAGCCAGGCGTCCCAAAAATATGTTCACCTCTTCGTCCCTGAGGAGAAAAGACACAGAGAACAATAGAAAGCTGGAACAAGCCCCCGAACATGACCTGGACACTGAGAGGAATGAGATGCACGAGCGGGAGGCGAACGCTGGGAGCCTGCATAGCTTCTTGCTCCTCTTCACAGGTGTTAGTTCTAAATTATCCACGGAACATTACCTGTATTATGTCACTGACCACCACACCGCATGCAGTAGTAAAAAAGCATGAGCTACATTTTCTTTCCGTTAACGAGAGACAAGCCAGGTGTTGAAATACTTAAAAATGAAATGCATGAATGTGCCAGCAGCCAGCTTACCCTTGAATCTGTTCATTTGTTTAGCAAGAAGCAGGGGAGTAGGAAGACTGAAATGCGGCAAGGTTAGATTTTACATCCTGCTGCTGGTGCTGCTATTACACGCGGAGTAACGGTGTGAATGAGACCAAAACATTCAACTCCATTGGAAGGATGGCATGGTTAATTTAGAATGGTGATATTTTCCTCTGGTAATTACCCCACTTGACTGCTTCTTGTGAATTCTACACCTACAAAAGCCATGTATTTGTAAGCCACACCAAGGCTGAGAGTTATTAAATAGGACATGTGAAGACGAAGGTCTAACTGTACCGGGCTCTAAGGCAAGGTTCCTTTCGCTGGGGTTTGACAAGGGTAAAGTTCACTTCAAGCACCAAATTAAAGCCAGATGCTTTGTATTCCATCACAGATGTTGCCCACTGGAATAGATGGACAGTGAAATATAATGCCGCGTTTTCTTTTGAACAAATCTCATCGTGCCCTCAGAAAAAAACAAAACAAGAAACATGTTTTAAATTAGCTACCCTCCTCCATTCCTCCCCCCTCTGCATGGAGGAGGGATGCACAATACCAGGGGAAAGCTCTGTTGAGAATAAGCACCAAATAACCTCTCGTCGTACACAGCCTCAGCCAAAAGAGGCTTTTTTACGACGTTCTCAGTCTACAAAGTACGGTGGCAAGCATTTCGAAAAGAGAGGCAAAGAAAAGAGGGCAAATCAAAGGATGCCTGACTCCCCATGCATGGGAGAGGAGTCTTGCATTTAAAATGTTCCAAGTTTGGCAGATGTTAAGAACCACAAAATGGCTCATTACTGGAACAGAAAAGGCCCAGGATGAAGCAATAGGCCCCATGTCAGCTTAAAAGGGAATGAGAGTGGTCGACCGGGACGTAGACGACAATAGAACATCCTAATATTTCAACATAATATTAAACATAGATTTTGACAGACTAACCCAGAAGTTAAAAAATAAATTTCCTTAAGTCATTTTTCTTTTTACCATCATTTACAGTGTAGAACAGGTTTCAGATGATGGTGTGTGTGTGTATGAGGACAAAGCTACTCTCAGACTAACCCATTTCCTTCAACTGCACCTGAGGCTAAACTTCATTATGATATAATGAAGCCAAACCACACATGACCATGCTTGATTAATTCCACTGGAAACGCAAAAGAGAGAGAAAGTGGAGGAGAGGATTGGAGTTCAGTGTAGGAGTAAGTAAAGTAGAGTGAGAGAGGGTGAGAGCAAAGAGAGATATGACCAATGTATGGCTAATGGACTGCAAGGTGAGAGAAACTCTGAGTTATTGCTCTTGTGATGGAAATGAATGGAAAGAGATCACTTGAATACAGAGTAGCAGTTCTCCATCTCTGAATGGACACACAAACACACACACTCTGGAGACTGGTGCTGGCATTACCGCGAAGCCTCGCTAAAAGCTGAGAAAAAGCCCCCACTGAGCCCCCCACTCCTCCACTGCAATGAGTGCCTGTGGCTGGAGAGAGGAACTACTGTTGTCAAGGTTATCGACTGAGGGAGTCAATAATGTTTGATCACAAAAACATTCAGCCACAGTGGGATTGCCTCTGTACAGCAAGGACGCAGGCAGTGATGGATAGATACAAATGACAGTAACATTCACACGCTTCACGGAACATTAAGTCCACTGAATATAAACACCAATTAGCAGCATCCCCACATAAACATTAGTGCATTCATCTCCTGCCCAAACCAAAACGCTGGAGGGTTTTTTTTCTCTTCACAAGAATATCAGTGAAATCTGCTTTTCTCAAAAAAACTGCTGCAGCTGTTTGGAAGGACACACTTGAACCTCGGTGCAGACTTGCTCTAGATTTGTCAACTGAGAAAGTGTTAGGGGTGTTTAACTTTAACAGCCGAACATTAACTTAGCCAGTATCCCCTCTGCAACAGTTTGAAAAGTAAGTTGCAATATAGTGTAATGTCAAGGTAATGAGGCTATTGCAAAACACTGTCATTTAAGTCAAGTTACTCTTGAAGTGATTAAATCAAGCTGCCAAAGCAAGCTCCAGTTTGAACAAACGGGACATATGTTTGGAGTAGGTGGAAGGAGAAGGAGGGGGGTTGATGACCTGACAGAAATGTATTATTTCATCCGTGGTTACTCCGGATATAGCTCCATCTGTGGTCAGAGTTGCTTTTAACCTATTTGGTTTGGTGAGTTTGGAGGTGAAAAACAAATATTTTGCTCCTGTGGGAGGTTTAAGGCTCCAGTTGCAAAACATTCCGCTGCAGAGTGCTGAGAAATGTTCAAATCAACCACCAGCAGAACATTTGTGTTGTGTTGGACTGGTCTATTTTCATAGCTCCCTTGTCGACTAACCTTGCAGAAAGGCTGCGCAATATGTCTCGTCTTGTAGAAGAAAAAAAAATGAAAAAGGATCCAATTCTATTGATTAGAATACGAGGAGAAACCGCTCAGGATGAATTATAAATATTGGACTAAACAGTAGGACTGTTCTGATAATCTATTTCTCCCTTGAAAAAAAAAATCAAGGGCAGAGATTTGCAAAGAGTGTACAATCATTATTATGCCACAGAAATTTCATTGTCAAGTCGATTTAGTTATTGTGTATTACACTTTCATTTGCACGGCCACAGCCTGAGTCTGTCTGTCTCTGACGAGGGAATCTCTCAGCCTCCTGTTTACTCACACCGGCGAGGAAGGCAAATACACGGCAAATCAATCCAAATCAAGTTGGCCGAGCGGAAACCTGTTGGAGTACCTTGTTTTCGAGAAGGAAGAAAAAATAAACTCGAGTGGCACATAATTAACAATAAATAAATATAAAGACGGGCAATATCCTTCAAGTTAATACATACAGAAGTAATATATAATATATAATATACAGGAGGCTTCCAGGGTTATGGGAAAGCATCATATGATCCACATCTGCCTGAATGTACAATAGACTGCGAATGGTTACACTTCAAAAGGCAGCTATGAGCAGTAAAGCAGTGCAATACAATTTGATCAAAAATGTTATCGTGATAAAAACGTTCAACTCAGTCAGTCTTAACAATTACCACGATTAATGCCAAATAACTATGATTGATTTTTGCTCCTGAGTGAAAGTTGAAGGAACCAGGTTGTTTGAATCTTATTCATATTGATAAAACAGACCATTTTTCTCATCTGAGGTCCAAATAACTGTATTCTATTTGGGATTTTTTACTTTGATTAGGATGTGAACGCGACTTCCAACACGAGATAAATGATTTTTTCCAGTGAATAATTTCATGGCATCAAAAGTTGTAATCCTCCACAATGTATTAAAATCTGTTCTACAGTGAACACTTGGAATAGTGGACTCAAATCAAATTGCAATCCCATTATCTGTTATAGAAAAAAACATTGCAAGTAGATATTTCCCCATTTAGTTCAGCACAAGGTAAAACATTCACAGCAACGACGTGTTATATCTCAAAGTGGCTGCACAAAAACACTGTGCACGGAAGCTTTATTATACTGCCAATGAAGAAAACTATATTGTGATATACATTGTTAATGAATTATTGCTCCAGCCTTGTTATTTAGTGGAGGGGGATCAACAATTGCTAACGTACCTGTCATAGACTTGAGAGAAACTGCAGGCAACATCTAACATTCCAAACAGTCATGTTGAGATGGTGAAGATAGTAGTTGTGTGTTGTAACAACACTTGCAGCAGCAGCCCTGACAGTGATTATAATAACAATCACTTCCTGTCATCATTTGAGGAGGGTGTGGGCATCTGATAAGGAATTACTTTCTGGTAACAAAAAGTCATGTTGACACACACAAACATGTGTGAAACATCCACTTGTACATACTGTAGACTGGAAATGTTGTCCAACATGTTAAAATTCAAATGATGACTTAAATAGACGCAAGAGCAAATCAAAAAGGAAGCAATGTTTGATTCTTGCGTTCTAAGTAAATTAAAATGAAAAATTCTAAAATAAAATCTAAATAGAAATCGCACATAATTAGCAAATCACAATGTTTTATGACAATTGTGTTAGTAGCAATGTATATCTTTTTGTCATGTTTGCATTTGAGCAGATAGTGATAAATATGTTTGATGAAATGTGCGTGTGGTGCTCAGTCTTTTAAATCTATTGTACAATAAATGCTTACTTGGAATTTTATCCTTTTTTCAATAGTGCAACTCAAATGGCAATCGCGACAAATGTTAGAAAAATAACTGATTAAATCGTTCTGAGGTAATTTAATTTAAACAACACTTCATATTAAAATGTTCATGCATGGACTTATAGAGTTAATATTTGGATGGTGTCATGTATCAATGCTCCATCACTTTTACAACCTATCAAATACAAAGTGTTATAATCATTGAAAAACTAGTGCTCCTTTTCCCTGGATTTACTTGAACCAGTCATGGCTTGAACTAGATGAAAGTGCTCTTGAGATTGGCACTCTGCCTGGTAGCCTTATTGATATGGTGAGTTTAATGGAATCACGGAATCCGTACAAATAGAGAGAGCGAGAGAAACAAACTATGAAACAAACCTGTCTGACTTTATCCCTCTCCGGCTCTGTTGTTGTAGTAGTACCAGCAGTAGTAAATTGCTTAGCGCTCAGTTGATATCATTCTTCAAAGTTGCTGTCACTTAATCAGCGAGCGATAGATACTTTAAATCCCCACTGCTAATGTCCGCACCGAAAATAGCTTCTTCAAAAGGTCGACGAAGATCTCTATCAGGCAAACTCACACGGGCTTCCCATGTCTCGCTCCCGGGTATCTAGCCAGCTAGCCTGCTAGCTGCTCGATAAACAGTTGGGATGTCTGCTCTTAACTCTTCATATACCGGATCTTTCCGACTGGACAACGCGCTCCTCCTCACAAAGGACACCGCCGTCCGCGTTGAGCGACAACGTCCATATCAGTCCGCCTATCATGAGTCCGTCCGCAGCCACGGAATTGCCGTTAATTCTTCTTCTTCGCTCCGGCAGGGGCTCCCACTCCTCTCGAGCACCACAATGGGTTCTGTTTCCACTCTTTTCAACACAAGCCTCTTTACCCTTTACGACACCCGCCGTCGCTTTACGGCCGCGGTTGCCTAGCGATAATTCCGAGACTGTCTTGTCTGGAACACCGCCTCCTAAGCTCAAAGTTTGCCCAAATGTCTATTTTTTTCTCAGTCCCTCCCTCTTACATTTATAAATATTATACATTGATACATACAACACTGACAGTTAATAATTATCATAAAAAATAAGATAGGGAGTGATTTTGGTCATTTCAAATTAATAAAAAAAATCAAACACACTACAACACTGATCCATACAGGTGCTGTTTTACAAGTTATTCGTTCAATTAATCAACTTTAAATGACTAATTAAATAGTTAACTCTTGATTAAGGCCCCTACAGCTGATTAATTGAAGTTAAGGGACAGTGGGTAGAGATTCATTATCCCCGTTGCATACAGTGGACATATCACAGGTCATCGTGCATTAGTATGCATTTACCGCCATCTGCTGGACAGCGAGAGAGTGACACCCCGGCAATTGGGGGGCGTTCATGAACCTTCAGAGGTAACGTGTTATTAAAAGACATAAACTAGCACTTTCAGTGGTTAAACATAACTCCCCTTGTATACATATATATAGCGCGATTTGCACAATAAGAGTACACGTTTTTATTAAGGTCCTGTATATTCAGTTTTGGGGTTTTTTAGGGGGAAAATGCGAAAGCAAATAACGTGGAAAAACTACTGTTTCCGAGCATTCCTAAAGGCCGCACAGCTGATGCGGATGTTCCCGCTGCTGAATTGAAACGCACCTGTTTCCGAATAGTTTGACCCTCACTTTGGAGATGTCAGCCCTTAGGATGTGTGTGGGCCTCCTACACAGCAATATTGCTCCATTGTTTGTCCTCTCTGCACTTTAGTTTGGGGCCTTAAAACATGTCCTACTGTGTGGAAGCTCGAAAGGGAAGTTCAGATGTGGTACTTATAAATCACTGTTTCGCGGTAAGTAGCTTTAGCTTGTAGCCCGTTAAGAATAATAAGTAATGAAAGCTGCATTTCCTGCAGTCCGCGTCAAAGTAATAAATCAGAATGGTAATAAATAAAGTCCGTTTCGGTTGCAGTATATCAAGTTGAGAGAGTAAGAGGGATGTACTTCGTGCAGTTTTGCTTTATCCACCGTTTTCTGAGCAGAATTATTTATCTTTATGTGGAACATTTATAATAAACACATGGAACAATCTTTACTAGTGTGGTGCAACTTAGCTTAGATAACAGTCAAATAGTTAAGAATAATGATACAAATGTGTACATATAAGTGCAACGAAGACAAAGACTCCCCCTGCACAGCCAACCAAAACAAATTACTCTTCTATAGTGGTGGTTGTTGGGTTCTGTGGTGATATATCAAATGTGAGTCAGCCTACCATTACACAAAACGCTGCTGTATAAGTTGTTTTCAAGTATTATAAACTATAAAGGGCTCACAAACCACCACTGTTGTTGATTCATGCAATATTAAAAAGAAAAGTTTGCAAGTTCACCTGCATTTTATCACTATACACGATGCAGTTTTGTATAGCCTATTATTTTTTGCATGCCCTTTTACAGGACTATTATAAACCTATTGCTTTATCCATATTTGCATGATAAACACATGGGAAATGTTTTGTAGTGTCTGACTTGTATCTTAAGTATTAGTGGATTACTATTGTCTACAGAGCAACAACATTTTGCTGTTTGTAATCCTCTGCAGGTGTGCTGCTGGGATTAACCGTGAAAGGCTTGTCATCTGAGAGCCGTTTGGACTCGACAACTTCATGGTCGTCGCTCAAGCATAGTCGCTCACGCTGAACTAAACCAAATATGCCAGTGAACCTCAGCTTCCCATGCAGCAACTGACACAGGTAGGTTTTACTTCACCGCAAACGCATAATACAAAAAAAAGAAGAAAACGTTCCTTATGGATTAGTGCTGCACACTATAACACAACAAAGGCACCGGTGACAAGTGGGACAACCTGCCCTGATAAAACATTTATTTGAAAAAGATGCATAATTGATCATGTAGTGGAGACATCTTAAAAACAAACTGCACCACAAAGGAAGATTTCTTTCTCCCCTGATATAGTTTTGGAGAGAGCAGGAGAGCAATTTACCCAATATTAGGTTTTTATTGAGGAACAGATAGGGGAGATTACATTTTTAGGGTGCGCTTTGTTGGCAAGGGGAAATTAGAAGACAACTTAACACGGAAGAAAATAAACTATATACATTAGACTCCAGTGGAGCAGGCTTGAGCAATACAAACGGTATGAACAAGAAACAAAATAGGCTTTTACGCCGACGTTTTTGTAGATGTACTGTATCTTCCTGCCATCAACTGCAAACATAATAATGTAATATTATTTTCTTTCTTTTGCGCTCAGTGCATTGTTTCGTTTTTGTTATGTGTTTTGGTGCAGAGTTCCGATAATGAAATAATGTTGCGAGTCACAGGTTTGTCAGCAGTGCAACAAATGTGTGAGGTAGTTTGGTAATCTCACTGAAACATCTCTCAAACAGACATGGTCATCTCAACCTATGACACAGAGCACAGTAATGGATGTGGATATCTACCATCTGTTTATACGCTGGAGGGTGGGCTATATATTTTGTAAACAACATTCCAGAGCACCAACTGCAGAGGACACAATTGGAATGTCGTCGTTGTCAAACAGGCAGTGAGATGTCAATTGTTAAATCAGCACTAATCCATTATTTTCTCAGATACTGTTAGTTTGTATATGCTTATTTCTTACACTTTATGTATAAAGAACAAAATAGTATATTTCTGAAATAATGAGCACCTTGTCATGGATGTTTTTTAATTAGTTTTTTAATGCTGTGATACATTTAAGCTCTTCATGGAAAAATTGCAAATATGATGGTTTAACTTCATACGGAACTTCAGCTACAGTTCTGCAAAGTCTCTGAGCCTAAGCCTAAGCCTAAGCCTTGAGATGAATATGTGGTATTATTGCTGTGTCTGGCCTGCCTTTATGTGTTTGCAGTTGTACCAGAGTAGTTTGTCACATAAAAGGGGCAGTCATCGTTGAGCCAGGGACTCAGCCACCCGATGACCACAAGCATGACAGGATGTGGAATGAGCGGAGTCTTTTGAAATTGCAGAGAATTCAAGTCGATGAGCCATGAACCTTACAAATCGCGGAGGCCAAGTGTAAGTTTCCACTAATGGCTTGGACTCTTTGGTCCCTTTGAATGCTGGGATCTCATTAGCACACCAGCAGAGGGTACCACAATGGCCATTACATCGGTCATACCATTCTGTGTAACCTTCATGCCATTAAGCCTGATACATATGGGGACAGACCAGAGAGAAATAAGGATTTCATTTCATTACAGAGTCCATTATGTGCCACTGGGGAGTAAGGCATTAAAGTTTGTGGTCTGATTAAATTTAGTGTTGCTCAACTGAAGAGGCAATTAGTGTATACAGCACACTTCCATCCTTGATTCTGTGGTGCAGGTGGTCCTTGGAATAAAACCACCAGCCTATGAATAATTTATTGATTATAGTGTCTGTATTAGTCTCTGACATGCAGTTTTGCATTTGTCATGCTCAGGCTGCACAGTAGGAAAAAATACATACATATTGTGCTGTGTGGGTAATTGCAGCGGCAAAAGCGTAATTCATATTGTGGCAGGTGATGGCGGCAGAAAGATAGGAGCAATTTGCAGCTGCAGCAACCATTTCAAGTACGAATAGCTGGGGAAAAGTGTGGTTGCTCTCCAAACTCGCCTCTGCATTAGAATTGATAATTAAAATAGAAATGCAATCTTCTACATCCCCACATACACAGTGGTAGATACACACCAAAACCCAGTGTGCCCTGGTAATAGAACATTTACACAGGCAGGGTCATTTTCATTAATCCGTATATTCATGCTATTCAGGTCATGCTATTATTAGTTTATTTTCTAAGAAAAATCTAGGCTATTTTCAAAGGTCTGTGGTCACATTCTGATTTCAGATGGCACCTTTTCACATCAAATTAATTGGAATTCCCATGTTTATTTGCAGCGTTACATGACCTTACGGTTTGTTGGAATGCATCGAAAAAGGGTAGCTCTATCTTGACCTGAATTGAATATCACCACGGTTTGATCCTCAGAATTGACATAAAAAGAATTCAAGGATGAAGGACATGAAAGGCTATACCTTTGGCATTGCGTTGCATCATATATCAAGGACGAGAAATAATAGACCATATCACTGCAGGGATCAGAGGAGGATGAGGAAAGAGGGGAAAAAAGCAGCAATCCAACATTACTGTTGCAGAACACCAACGGAAATGGACAGAGAATGTGATCAGTATGTAATTAAAAAAAATATATATAATGTGCACTGCTTACTGTGGGTGTTGTCGCGTAATAACGACACCCACTTATGGTGTTGATAAGAAGCTTGCATTTCCCTCTTGATGGATACTGACACCACCAGTTGGATCTCTCATTCTGTATTATGATATCTTTAATCAATGCATTCCACAATTATAATGGAATAATTGAAGTGACTAAGGGCTCAGAGGTGACGTAATGCACTATCTAGTGGCTAAACTTAGGTTTTTGCCTTTGACAAGGTATTGGATTTGTGGGCCTCTGAACTGAAGTCATTACTTTTGTTCTTGTCTGTACATGATCCCATTTTGTAAATGTTATAAGAATTTCCTGAGGAAATCTTCATGTACTGTACATATGGACACACAGTATTTACATGTGTTATCTGAAGAACTTGATAATGGAATCCTCTGAAATTAGCCTGAATTGCTCATGGATCTCAACACCCCAGGAATGCCTTTAAAGCAGGGGTGTCAAACTCAAATGACTTGGGGGCTGTAGTGGGTGGCCAATATGAGCTTAAAATTATACCACATTATTCCATCATCATATTCCACAGAATTCCAAAGTAAAAGTGATGGTTTGGATATAGAACGATGTATACTTAACGATTAAACTTCTAAGATGCAAATATAAATGTTTTAAAATCAAGAACAGAAATAAATCACAAATAAAGTGAGTAATAACGTGGACAACTGTAATTAAAACACCAAACAAGCTTATATACAATTGAATGTAATGCACTTTGAGCTGCATTGCTTTATATTAGAGTGCTGCATAAATAAAGTTTGATTGATTTAATAATGCAATTGCTAGCGTCATTATAACATGATATTAAGTAGTGGGCCACATGTAATCGATTGAGGGGGCTGCCCCTTTGACACCTCTGCTTTAAAGGAACTAAATATTTGGCGGGATTCAAGGACGAATTGATTATATTCTTATCTGTGATCATACAAACACCTACTGAATGGAAACATGGAGGTCATAATCTATGTCTTGTGAAATGTTGATCCTTAAATTCAAACTTAATTGGGGAAAGAAAGCTTTAAGGTTTTTTTTTTACAGCACCTGATATCCTTGGAATAATTTACAGTCTGATCTTCAAAACCTAGTAACCCTGAACGAGTTTAAAGGTCTGGTGACGATGTTTCAGTCTAGTGTTTTTATGAGTGAGATTTAATCGCTGTGTTCTGACTTTTACTATACCTATAATGCTGAAAAAAGACCCTTGATCTCAGTGTGACTAACCTTGTTAAATAAAGGCTGCACATATGTAGCTTTAATGCTACGATGGCTGACATTAAAGTGATTGTCAGAGGCATACAATGACACGGTAATTGTAGTAGAATCCTATTTTTTGGCACTCTGGACTGAATTGTTCCATTTTTCTGTTCTATTAACAGCAGAATGCCATTTTTTCCCCCCCCATAAAGAGAGGATAGATAAGGTTTGTACCTGGAGACGACTGTGACATTTAAAAGGAATAGGAAGTAGCACCTGTCTGGCAAACTAGAGCTGCCGCAGTGAACTGTGCTCGTGTGCAAGTCGGTCACATTCACTAGACCGAGTCCTCTCGCTCCCCATGGAGCCCTGTCAGTCGCCAACATAACAGCTTTGTCTTTTACAGGAGACCTTTTGATCCTCAAGTCCTCTTCAATCTGTTTCTGCCAACCATCATCTTCCATGGAGCTCACACCTTTAATCAGATGAGACTGCTCTCTGACACATCTCGCACAATGGGGAAAAAAAAAGATATTATCAAAGGACTCCTTCCTTTTTTATATCAGGGCTTCACCTGGGGAAAATCACTGCCATTTAAGTAAATGTGTTCTAGCTTTGTATTTGTTTTTATGGTAAAGTGATAGTGATTATTATTCTAGAAATGATTAACTGAGAATAGAGAATCAGTTCTGGACTTTAATTTACTTCGATTTAGTCTCTATTTCACACAAAAAGTATTGATCCTAGATTAAGACAATTTACTCCAGCATTTTTCTTCATTACTAGTTTTCCAACAACATTGTTATTCATTTAAAAATGTGTTTTTGTTAAAGGCAGAATAGGTTGAATACTGATTTTCTTTTACTGGAGTATAATTTTTCTGTGATTATTATTATTAAGAAACTCAACGTATTTCAATGTAATTGTGCCAAATCATAAGATAAATCCTTTCAGAGCACCTTGCATGTGGTGCAGGTCAAGGCTGATCAGAACAAAGCAGAATGCACTGTGCAAATCTCACAATGAGAGAGATCTAAAGTGGAGGAGAGCGAGAGCGACGAGGAATCTCAATGCTGCAGGTGAGAGAATAAGAGATGAAAAGGGAGGACAGGAAGGTGAAAAAGAGGGAGCGAGAAAGGGAGAAGCACGAAATCTCGATGCCTAGCTCATGTGCTTGAAAGAGCAAAAGTTAGCGTGATGTGGCGCTACAGAAAATCAATATGCCTTACTATTTTTAGATAACACTAAATTATGGATAGTGTGCACCACAGCTACCGATCATATGCAAAATGATAAAAATTATTATTTTATTGTTATAATTATCTTTCACATAATTAACCACAATGATTTGTAGCTTCTGCTGTGTTTGCATGGTGCAGTGCATCAGGGAAAATCCAGATTCTAGCAGATAACATTAATTACTGCTCGGTTGTGTGCAAGCGTCCCAGTCAGCCGTTCAATTGTGCCGGCATCAGCATGCACACCCCCTACAATCCTGGAACTGACGGACATAAAATGGAGCAAATCAATAATGTTATTAATTACATCTCCAGTCAATGCTTTACGTAGAAAAGTCTCAAATTGGCCAAATCGTGGCTCAATAATTTCAAACAGATTTTATTTTGGCCCATAATTTCATATCGGCATTGATATCTAACATGAAAATGGGACATGGCTAAAATGTAGATTCACTATGCCAGTCTTGCATAGCTAGATGGCGCTCTCAGACAAAGAGTGCTTTCAAACACAGGCATAGTGATGCACTAATTTGTTGATCAGTCCAGTGTTATCGAGGGACCTCCACAATCAGGGAGGAAGAAGTTAACATCATTTTACTAGTGTATGTATGTATGTATGACCTCATATCCCCTCTTTAATCATTTTTCCTGAAATTATTTGTTAAATATTCAATTCATTGCTGAGGTTCGTGAGATTTAAATAATGTATGCAGGAATAATTGCCTTCTCTACAACCTCCTCAAACCCGGTGTTAAGGATATTGTCTTCCCTTCATCTCTTAGTCCTGCTCCATGATTGTCTCCTGGGAAGCACAGCGGGTTATGGCATATCTCGTCCCTGTCACGTGCACATGCTGTTTAATGCTTGATGTCAGGCTGACCAATCCCCGGTGCTTGTCGGTGAATATTTCATAGAGAACAGAGGACGTTGTGGGGGTGAGGAATCCTTACATACTCCACTGAACATGTTACGTTCTCTCTGTGGCCGCGTCTGCCCGTCTCTCAGGAACACTACTTGGGAGCAGGTTGTGTGCCATTACCATGGTAACCGAATCATGCCAATGGGCAGGAAGGTGCCCTAGAGGACAGGCTGGCATATGATTATTATGGGATGCTTCACAGTAGCAGGAGTAGTACTTGCAGATGGTGGTCACACTGTGTTAAATACAGAATAGATTTTATAGAATTCTAACAGGTTTTTGTAAGAGGCAATGATGCATCCAGGGACCAGTGAATCTCAGTCGTATGGGAAATTAAATTTCCAATATTTTAGTACTTCACAAAGATAATTTTAAGACTCTCAAATGGCATCTTTCCTATATCTTTATAACTGAATTGTTACATTTATACACAGGTTTTATAATCGTCCTTGTAAACTATGTAGGTGATATTATTTTCACTGAATCTTTAGCTTGTTACTCGGCATACTAGAGGACAGGCTGATGCAGTGATTATTATGGGATGTCTTACAGTAACAGGATGAATAGTACTTAACATTTATCACTCAGATGGGGGTCAGTAGGCTGCGTTAAATACAAAAGTGCATATTAGTAAGTTTTAGTGATTTTATAATTCCAAACCCATGAGCTGTTTCTTTTTTAGTCTTGTTGGCTGGATTATATGGATACAAACTCACCTTTCATTTGTTGGTTCATTATATCAGAGAGCTCATAATGCTGTTATAAATAGATGCCATAGATTTTAGATGGACAAATTCTGCGTATTTGTCATGAGTGGGTGGGTGAGGTATTGTCTGTTCAAACACAGTGCAGCTTACACATCATACGAGCATTAAAAGTAGCTAAATGTAATAATACCCACTGTAGTCAGAGATTTGTGCGGCCATCTGTACTCGGCCACCCCTGCCTGGAAACCGGTCAACCCACCTGCTGTTTCTGTCTGACCCCGTTACCCAGACAACTCTGGGGAAAGCCCTGCTGTGGTTAGCAGGATGACAGATAGTGGGATGACCTTACTGTCGTGCCCTTCTGTGCGTTTGTCCTCAATTCCGTAGACAGCGTCTACAGCTTAACAAGGTTAATGGTAAAGTCAGGCCGAGAGACGAATGGACTTCTTCCTGTATGGACTGCCTCAGGTTTGATGCCATTGTGCACTATCCCAGGTGGTTGGTCTTTTGACTGAACCATTACGATAACTCTTAATGCTTCTGATTGTAGCATTTCACTTTTTTATAAACACGTGGGTTCACACACTAAATACTATATGTAAGTTGTTTCCAAGACTACCTTAATTTTCTTTTGTAATCCAGTGCAAAACAAGCCAAAAACATTATCAGGTAGTTTCCCCACTTGTCCAAAGTGAATATGCCTGAAAACCATATCATCAGGGTTTGCTGCAAAACAAAGAGATAATAGAAAAGCGAAAAGCGGGACTCTTAAATTGCCTTTGTTTTCATTTGGTGCTACAAATTCTTCGAGTATCACACTAACGTATCAGTTGACATATCAGATAAAGTGTTTACATAGATCAAACCTGCCTTCATGCTGTTCTTTTACAAGTAAATGTGACGCATCCTGGTCCTGCTTTGTGCCATCTCCCTTTTCTTGTGTTTGCACCGTGATGGGAAAATGGAGATTTATGGTCAAGCAGGAATCGGTAGGTGTAACTGCTTTATATTTCTTTCGCTTGGAGCAACAGTATAATTTGCACTCTTCACAGGCAGTCGAGTGGGGGTGTCATAAGGCATGCTGCCACACAGCGACTTGACAATGTTAATGTTTCCATTTAGGAATGAATTATTTATATCATTGAGTAGTTCATCTGCGTGGGTGTCAAGGAGGAGCTGTAGATTATAGTGCAGCTGTCACTCTGACCAAAGCAATTTTACCAAGCCACACTGACTGTGCTCATCACTGCTGACCCCCCGCGACCTCGTCACTTTGATTAGAATGACACTGCGGTCCAACAAATCTAGGCTTTCGCCTTCCCGTCCTGTCCAAATATTGCCTGATTTTCTAAAAGGGAAACATTGCAGATTCTATTTCTCTCCTCTTGTATATTTGC
This sequence comes from Solea senegalensis, assembly GCF_019176455.1. Lineage (NCBI taxonomy): Eukaryota > Metazoa > Chordata > Actinopteri > Pleuronectiformes > Soleidae > Solea > Solea senegalensis. The sequence goes on along the minus strand of NC_058021.1, from coordinate 34,946,260 downwards.
ATGTAGCAAAGCAGCCAGACAACAACAGGCATCGCTACACACAGAAACATAAAGGGACAGTGACTCTCGGAGCAGGTCAGTGCCGTGGAATAAGCCTTTGAGCCACATCTTGACCCATGTGTGACTCATTGTGTGAGTGCAGCTATGTCACGCACTGACCGACATCAGAGAGCTTGAGAATGCTGTGAAAGTCATCAGTCTACCAGCAGGGCTTTGAAATTGGAGCCATTTTATTTGCCACCATGTTCACGTTCAACAGATATTTCATTGTCCAACACGCTAAATAATGTGATGCAAGAAGAGCATTTGGAGATTAGGTTTTGGCAATAAAGGAGGATTTTGGATTAGTTCATTCAGGATTTATTGGCTACAGTCTTGTGCCGATTTGTGTGGTCCCCGTCCATTTATAAATTCTGTTTTAGTTTAGTTGAATGTGTGATAATTAAAGCACAGATAACACTGCACTGCAGTCATTATACACATGAGTGATTGACACATCAGTCAGATATGCTTTTTAAAATGTACAGCATTAAGATCATGTTTGTGGGTGTACATTTAGTATAGACCTTTTTAATTTACCCATACTTTTTGTTTGTAATGTCTTGCAATAACTTCTTTTACCAGTAGATGGCAGCATTATCAAAAGTGATGTGAGCTGGAGCTTCAGCTCTTGTGGAAAGAACTGAACTGCCCATAAAGAAAATCTTGGTAAAAACTTGATTCTTTATCTTTTCTTTATCTTTCTTTTTTTTTTTTGGTCCAAAATGCAGCCAAGAATAGTTCCATCATCTTTAGGAGTTCACAGAGTCTCTCCATTGACTTTATTGCCAGCAAACTTGCTACATTTTCCTTTCAACCAAAAACAATGACTTCAAGTGTAGGGATAATCAAATATAGAACCTTCTTTTCCTACTAAAGTTACTCACTAAGAGTGTTCTCAATCACTAAAACTTCCCTTCATCCACTTTTTTTTTTATCTGATAATTGATTCTTTTATATTTGTTATCCTGATTGCAGCTCTCATAAAATATAGATTATTTCCTTTGTCTTTGAAAGAGTACTTGGAATGGATAATGGCTTGTAGTTAATGATTTTACTTACTTTTTATGTGGAATTAATCATGGAGTTTTACCTGACTGAACAGACAATTTCACAATGTAATTTAAGAAAAACAGCATGAGAAATATTGGGGAAACACAGCTGGATTACTTTTCCTACGCATGTACATTATACACCTAAAGACTGTGGAAGTTTTCCCAATAGATGTCTTTGCAGTTGGAGCAAAAATGTCATTTTCTAGTGGTCAGACACTTCATTGTTATATGAAGTGTCACAGATATCCAGAATAAATTTGCCTGCTTTAGATGTTTTAATTTTTTACTACACCCCAATTCCTTGAGGTATTTTTCAAAGCTTCAAAGCTGTTTCTCGCTTATACAGAAAAAATCTTCCTTAGCCTTGGTATTGATACTTCTTTTCTTATTTGATCTTTGCTCTGTTTAAACTCTTCATACAGAAACTAATATTTAATAATAATCTGACAGCCTTAACTATGCCCCTATGTATTAGTCTTTGTACATCCAGATATTTTAGTACTTTACAAAGATTGGTGTTTTTATATTTCGAGTTGACATCTTAACTGTATCATTCTAATTGTAGGTGGATTATTGTAGTAAGACACCATTTTATTACTGTTATTATATACTGTCACTGGTACAGTTCCATGTTAGTGAGAGGTGAGTTAACATAGCAGTTTATTAAGTCTATTTTACTCAGAGTGTCTGTATCAGACTCCTACATCCTGCCATACAGACTCAGATTCTTTGTAGTGAATGTCTGCTCCAAGGATTAAAATAAATGTCTCTTTCAGCATTTTCTCATTACTGTAGTTTTTAATTTTAAGACATTATGTTAGTTGATAGCTTGTAGAAATGTCAGTGTCACCTTGTGATAGCAGTGTATAGACTGCAGCCGCTGCAGATTAAGCAGACAATGGGAATTGCTGAAAAATGTAGTAACATAACATACAGTATCTGGTTGTAGTTGTACACTGGATATAATCTGTCTTTGTTATCTGTAGACAGAAAAAACAGCACTCTAGTAAAAGTCTTTATAATCCTCTACCATTGTCGTTTTAAAAGATGCTTTTAGGAGGATCCAGTGACTCGAGTGTATATATACTAGTTTGTTTCAGTGTTGCGTGTATTGATTTTTTTTTTTTTTAATAGATTGGTTTGTGTAAGTTGCTTAAGGTTTGTGTAAGTTGCTTAAGATTTCTATCTATGAACCTTGTTCCTCTCGGAACAAGACACAAGGTTTAGGTAACAAAGCGGAACACCTGATGTGCTATAGCCTCAGTTTGTGTTTGTTTGTTATTTATTTCCTTTTTCGGTAGTTGCCATGATATTTCTCTTGGTTTGTTTGCGGTGGAAATGATGCTGGGTTGGAAATTAGTCTTGGACCTGATGTCAGCATTGGCTACCAAGACATCAGATGAATATTTAATGAAAATACACTTAAAACACAACCACGGATTCAAATGTTGTAACAGTGCATGGATAATGGAGCATTTATCAAAAGCTGAAAGCACATGACGGCGGAAGTTACTATGTACTAAAAAAGACACCACTTATCTGCAAGATTCAAAGAAAATTTAAATCTTAATTTTTGCCACACGACATTATGATAAACAGTATTCAGAGAGGCTTCAGCAGTTATCGATATAAAACAGACCTGTTTGTTGAGCCCAAATACTGGAACTACCAATAGTTTTTCCCTAATATATAACTTTTTAGTGTGATAGAATGTGTTAGTTCATAGATGAACTAACACATTCTATAGTGATTTTATAGATTCATATAGATTCATAGATTTTACCATGATTTTACCATGTAATTAGAAATAGTGGAGATTTGGTTATAAAACACTGGTTTACCTTAACTTCCATGAAAATGATTCTGCAGCCGTTTCCTTTTAATCTTTTGACCCCTGAATGCTTAAAATTGGTAATGTGTTTTGCGTATAAATCTGCGGAGATCACAGTAATCTCTTGTTGACTGTTATCTCTTTCTTCACTCTCCGCGCTATATCTGCCTAATTTGGTCACATCAGTGAGCAAATCCCATGCCGTCTGCCTGAAATGGTCATGAGCTTTGCCTCTGTTAAACCTCCGCAGCAGGGTAATTTGACCTAATAAGGCTTCTATTCAACCCTCTCAACTGTATTATGTCTGAAATAATTGTCTACTCTCTCCACCTTATGGTGTTGCTGTGGAAACTGATGAACACTTGACAGCTGTAGGACGGGGTTGCCATGACAACCCAGCCAACCCGCACCCTTGCGTATGTGTGTGTGGATGGTGCTTTTTTTTTCTCTCTCTCCCTGTCTTGCAGTATGAGTGGTGTGCAACATGCTGTCATCAGCCAGGCATTATGGGAGCAGGAAGATGGAGCGATCCTGACTTCAGGGCCCAACCTCGCCTCCCCAGATAAAGGAATTTCCCAGCCAGGAAGAGCTTTAAACCTGTCAGAGACCAAAGAGTCAAATCTGTCAAAACAAGTCCTCAGGCTGCTCTCTTGCTCTTATTGTCAGTCTGGTCATATCCTGGCTGTGATGCCCTCAGTGGCTCAGTTCTCAGTACCAAGGCCAAATCCCGCTCTCACAGGTCGATTCATTGTACATAATCATACATTTTCCTGCAAGTAACCTACAGGATTCTGGTTTTAAGGAGGAATTGTTAACCACTTGGAACTGTTATTGTTTTTAAATCTGATTTGAATTGATTTGTCTTTACCTGTATCTGGCATTGTTTTTGCAATTTTCTTTTGCAGCAGTCATTTCAAGAATATTTGCCAGTTTTCTATCTGCAGGACAGTATCCCATCTGTCAGTCTTTCCATCAATCTGTATAGGCTGAACAGCTTCTTCCCCTGGGCCATCAGAACTCAAACTCAAGAACTCAAACAGAAATTCACAAATACTGTATAAATGTGGGTTTTACCCCTCTAAATGTTTACATATCCTTATTGGTTTGTCTTATTATGTGTGTCTTATAAGTGTTTTGTTGCATAATCTATTCTATTTTATGATACCCAAATCTAATCTGGCATAATTTATTCTACAACCTGTATCTTGCAGAAGGCGATGGATAATATACGCAGACGCACAGCTGACAGGCACTTCGCCGTTCCATCAATATCACTCTTCTCCCTGTCACTCAGTGTCAACACATAGCTGTCCTGCAGTGCTGACCATGTTGTGCACTTGTCAGCGCGCTCATTCATATGCTCAGCATGGAGTCGGGCTCCTATTCTTCTCCACATTAATGTTGTCGAGAGATTAATCTGAATATCTAAGTAGGAAGAATTGTTTTGCTGTTTTCACCACACTCGTACGTTTCATTAAAAAACATAGCACAGAAATTGTGCTATGTTTGTATCTTGTATAACTTCATCCACTCTCTGCCCAGTGGTTGAAGTAAATGACTCACAACTTGACGTCATGCTAGGGCTGAAAGTACTGTTAAAAGGTTACAAATACTTGGTGGGGGATTCCTGCAGTCGTTATTACTGGTGACCTGGTGAGGTCAAGGCTACACAGGAAATCCTCTTGACTTACTGGACATTCTGTCCTCTCAGCACTCAAAGCCATACAAACTCACTGTACTAGCTATGTCTCTTAACATTTTTTTTTTGTTCTACATATACTACACCAGCTGTAGTTAAAATTCTTCCTTCCTTCATCTCAACCCTTATCCTTTAAGAGTTAAGGGCTTTTGGCTGTAGTATCTTAACCTAAAATCTTGTTGAGCCTTTAATTGCTGTCTTTTCCCCTCTATTGTCCACTGAAGTGCCTCCCAAATCCTAGCTGTTATTTCTTGCTATAGTGAGAACTGTGGGAATGTCCCAAGCTAATAAACACACACTTGATATATACATGTGCACCAACTTGGAACATGATACGAAACACAAACACCTGCAGGCTGACGATAAGAACGTTAGAAGCCGGAACTTATCAACATCCAAATAAATACAAATAATATCAAGCAATTCAGTGTTTTACTTTGCTCTGATGATTTGCAGTGCTTTGACTATACGGGTGATTTGAATTGGGCAAGTAAGGCTAGATTATTGATGTCTCTGTAGACAGTTTGGTGCTTGTTTATGTATATTTGTATATGTGGCAAACATTAATAAAAGTTAAAAGGTAATTTCTTTCTACTCACACAGTGTCGGCATAAATGATTGATTTAATGCTATACAGCATAGCTCGATATTTAATAACATACCAGTTTAGTTGAAAGTAATGTCATTAAATCATCACATTATGGCATAGATTTTTTGATTTGTAAATTGTCTTCAACCTGTGCTGAACAAGTCTTTGCTCGGCTCGGATTCTCTGGTTGTTGCAAGTGTCAAAATCCCATTTTCCTCTTCTGTCAGTGTGCTGACATTTTCTGTCAGTGTTCATTGTTACACTGTTACATTAATTCCCCTGGTTTCTGCTGTTTGAAGCACCAATTTCTCAGTGTGAGTAGCAAAGGAGGTGTCGGGCATTCTGCAGGCTTCAGTGGAAGTAAGTCTTGTGTTGTCTTTTTTTTTTCTTCCTCATTTCAGTGCTTGGCCTGTTGTCAGAGCTGCGTTTGGACCTGGATCGTCACACCCTGCTGTTCGGCAAGAGCATTCTGAATGACGGCGGCTGCCATCGTCCTGACACTGTGAGTATTTCGCCTTTAGGATTTGTCTCTGCCCTCAGAATGCAGTTTTAATTGTGTGGGAGCTCATTCTTTTCCAGTTGGCATTATGGAGGTGGACGTGTGGAGGAGGTAAGGCTGAATAGATGCTGCCAGTTTTTAAGGAATGGCATGTGTGAATGGCAAAAAACAGCATGATTGCCTCAGATGCTCTGCAGTGGACTGCGTAAGAGAGTCCCTCCTGGCACTGTCAGCATCTCATTTAGCTACTCAGAGACGAGACTCACTGCCAGAGTAGAGACACACTCCTGGCCAACAAACTCGGCTAACATGACTGCTGTCAAATTTCAGACTGAAAAGCCTAGAATCCTTGAACGTTCAGTGAAGTGATAGAGATTGCCACGATAGAGCAATGCCTTGTCCACGCATTTCAACCCCTTCATTCTTTTTCCTCCACTTATTCTGCTTACTTCAGCGTTGCACTCAAATATGCATGTCAGTGCTGCTCAAACACATTGCAGTCATTGTCTACTGTGCATGTACAATGCTACTGAACAAACCCAGTGCAATAGACTTGCTAACAGATGGCAGGTTTGGGCAAGCAGAGAGATGGAGGTAACTTACACAAGTCCACATTTATTGCTAGTTAGGCAGATAAGCAAATGAATGTAGATGGGAGATGACAACAGATCAGATATGTGTCCATATTTGCATATTGCATTCACACAGACTGGCATAGCACATGTGCAGTACCTGCATGCTCAGACATCTCCACATTGCACAAATGGGCCCAGACAGGCAGGCAGATGGGAGAGAAAAAGAGGGCGGGTGTGGAGATTGTTGTGTTTCACGCCTGTGGCTGCTTTCTGTGTACACCGAAGCCTACGCGTCGTCACAGACAAACCGTCAAATAGTGCGGTGTTTGTTCCTGGAGTGGCGTGACCAGCCTTCATGCCATCTCCTGTCACTTGACTGGCGCTTTATCCTGCTGGTCACCCTGGCCTTGCACACAAAGCCGACCCTTATTAGTGAGCCACGCAGGGTCCTGGCACTGGAATTTTAACAAGCTCCCAGAGCAGCTCAACCTTACGCTGATGTGCCCTCACACAGGCACCAAACTTCCTGCTCCAGCAGCCACGACCCACTCACCATTCATCCAGGTCCTGTGTTGACATCTTGAGAATTTTTTTTACCGGGAATTGGCAGCAGGAGAAGTCTTAGGAGAATATTCTCCAGAAGGTCGTGCTGACCAAATGACGTGTGGCTAGACTGAATTAAAAAACAAAAAAATCACCTGTCTTGATTTTAATAAGATTTTTTTATATCAGGAATAAACCCTTGACGTTATCATGTTAATTTATGATTATATATTCATAAAAAAATAAATATTTGTATGTGCGTAACAATGATAGTTGATGAGAATAATGAAATTGGGGATTGTAAAGATAACAGTTATGTGGTGCATACTGACTTTGAGCAGTCAGTTCTGCACTAACAAGATGGGGCATTCTCGAATAAGCGGATGTTAATGATCAAATATTTGAAGGGAAATGATTCCAGTAGTAAGTTGAATTTCCGATTACCGATTTCATTTGTGACAGCAGGAACAGTAAAACGAGGTTAGGTAACACGTCTCAAAGTGGTAATTAGAGTCAAAGGAAGCCACAAGTTGTTTTAAATAAAGCAGGTCATTAAATGCATTTAAATATAAAGTGGAGCCAATGCTGCTTGGTGGGAATAATAGACTTTACAATTTGCAGCTCACTGAGGTCATTAGCAACACGTTCATCGATGTTTGCTCACTCCTCGTAGCATGGCAGCATGAAAAGTGGAGAAGCATTACAAGTATATTGGTCACCAACATCTTATTGGCCCTGAATCTTCAATACATAATTTTTGTGTTGGCTGCAGATTCGACATTTTTGTGAGCATGGACAGCAAATGCTACCGTCTCTGTGAAGATTCTGTATTCTTTGTGAGTTTTTCTTTCTCTTTTCTCCCTGTTTCTTTTTGCAGGGTGTGTGACGGGGTGTGTCTGGCTGTGGCAGCTGACAATGCACACCTGGTTCCCATTACTCATCAACCTCCATATAAAAGCCTGGTCATCATTCCATCACTCTGCCAATTAATTCCGTGTTCTAGTTCAACAGTGCCACATCTCTGATGCAATTTTTTACACGTCTAGTTGATATATTGCGATTGTTGCCTTTTTGAGGGGTTTTTCTAGGCCGCCCTGTCACACCCTTTGGCTTTTGTTTTCTTAGTGTCTTGTCTTCTGCAAACCAGCCAGCCCTCCCTGCGAACTCTGCCTGCCTTTAGTCTTTTGGCCAATTAACTCTAGCAACTCGTTTTTTGTTTGTTTTTGTCTCTGCTTCGGGCGTCCAAACCTGACAGTTTCCTTGTTTTTGCGAACTCACTCTTTTAAAACAAGTCTAACGTCGAGGTCGGTCAGACTACACACGTTTTAAACACGATTATAGCCCAACCAAACAGACGTAGGATGCGGGGACCCATCGGCCCGGAAAATCAATCATTTTATACCATACAATGTGTCATAGTGAATGACAATCAAGGACAGATCTGGGACACCTCACAACCTCACGACAGAAAGTCTAGTCCTTCTGCGATGTGCCAGCGTGTTGTGCATGTGCAAAAGTATGGAGCATAAGCAAACAAAATGGATACAATAACCCTTAAGTTCTCTTTAAGGGAGTGACAGAACAACCTGCCTGGACGCCATTTCTTTTGTTTTTTATCGTCTAGCCTTGCCTCATGGTCCAGACCCTCTTCTTCGTATGATTGGTCGGGTCGGGCACTACCCTGTAGTCTCTGTTTTCATACGGCAGGAATTTATGGCTCTGTGATCACCTCATGTGACATAGTGACCGCCATAACAGACCGAAAGATTGTGCGGTCTGGTTGGCATAATGGGAGTGCTTGTATTGGTCTGTGGTGGAATAATCCGGCTACTCCATCAGCCACTCGCATGCATGCCTGTTTCTACTTGCTTCACCTCAGGCCCTTTCTTTTTCCTCCCTTCCTATCTCTCTCTCTCCTTCCTGTGAGACCTCTTTTGCACTCAATGACTTCCATCAGGAAGCCCCACTCCAAAAGGCAAATATTTATATTACTGCTAGCACAAAGCTGCTGTCCAGTATCTACCTGGTTCCTCTCTTGCCACAAGGGGGCATCTCTGGGGCAAGTAATTAAAAAAAAGAAGAAAAAAAAGTATTATACTGTTTTTCAGGAAAGGATTTAATTTGAAAAGGTGGCAGTGTATTCTTAGGAGGGACTCCAATAAATTGCACTTGAAGTCTTTACTCAGCACAAACAACGCATGTGAATTTATGCTCGCTGCTCCACACCACAAACCAAGTGGGCTGTATTTCTGATGACTGCACTTGTTTCGCAGTCATAAACAACGTTGGTACTTGAAATGTTTCAGCTGCCTCTGTAACACCCATATTTTCCTCTGTTATTTTGGCACCAACTTCTTTTTTTAAAATTTGAAAAGTCGCACATTCAATTTTTCTTGAGGAGGTGCTGTCATTTTTCTTGTCGGGCCGTCTTCACTTACAGCTGGATGTCCTTTGATTCCCTCCCTGCTCTGCCTCTGCACCCCAAAGTCAATTATCACCTCAGCATCCACCGCAATCTATTCACTTCCTCAGCTTGGTAATTGCTTCTTTAACAAACCATCTTTATCAACAGAGGAACTTGGCTTAAGTCTTAAATTCTCCTGCGACATTGATGGCTGCAGAGAGGTCGTCAGTCACACCAATAGCTTTTGATGACATTTCGACTGCGCTGTTGTCTAGCATTTCTCTCTGATCTTGTTGTAATTAGACTTTTGAATGAAAAATGAAAACGTGTCATGAGAGGTTTCGAGGCAGAGCGCGGCTCTTATTTACAGTGACTAATCTCTGGTTATGGGCAAAGCACAAAGTGAGCAGTTATTTGATTTTGCTGATGCATACCACAACAACAGCCTGCTGTTCGGGCTGTCCTTCAGCCAGGAGTTTTTAAGAGATTTAGTTTATAACACGGTTGCTCAGTTATCTTATAATTACTCGTCCCCGTTAATTACAAAGAGAAACAGATTAAGGAATGTTTTCATTACTGCAAGCCAGCAGGGTATTTAATGGTGATGTGAATGCAGAGCAGCAAACCCCTAAAATATATGCAGTATCTAAACTCAGTGGTGTTTGATGCGGCATCGGGGGCCCAAGGCAAACACACCTGAAGGGGCCCCCTTCATATAATCACACTGGCCTCGTTCAGGGTGAGGGTCTCCTGCGCAAAGCAGGGTGTTTTCTCGAAATTATAATGTCTGTGCCCTTTTTTTGCCTAATCAACCAGTCTTATAAACTCATCTTCACCCTCTGTGGGACTTTGTCACACAGTGTTAAGTCTTACTGTATTGTTAATGTCGAAGCTTTGCTTGAGGGGGTTTTGGACAGTGGAGAGGTGAGATTGGGTTGTCTAGAACTCATTAAGCACCAGTTGGCATTACTACATGGCAGTTCCCCTCATTTATCATGAGCAACTGCTGCCGGCGTTTTTGTTTTGTTTGCCTTTTTTTTCCACTGCTGCAGTGTTCCTCTGCCTTCAGGCTGCTCCACCGGACAGTGGATATAATCTGCTATAACAGTCGTACTGCAGTTGCATAATCAGCCACGCATTACCCCTATGCCAAGTGTTAAAATACTGTGTGATTTGCTCCTTTTTATATCTTGATCTTCAATTACACCTCACCAAATTCACTCTATTGCATGATAGAGAACTACCACTCACTGGATATGTTCTCTGTTTCAGACCATTCTCTATAAACACTGGTGATGGTTGTGTGTGAAACTCCCTGTAGATCAGCAGAATTACTAAGTCCACCTCGTCTGCAACCAACAACCTTAACTCATCGCTGTACCTCATTGTTTTCAATTCAGCAGGTCATCATGACTAATGTCGACATTCTTTAATGAAGCCCGAAGGTCACTTGTTTGGATCCCGGTTTTACTGAGGGCCTTTATATTTGGAGTCTGCATGTTCTCCACATGTGCGTTCTCTCTCCAATTTCTCTGGCTTCCTCCCACAGTCCAGAAACATGTGAATTAGGTTAATCGGACACTTAATTGACCATAAGTGTGAGAGTGAGTGGTTGTTTGTATCTGTATGGCCCTGCGAGGGAGTGACAACCTGTCCAGATTGTATCCTGCATTTTTGCCCTACGTCAGATGGGATTGGCTCCAGCCTCCCTGGGGGCCATCATATGGAGGATAAAGCATTAGAAAATGAAAGAAGTACCTCGTTAGATAGATATTTGTGTGAAGAAGCAGTTAAACCGGTGTACCTAATAAAGTGGTCAGTGAATGGATGTCATCGTGTGTGGTTATGTCGGCACTCTGGGTGGCTTGGGAGATCAGACAGAATACAAATCTGTCAGTGAACTGCCGCCCCTCTCCCCTCGGGCGCTCTGTCTCGGCCTCATGGACTGGCTCACTTGCTGTTCCACATAATCAGTGACGCAAGCAGGTGTTTGACTGGTAAAGTCTCCTTTCATCACATGACCCCACAAATCTGGGGCTGATGTGTAATTATTTTCCCTTTGTCCAGTCATGACCATCTTCACAAGAAAAACAAAAGGGAATGTGGGTCAGCTCACACCTTTTGTACATTTAAAGAAAGCCTATCCCTTTACTCTCAGAGAGTACTCCTATGTGAAGATGAATACCTTGTTTATTTTGGCAAAGGATGGTACTAGAAAAGTGCCGACAAGAAAAAACTAAGACACACAGTCATCAGGAGAAGTAGGGGTATGAATGTATTCTTTGAAAATATAGACAGGCAACTACACTGATATGTATCGACTCAAGGTCTCAGGAGGCTTAGGCAACCCCCATAACTCATTCTCCAAGAGTATACCGCCCTTCTCTGTCGGAACACGTTTGTACCTTTTAGGCTGGAGATGAAAACACAGATAGTAGTGAGGTATAATAGCATTGTTGCTCTAGATTCCTGCCCAGCTTTCTTGCGAAGTCAAATAACACTTGGATCAGAGCGATATGAATATAGTAACTATCACTTTTCATGCTTTTATTCAAGTAATAATGTTTTTTTCTTAACTGATTTACAATGTCAGTACGGGGGGGGGCACTTGGGTCAGCTATTGAAGGTCTATTTCATTGTCGAGCCATCAAAAATGTATCTCTGACAATATGAATACAGTGCACATAATGTGTAGTCTATTGTTGCCGTCTCTTCTGCCCTGGTTGTGTCAGAGAGGTTCCACTCGTTCAGCTGATGTTGTCGAGTTTACTCTGGCTTGGCAGCACTCCCTGTGGCCTGTGGAGGAGGAGATGACGGTTTTAATGAAATAGCTTGACCTTTTGTCTATTGGACCCAGATGCCCTGTCTATAAAGTGTACCGGTCTGAATGCTGCCCAGTGTGGGAGGCATGCAGCAGCAGCAGCAAAACCAAGGGCGGTGATTGTCGACACTGTGTTATGCCTCTGGTGGTTTTTTTTTTTACTAAAGGTGAATTAAAGTAAGTAAAATATTCCAATTTTAATGCTTGGTAACATTTCATATTCTTCTAAACTCATTTGTGGACCCCAGCTCTTTTCAAAATGATTTGGATGTTTCATCTGTGGTAAGGTCGTATTTCATACTGAGGGCCCCCAGTGAGTGACGGTACTTCTCCCTGGTGTCCTCGGTAATCAAGGCTCTTTCTGTCTCCGTTAATTGCAGGAGTTTAGTAAGGGTGTGCCTAACGACTCTCAGCCTCACAGGAGAAGGCCTGCTGTCATTAATCTCATGCCCTTCACAACTGCTTCATTATGGGATGCATCTCATCTGTTGCCAAGTGCCCTGTGTGGAAGACTCTTCATGTGGATGATGTGTTACTCTTGTCTGCGTTATGTAAACCACGGACGCTGTTGTTGCCATAAACCAAATGGAACCGGAATGAGACGTGCCATTCATGGCTTGCTAAATTCGTAGGCCATTGTGAGTGGGGATTACTGGAGTTCACATAATGCATGTACAGGTCGGCTGTTGTGTGTTTGTGTACAGGCGAGTGGTAAAAAAAAAAAAAGAGGGTAATGGACAGGCTTCACTTAGCAGCCGGAATCACAGGTGCTATCTTTGCTCTCTGCTGTTGTGTTTGTCGCTGCCAGTTCTGTCCTCGCACCACTGCGAACCATCAAAGCATTTTCACATTTTCCAGCCGCCTCTCTCAGAGGGAGCACAAATGTGAAATTGAATCTCTGCAACAAAGCAAGCACGTCCTGCGAGGCAGCAAACCACCATTCATGCTATGTGTTCCAGATTCCATCTCTCTGGTCCGGTCAGCCTCCTCTGTTCTGCAGGGGCTCTAATCACAGCCTCCTCTCCCCGCCTTTCTCTCCCACTTCTACTTTGCTTGTTATTTGTTTTCATGTTTTTAATTTCAGCTCCTCCGCATCTGGCACTATCTATTGTCGTGACGTCTTTCCTCAGCCCTTTTTTATTCCCAGAGCCTCATGTCTCTGGAGTAGGAATGGAAGTTCAAAAATTAGCTTGAAACACAAGGATTCTTGAGTTGGGTTGGACAGCATATTTTTGTGTTATAGTAATGTATTTATTCAGCTGCAGTTTTACTGGAATCAAGTCTTCGGGTGGATACTGGGTTGGTTTGTTCTGTTCTGTGTGTCACATACTCAAATACAGATGTAGCTGCACACAGGATTCAGTTGGACTCTTTAGGCCTTGAGTTCACACTTATCGTGTTTCTACTTTTGAGTTTTGGCATTTCATCTGTTTTTCACGCGTGTCACACTCAGTTCCCAGGAAAAATAGGCAGAGAGAAGATCTGTTGATAATGATATTGACATTTCACACAGTAGTTTTAGTGTCTAGGCTGAATCTGAATACATAAAAAACATACATATATATTATAATACTATTTTTGCATCATCTATGCAGACTCTCCATCTCTTTTGTTCTCTCTCTGTCTGTGTAAACATAATCATGTGATGTTTTCTGTCAGAGATAAATCAGAAAATTAAGTCATCATATCGGTGGGGTTGGGTGGGGAGGCGAGCAAGATCCAAGCGCAGCAGACACACAGCTGGTGTGAACACACGTGCGCATGCTACACACACATCCAGTGTGAACCAGATGTCAGTCTTGCCAAATTACATCATATTTTCCAAGTTGTATTTTAAATTAAATTGAAAATCAGTTTATTCCTGACACATAACTCACTCTTAAGTCCTCTCTGTTGAAAAGCTGTTTTTCCACTAACTCTAGCTAATATGTACACACATTATGCCAAGTAATTTAGCATATTTTGGACTAAACGGCATATTGCTGTTGTATTTATCTGCATGGTGATGGATGTGCAACACTTTCTATCTTCCTTCTGAATTTCACCGGCACATTATGAGATTTCTCAAGGGACTTTCTAGTTAAATAAAGGCTTAAAAAAATGTGTTCAGCCAGGAGAGGTCCACAATTCACAATTTATCCCCTGACAACAGGACTAGGACCACTCAGTTAGGTTTATGAAAGATCACTTTCACTGTTGTCCCTTTTAAACGGCCTGTTTCGTTTAATCACTCTGTTTACGTTGCCTTCCGATGCCTGGGTTCGTCGCTGCCTCGTGTGCGTGCAATCGTTAATCGCCATTAGCGGCGTGGCTGTCCAGTGTGCGTCTCCGTGGGAGGCTCGTCTCCAGCTTTCTTTTTAAAATGCTCAACTATGAAAGGGGGCCAGGCCAATGTCACTCTGTATTGACAAGTTTTTCAAAGGAGCAAATAAATCAGTTGTATACACATACTCATCTACATGTGTGGCGTAGCGGAATACCATTATCGACATTGATTTACGTGATTTAAACTGCATATGCAGCTGCAGCACAAAGGAATAGATGGCATAAGCAGCAGATACTTGTTGCAAAGCTTGCTGGCAAATCATTTCCTTTGGAGCATCTCTCGTCCTTGTGATATGCAGCCCTTCCAAGGAAAATATTATTATTCAATTAGACCAAAGCACATCTTAACTGATAAAAACAGAAGCTTGTGAATAATGCATTGTATCATAACATCTTCTCTATTCTAGATACAGCATGAGGTCCTTCATTAATATTTCATTTTTTATCCAGAAATGCATCACTGAAGTGAAAATAATTGTATTTTCTCCATGATAAATGACACCCAAGCTCCGTAATATGGATCATTACAGGAAATGATGAGTTGTAATATTTTTCGGCAAGAGGTTATCATGAGCCAAAAACGCGCTTCTAATCATCTTTTAAAAATTGGGGTTGACTTTTGTTCCTTGCACATGTTTACACAGACGGCATTTAAATGAACCCTTAAAGCAAAGAAAGTCAAGATATTACAACATGTCTGGCACTAAACACAGCCACATGACGTTCTCGAGCGAGTCATGTTTGCAGCTGCTTCCACAGAGGATCAGGGGATAATATCAACACTGGTTTTGTCATGTTTGTACAAATCTAAGCCTGTTTACCCATTTCAGATCGAGTCCTTCACTTTCACCGACTTCCACACACACCTTCCATGCACCATGAATCCCTCCTCATCTCGGATGACCTTCTCTTTCACTGTCCTCACAGTCCCTTTTTATAATTTGCAGCTCTTTGAAGTCTGCAGTTTTCTGGAGGAGATTTTCCATCTTCAGCTACATGACGTATGCATTGTTGACGCTTCCTCTCCATGTCGTCGAGCGCTCTTCATTTCTTGGGCATTTGCTTCCTTTTTCTGCAGCATAATGGGGCACGCAGATATGTTATTCTGTTCTGTTTTGCTCATTCTTGTCGACCCCCACTCTCAATTGTTATTTGCACAATCATCTGCAACTTTTACAACTAAGTGGTTTTCCTGTTTTCTGTCTTGTGAATGTTGTATGATGTGGTTGGTGCCCTTCCGGTATAAGATATTCTTATCTATCTGAAAAACCTAGAATATACAGTAAACTGCACAGGTGTAATCTGATGAGCTCTGCACATGCAGTCTAGCCAGTTTACCATGATCACAAGATGAAGATGCTGCACTGTTTCGCATTTGCTCTATGGAGCAACTGCGAAACAGAAATTCAAACAGGCCTTTTTGATTATTGTTACTGCTGCTTGTTTTCTGTTGAGCAGCCAAGCTCAGAGGAATAATGATGTTTTTGTTTGACTTAAGCTCACAGTTCTTTAATTTGTTGTGGATTAAGCACTGTATCCCTGTTGAGGTTGACAATTTAATCTCATTACTTCCAGAAACTTCAGTCAAAGAGGATTGTGCTGTTCTTTACTCTATTAGTGTTTTGGTTAATGGAAAAATGCAATCTAAAATGTCCTAACTGTTAAAGCTAGGGTCTGTACTGTAAGCCTGTGACTGCTAGCAGTAGCAAGCTACTCTAGTGGAACTGATACATCCTGCCCGCTTTTGTCGGCCCTCTCATCAAAGCAAGGCTTGAATATACTCAAGGTGCCTGTGGTGGAACTGAGAATTTTTGGCTGCACGTTCTCTTCCATTTCTCCACAAGGTCCTCACTAACTTCTGACTATATGTGCTTTAGTGGTGTCTGCTTCTCTGGCTTGTTGTGAAGGCACAGGTTGCATGCTGTCATAGCACAGGTGTGGTATGAGTAGGGAGGCTGGTGTTTTTTTTTAACTCTCTTGAGCGTGTCAGAAGAAAGCTTCTTTTTTTTTTTCTCACAATACCGTTATTGATGGCTATCATGGTGGTGAAACTCAGACATTCACAGCTACTGTCACCTTTTGCTTGTTTTTGGACTTTGGAAGGAAACCCTTAGAAAACTAACATGCAAACTCCACATGGCAAAGCTTTTCCTAAACTTTGTAGTTTGCACCTGAACTCAAATCACACATCCATTAGATAAAAGAGTCTTGCCTCTTCGTGTGGCAGCCACCTTTGACCAGAATGCAATGCAACCACAAAAAAAAACCCATCCTCTCCTTAATAATAATAAAAAAGCCACCAGATGTTTAAGTTGTACTATCATTTCCAGCTGTGCAATATCCGCAGCTGTTTTTGTATCTGTCAGCTGTGCTTCCCTGGAGAGGGTAGTAATGAACTGCTGGCTGCCCATTGTAGAGATGTCCTTGTCTGAGAGCTGGCATAACCACAGTGTATGCCTGAGCAGAGACTCCAGTAGCTGCACTCCAAGGAGATGTTCTTTCACAGTCCAGTGCCCAGATGGCCGGCAATTATTATTACAATCCATCTCCCACTATAAGGTCAAAAGAGCCATGAAGAAGAGTGGGCTGAGCAGATTCATTCTTTAGTGCTCTTATGTTCAGTGTGCAGGGCTGCCAGGGAGAAATTTCTTGACTATAGCTTGTCACGCTTTTGTCTTTGATCTATAACAACAAACTCGGGGTGAAAATAAAAAATAGTTACTACGTCTTGTGGAACTGACTTTGATGTACAAACAGGAAGGGAGGTCAGGATCCTCTTGTACGGTGCTAAAAGTGTCTATAAAAAATGAAATAACCCCAGCAATTCTACCCTGTTAATTGCTCTTTAGTAACGCAGTAGATTTTAATCACAGAAGCTTGAAGCCTTTGCCATCGATAACAGCGATGGGCTTTATTGGAAATGAGGATGAGATGAAAGTGTTTAATTACCTTCATTCAAATGGCTCAGAGACCTTTGATAAAGGGAAATGGCTGCTTTTACGAGCAGGATATTACTTTAAAAAATCCATAGGGTGTTGGGCATCTAATATTGACTGCAGACTGTGAAGAACATCTGTTTTACTAATGGCTCTGTCACACTATGTTCTCCCAAATAACATATTGGTTCCATTATTATTCTAATCTATATCCATTTTATTTTATTTTATTGTGTAATAGCTAAAATCTCCTCTCAGCATGACGTTAAGGCAGGGACACTTCAACATTTAAAAAAGCATAAGACTCTGCCCTTAACTCCTCCAGCCCAACCTCTGGATTAGATTCTTGACTCAAGTATCTTTAACAAAAAAAAGGTTGAAAAAAAAAGGATCTGAGGTAGATCTTGGGCTCATCTACATGCAGCTGCTGAAACATCCTCTAAATTTGTAGCTCAAAGTGTTAAGTGTATCCAGAAGGGCAGCCATGTCCCCGATAATTGTGCAGATACTCTTTTTCGTAAATGTTGCCCAGGACACTTGGCATTTGGTCTAATCCTATGTGAAACATCAAAGAGTGGATGGAGGGCAGCGACAGCTGGTGGAGCCTGATTGGCTCTATGCTTCAGCGTGATTCCACACTGCTGTGTTTGCCTCAATAGAAAATACTGTGTGTGTGTGTGTGTGTGTGTAGTAAGTTTAATTGGTGTTCTTTGCCTGCCTGATCTAACGAAGAATTTGTGTTTTGTGTTTGTTATAAGATTAGCTGCCATGTATTTTGATATTCAGTTCAATTAAATGTTTTTTGTATCGTGCCAAATCACAATATGCATTATCTCAAGGCACTGTACATACAGCAATACCCACACTGAGCAAGCACTAGGCATCAGTGGAGAGAGAAAAAAAAAAAACCTTAACAGGAAAAAATATCTGACAGAACCAGACTTGCAGTCATCTTCCTCAACCTGTTGGGGTGAAAGGAAAAATGGGGGAGAGATGAGATGAGGTAGAGATAGAAGAGAGAGACCAGGAGCATAAATACAACAATTGTATCAAGTTATACGTTCGAACATAGAACTACAATATAATTTACCCAAGCAGCAGCAGAGATTGTGATAAAGAATTATACTGATGTCAACTTTAATTATAGCATAATAATAATGGTGACGGTATGACATAATGATAATGATAATAATAATAAAAATAACCTTGAAACTGGTTCTCGATCCTGCAGCCTGCAAGATGCGCACACAGTGAGAGCAACAGGAAAGACACAAACTAGGGAGAGAAAGAACAAGGTTAATGACATAATGAAGTCATATTCATACTGTGAGAGCGTGAGAGTGTGCGTGATATGAATGAAAATCCTCTTATTTTTCAAATCAACCAGGGGGATTTGATGAAACCCTAAACCATATCCTGATAAAATGTATTTAAAATTTACCTCAAACTCGGATCAATATAACTTACTCCAGAAATAATCCCAAACAGCCAGAGGACAATAGGTCTCCAGGGACATCAGTTTTCTTTGTTTAGATTTTTGTAGTGAAAAAAAGTGAAAACATGCAAATGTTGTGCACTTAAAAATTTCATTACCAAGTATTCTCCTTCATCCATCTTGGCTCTTGGTCTCTTTTTCAAGCGCCTGAAACATCTTCCCGTTTTCTAAAGATTATTCTTACTTTTCAGATGATTTATTTTTGATTTATTTTATTACACTTTTAACATCTGTCTGTCCACATTATTCCTGCACTAAACTCAAAAAAATAATTTGGCCCGTGAAAGCTCTTTAATTATTCACTATTCTTTACTGCCTGCAGCTAATGGCATTAGTGAGGCTACAGATAGTGTGTCCCCTGTGGAAGAAGTGAGAGTAGGGTGTGTGTGTGTGTGTGTGTGTGTGGACACAAAGACCAGTGTCTTCCTCAGGCATTGTAATAACTCAATACCCTTATTACAGAAGGCTCTAATCTATATCATCATAGTTTTGGATTTTAAAAAGTCACTTCTTCTGTAACTTTGGGTGGTAGAGGACAGAAAATGTAGATGTCTGAGCTCTGAATGGTTTGATGATGCAGGAGAAAGGAATGCTAGATGTGGAGTGATGTAGTTTACTGCAGCAGAGCATGTTCCACTGCTTGCCTGACCCACTTTACCTCTTATGTAAGGGTTTTCTTTGTAAAAAGCCCTTGTCTTGCTATTTTTCAAAACTCCCACTCCCACCACTCCTACACCCACGTCCCGCCCCCATCTGTTTCCCAAAGGAAAGGATTTACCCTGTGAATTGTTTTTTGGCTTTAAGCGTTATTTCACCACAGTACAGTACCACAATCTAGAAATTGGTTCTTGGGCAGTTTGCTGGTCAGCAACTGCTCAATGACGATGATAGTCAGGGTGTAATCTGTTACCCAGGGACCCATGGGGAGATATTAACTCCCCTATCTACTGCTTCTTTCACATAATAAGCTGGTAGATGGTTGTCTTGAGGTTTGATGGATGGTAGTAATCCAGCAGTTCACTCAGAAATGTCTTCTCTGCCCTCAGGTTTCAGAGGCACTATGGCTTTGACACGTCCATAGAAATGAGGCGCAGACTCCTTCACCGTCTTGGTTCTGGGGGGTACAACTGAACCGATCCTAGACATCAGGTTTGTGTCACACAGCCACAGTTGGTACATTGACATGACATTAGAAAAATTGTTCTTTAATTAGTCAGACTAAAACCATACATATGGGAACATGTTATACTTTTAAGCTGAATTTGACTTCCAATTGCAATCATTGATAGTATTAAATTAAACCGAAAGGAACAGAAAAAGAACAGAAAGAAAAGCATGTCAAAATTCATTGGATTGATGAGGAGATGGAGTTTATGCTTTGCCAGCTCAAAGAATTTGATATCTCAAAATTTTATGGATGGTTGGAAGTATCCAAATTGGCGCTACATCTCGCCACACGCTAAACCATAAATTGCCTAATACTCCTGATTTATCACCTAGCATAACAGAGATGGACACATTTCATTCAATACATTGATTCCCTCCCTAGTGCTTGTATACTGAAACAAGGCAAGTAGTCCAAATTTGTGGTGTAGTCAAGCTACAGCCATAGGTCAACTTAACTGTGCATGGTAATGTAGCGATTGATGCAGGTCAAACCTGCATCCCTGTTTTGCTGTGGGTCAGTCCCCGTGTCCATTATTTGCGGCTTCTCTGTCTCTCATAACCACACAAACAGACGCAGCTTAATTAGACTCTGACATTAAGCATTCCGTTCACTTAATATGCAACATCTCTTTTGTAAAGCTCTAAAGCTTTTCCCTCTGCATGTTTGAGTGCTGCCTCTCCCTCCTCCTCCTCCTCCTCCTCCTCTTGCTAGCACTTAGCCCCCGTGTGTCTGTCTGCTTCAGCTCTGCCCTCCATTAGTGACTTGTACAGCTGGTGAACAGGGCGAAGCAGGCCTGTAAAACACACAGCTTGCCACACTGTAC
This sequence comes from Solea senegalensis, assembly GCF_019176455.1. Classification (NCBI taxonomy): domain Eukaryota; kingdom Metazoa; phylum Chordata; class Actinopteri; order Pleuronectiformes; family Soleidae; genus Solea; species Solea senegalensis. The sequence continues at coordinate 34,925,458 of NC_058021.1, read as the reverse complement.
ACATGTATACAAAAACCAAACCAAACAATACAACACCTACAGTAACAGGAAACACAGTTTCAACACATACCAAAGCCTTTTTCCTTCTTTCCGAGGTCTGCATATAATCTATGATTCAAGACCAGTGGGTGATAATGATTATTGGTGTGCGGTAGAGGTGTGAAGAATGCGAGACAGTAATTAGACACGTATATTATTAAAGTGCAATCTATGGCCCAGATCACAGTGGTATAATTGACTCCCACAGACTTTCAAGGCAGTGTGTGTGTGTGTGTGTGTGTAACAGTGTAATAACACTGTAAAAATTAGATAGAAGAGAATGTCTTCTGTCCTATTTAAAGTACCATTATAAAGTAAAGTAATTAATAAAATTAGTGGTTACATTTATTTAACCATTTCAACAAAATCCAGCAAAACACATCTGAAAGTGTCTATACTCGACCGTTTTCTGAAACTTTCCCTCACAAAACAACAAAACACAAACAATGAAGCAATTTGTGATGTGAAACCAGACCTGGCACGGCTCTATTGTTAATGAATTGCAGATTGGCTTTGGTGATTCAATCTGCCTGAGTTGTTTGTTTGAGCTTTTACAGCCAAATAAGCACCATTTCATTGTAATGCTAATGTTTATGAAGCAGACAAGAACTGATATCTTGTGAAACATTCCCTGGGTAATGGATTTGTGTCCACAAACTCAGGTCCCTTGTTCTTTTTCAGCTGAGCAGCTTAGGGAGTATTTTGTCTGTGTGTGTTTTTCGATCCTATCTTTCCTTCAAAACTGAGCAAAGAATGGGATTCATGCTCGGACTAAAGATTACAACCAGCAACGTCCAAATCATGGAGTAATCTGATGAAGGCACATAAATCCCTGAGGCCGGCTCCATATTGTTGGTCAGCAGTCTTGAAAACACTACTCTTAAAATGACTGTTTACAGTATTTTTGCCTGAGTCAGATATTGAAACATGAAGACATGTGGCTCTTTTTAAAAATCCCACTTTCCCTCTAATATTAAATATATTTGCCACTAACCGGGCAGCAATCTAAACTAAATATCACTACTTTTAATACAATATTTAATATAATTATTGGATCAAAAACCACCAACAGTGGTAAAATAATAATAAATATTCAAGCATTCTCTTGACATAACAGTAACTGTTCACAAAGTAGTCCCACTTAAGTACATTTTTGTGTATTTACTTTTTATATCCCTTCATTAAAAACCAGTACAGAAGTGTACAGTCATTTCTTAATAAGTGGTAAAGAAAATTGGTTTCTTGGGCATTAAAAACAGTCTTCTGATTGTGCAGCTGAGATAATAATGAAATTACACATTGCCACAGGTATTTCAACAAAGCATAAAGAAAGAAGCAGAGGGCTTCTCTGCTCGGCAGAAGATGGATGGATGGATGGTTTAGTAAACAACAGTGATGTCCTCAATTTTCACTTGAGTTATAGCCTCATTATTCCTCCCAGCCGTCCTTTTGTGCTTGTGTGTCTGTGTATGTACACGTGGATATGCGTCCTGAATAATGCACCTGCCTATTTCTATCCCAATGATTGTGCTGTTGTTTCTCCGTCTGTAAAGGGACAGTGGACAACAGTGCGTCAAATCCTTCAGAGTTGCCACGTTAAATTGTATGAACTGAAGGGACACGTAACAACTCTGGAAGACTTAATTCTGGTGAAAAATACAGTGCATCTCTTCACCTGGAGTAAATTTAACTTCTATTCCGTCTCTGACGTGTTTTTGGAAATTGTGCTCTCTGTGAAATTACTCCAGTTGATAGAGTTGATTTTTTTTTTTTCTCACCCCTCAATAGACGTACTACTGCAGGCATAAAGGAGAAATATAGAAAGTGAAATGTCTTGTGTTTACACTTTGGGAAATTTGTTCAAGATAGCTGGTATTAAGGGCAATTTGGTGCAAGGTGCATGTGCTTAGGTGCAGTAAATCAAGCCACTCTGTACTTACCCTGACACACTGTTAAGTAAGTCTCTTTTTCTGTGATGATTTTTGCCAGTGATGTCTAAAAAAAACAACTTATGAGGGATGTTTTTGTTCTCTGGGTTCGTGTCTTGTAGCCTGTGCAAAAGCCTTAGGCCACCATTACCATTGTTGTTGGCCTTCCTGATGCAAAAGGATGATTTCCTGTCTGTCAATTTCTGTTATTTTTGGCATTTTAAATGAAATGGTGTGACAAAAAGTTGGACTTGTATATTAGCATGTGTCCAGTGTGTTAAAAATCATGAAACATATGTTTGTAATACTCACCCATGTACAAACAAGCCATATGTATTATACCCTTTTTACAGCAGCCATTTCCAACATGAAATAGTAGGACAAACACAGGTGTTAACAGTGAAATTGATTTTATTTCATTCATTTGTGTTATTTTAATACTTCATACATATTTCTTGGTTACATTTTAATAAAGAGACAGATAAATAATTGTGCATGGGGATTATAGCATTGTTAAAACAACAAATCTTGTGATGACCTAAGATTTTTACTCAGTACAAACCATATAAGTGTATAGCACCTTTAAACAGAGGCAATTTTAAAATGGTTTACAAAAACTATTATAGAAGCAGAATAAAACGGTTAAAAAAAACATGCATTAAATAGAATTTTCAGGGGTTTGGGTGAGTTCATAGTTACAAACTAACTGCAGTATTTTGAAGTCAGGTCTTTGACGGAAAAGAAGTCAGTGTAAGGATTTGGGAATGGGACTGATATGATCCACTTAGTGGTTTTGAGGACTTATGCAGTGCAGTGTCTGCCCAGTGTAACCCAGTAAACTTTCAGCTCAAAAAGAAAAACTAATGAATAGAAACACAGAAATGTGATTCGAGGGATGTCTCTATCACAATGTCATGTCATATTCCTCCGATTTAGATAGAGAGCGGTGGCTCATATCAGATGGCGTAATGTCACACGGAAGCATGTTTTCAGTCAAGTCACTGTTGACACAGACATCAGACTTATATGAACGCAAGATGAAATGTGACGGTCTGTCTCTCCTCTGTCCCTCCATTTCAGACTCAATTTCAAGGTACATTATTGTCCACACTTAAGTGTTTTCATCTCGCCGGTGCAAAATTAGATGATTATTTACACTTAACTGCATGCAGCAGTGGGAACACTGTTGCTTTATTTTGCATTGTACTGCAATTGGTAGTAATTATTGATATGTATGAGCACAACTTGCTTTTCTCTGCTTCGTGTTTCTTTTTTTGTTTTTTTCCCATTGCATTATCACGTTTTTGACCAAGCCCAACCTCCAGAGACATTTGCTTTCCAATGCACAAACCCACACGACTTTCAGCAAATGATAATATTGCCCTGCAGGAGGCAAAAAACAGATTATACTAATCTGAAAAAGATTTGTATGCAGGAACATAAAAGGGTGCATTATTATTCGAGTGGAACTGAAAACTTAAATAATGACGGTTCAAACTTTGTTCTATGTAGCGTATATTTGACAATGTTTTTCAATGTTGTACATATCAGTTTATTCGTTCAATATGTTATGAAGATGAAGTGTAAGCCTGAAATTGTTGTGATTCTTGTGGGCAAGTCTGGTGGACGCGGAAAGACGATACCAAACCAATCACTCTATACTGTTCTTAGGTTACCAATAACGTAAAGGAACAGACAGTGCTCGCAAGTCAATTATTGATCAGTCACAGAACTGTTGTTTGTCTTTGACTGTGTTATAATTTTCAGTAATAACGGTGTGTTCCACTCGGCAGCAGTTGATGTTTATTTAATGGAGATGCTGCTTTTTTGGGCCAAGGACATCTTTTCCTGAAATTGCCATGGTTTTTCTAACAGGAAACTAAGAAGTTGATGAGAATTGGAAGCAATGAAAATGACTCGAGTTGAAGTTGACTTAAAGCAAATGTGTCAAACTGTCTCCTTGGTTTTGATGAGGGCTGGGGGTGTCAGGGGAAGATTTAAGGCCCGGTCACAGTGAGCAGTCTGGTTTTGGCTTTGAACGTTGAATTTAGTCAGTTATGTCTTCTTGTTAAGTCCTATGAATATGATCAGTGCAGAGTATTTGCATTATACCGGTCATATCATACCAGCAGCTGCAGCTTTAGATTTACAATACTGATAACATTCACTGGACTTACTGCCCACTACTCTGTTGACAATAGTCATTTGAATAAAATGATTGATTTACATACTCATCTAATCTCATGAAATATGTAAAGATAGGGCTGTAGTTGTTTGTCTGTGTAGATTTTAACCACAGGAGTAGAACGGCTGCTTAGATAGCCAAGGTGATCTGTTGTCCCGTACTTTACAGACTAAAATTCAGCCACAGTGCCAAGACATTCATGGTCATCATAGGATAAATCATATCAACCTTTAGTGTCCCCAACAGTTTGACATTTGTAGTTTATAGTGAAATACCGCGACAGCTGTTGGATATAGTGCTTACAAATGTGTCCGGAGACAATTATAATGACTCTGAGGATATTACATTTAATGAGGAAAAATCAATTTGCCCAATTATTTGGCTTATGACCAGACCTACAAAGCTAATGACATTGCAACCAATGTACTTTGTTGCTCAGTGCTACCGAGTGTCGGCACGAAGGCCAAACTGAGATTAAATGCTAAATATGGTGTGTTAGCATTGTGCTCACAATTCAGCTATAATTAGCTCAATGCTATGAATGCTGCCTCATTAGCATGGCAGCTCACTATATCATGCTTACTGTATGGAGTGGGGCTAAATGTATAAAAGGCCTTATTCTGTGTTTGTAGTTCGTTTCCCTTCATATAAATTAGCCAACTTGGAGACTATAAGAACAGCTGGAGTCCGGCTAATGACTGGCCTGTTTGTTATGAATGAACAGATGGACGGGTGAAAAACCATGTCTCTGATGTCGCTCATTCTCCTTCACACTCTTAGTGTCTTTGACAGCCATCTGCTTGGAGAGTATTTCATAATAATTAGCAGATGTAGAATAAGACCTAAACAGCCCCTATATATGTATATATACATTCCATTATATATGCATGATAGCCTGAAAAGAGAAAGCAAAGTCGCCCACTTACCCTCATATTTGCAGGGAAATAACAAATTGTCCATAATAAAAACATATCAAGGATTGCAAGGATGAATGTCTGATGCATAGGTTTGCCCCGTCTGAAGACAGAGGGTGACAGTAAGGCAGAGAAAATGAGCGTGGAGAAGCTTAAATCCTGCTCAGCAAGGGAGGACTTCAGAACTTAGTCAGATAACAAAGTGTTTTTCTCCCTTGATTTGAAAAATGAATATAGTGTAATGTCTTAGGGTTTCAAAAGCATTGTCTCTTCTACAATGGCTGATTGAATGTGTAAAAAAAGATCCGTCTTTTCTTTTGTCCTTTAAGGAGGGCATCAAATGCATCAATGTGATTTGAACCTTTTTTTTTTTTGTCTCCATTCATTCTTCACGCAGTCTGATGATCCAGTGATGGATTACAGCCGTCAGCCCTTACACTGTTCCCGGAACACTTTTTTTTCTTTTTTCATATAATTCTTTTGGTCTTTTTTTGTTCTTTTGCCTCTTGTTTTATTCCTCCATTGTTCCTTCTTGGGTGTTTTTTTTTTCCTCCCTTCCGCTATGCAGTGGAAGTTAAGTCTCATTTCTCATTACACCGAGTTCAGCTCCAGTTGGCGACAGGGTTTAGATGTGCAGCACTAAGTCACAGCAGAGCCCTGTAAGTTCAGCCAGTCGCTCCGAACATTGATTATGCCTCCTGAGAGTCGGGGAAAAACCAAGCTTCTTTTCAACATTTCAGGCAGGGCTAACAGCTTACCAGGTCCAAATCGACATGACCCCAGCTAGTTGTGTTTGGACTGCAGGTATATATGATTTTTTGTTTTGCTCGAATCTTTTCAGGCAGACTGCCCACACTGGTGTTTGCGGGCTTTGGCGATGACATGAGCATACCAACATTTGTTGTGTGCTTCAAATAAATGAAGGTGCATCATCTAGCCCTCATAACTATCGTGTTTGGAGAGTCAAGTCGTGGTGCAGTGAGATTTCTTTATGAGCGACAGATGAGACTGGTATATACTGCTGTGTCTACTCTGCTGTTCAGCGATAATGTCAAATACATAATATAAAAATCTGATTAGAGCAGCCAGAGCGTTCGGACTGAGAGGACACATCTGTAGAGATCTGATTTGAGACTCATTTCAAACCACCTCCACATCTGATTTCTTTTTTGTTTGTTCTGCTGTCCAGACTTTTCAAAACCAATCAAAACTAGGATTTTCTGGCAGTGTGTACGAAGGCTTATGTCTGTGCCAGGGAGTGCAGCATTGTTGTCTTAAGACTGACGTTCCCCATGTGCTTCACACTCATTTTATATTCATGAAGGGAAAAGAGTCAGTCATTGCAGCCTGCGTTGTTGAATGCTGCTTTGACTGTATTCAATGTCTAAATACAGACACCGAACACCAGCACTGTCACAATGCAGACACTGAATATATTTGAATAAAGATACCAAATATAACACACAACCAGAACTGAGAATCCTGAGGAGAGAGATGGAAGCTGTGAAAGGCCAGTGAATTATGGTTCTGCTGCTGATCAGACATGAAACGCTATCGCTTCACTCCGGCCGGGCCGAGTTACTCTCCGTCTCTGCACCGGATACAGACGGTCGTCGCCGTCACGCCGCCTGTGTGTTGATAATTGATAGCTGAGCTGTATGTGTGAGTGTGTACAAGTGATAATTGTACTGTGTGTGTGTGTGTGTGTGTGTATACTGTTACTGACCCCATTCTCCTCTGTGGCACACAAGTGCAATGGGTCTCTCCGTCTCACGGGGGATTGATGGACGAGGTGGCGTTTAGAGAGACCGGACAGATTGCCGTGGTAACCGTGTCTGTCAGATCAGCCAATATGGCGAGTTTAATCAGCGGGAGATTGACTCTGGACGAGGGTTTCGTACATTGGAGACCTGTGCTCCAGTCTCCATTAAAAGGGCCCAGAGACATGGACTAATGGATGTGACGTCAGAATGGAGAGGGAGGAGAAGGGCCATTAAAAAGAGCATCAGGGCAATAAAAGTGTGTGTGTGTGTGTGTGTGTGTGTGTGTGTGTGTGTGTGTGTGTGTGTGTGTGAGAGAGAGATAGTTTCTTCTTTGTGCGAGTAGATGGATGAATCGATGTAGATCCAGCTAATTTCTTACAAATATGCAAATGTTATGGCAAGTGGTGTGATGAGCCGTATTTTAATGTTATTGTTTAAACATAGTCTCAGTTAAGCGCAGTGTTAGAGGAAGAAAAAATATATATATAGGTGAGAAGCTCAGTATGTGTTTCTGTGGCAGGTGTTGTTTGTGGGCAGAAAGAGGATCCACACACGAGTATGAATTATAAAACAGACACAGGTGCCTCTGTTGTGCTCTCTCTCACTAACACACACGTGCATAAATGCAAATCTGCACAAATGCGCACTCGTTTTCCCACTCCACTGGGTGATGAACAGTGGTTTAAGATTGTGGCCTGTGCTGACTCTTCAGAGGGAGCAGTAATGAGAGCTGATGGATGGTATTGATGGGACTTAATTTGTAACACTGCGAAAAGCTGAAAAGGTAGAAAGAGAATGCAGGTTCAAAGCACTCAAGGCTGCGTGTGTGTGTTTTACTAGAGGTAGCAACAACGTGTGTTCGTGTGGTCTAATTGTTGGGGTTACTCTTTAAAAGCAGCGAGCACTGATGAATCCGTCGTACCCAGTATCCCCAGCTGCCTAGCGACCTTGCCTCTCAATCACTCTCAGTGGGCACCTCTTATTTATAGAGCCATTATTTTTAGCTCTCTATAATTTCAGCCCTCTGCCTCCTTGAAGAATTAAGGGAATGAACATTGAAGGGAAAAGATGAAGATAGAAAATTGGAGGGAGAGACAGCCTGAAAAGCCAATTCAATCAAGGTGATTTTATTGAGATTTTTCTTGTCTGTTTTCTGTTGTAAACATACTAATTTCTTACCTTGTTACTGAAATGTTTGTTTATGTTCCTTCTGGTTCTGAGTTTACAGGAAAGAAAACACAATGATCAGTATTCACTGTTTGTCCCCCTTCCCACTCAACACGAGTGAAGCGGGCAAAAATAGGATCACAATCATGTCACAGAAAGCTTGGAAATCCCATCATTTCCCAAACTGGGGTTTTGTCACAACAGCAACAGCATGTGGTTATAGCACAATGATGACAAAAAAAAAAGAGCTAAAAATGCAACAGTACTGTCGTTGTAGACGTGACCGGAGCATCCGACACACTGCATTTGTGCTCTGTGCCTTTGTAAGCGCAGTGACACACCGAGACGGAAACGTGTCCTCCCTAAAGACTCCGCTTGAGAACGTAAGCAGTGCATGACCCAAAACATGAGGGCCAAGTCCTCGGGTCAACCCTCAGCAGTCTGCCCACATCTAAAGAACACGAGCTGCTCCTTTGAGAGCAGAGATGTGCATATCAGGACAGTGACATCCCGTCCCAAGCCGATCGGCATCCGTTCACGTGATGACTCTTAACAACTAAAAAGCCAACTGGGCTTTGTGACTGTAATCCCTCTCCTACAGGGGTTATATCCTTGCTATCTTTTTGAAATGAATTTTACAGTATATCTGAATTAATTTGGAGATGAGTGGATGGTGAAAAAAGGAATGCTTTATTAATGTAATGTACCTATTGAGTGTATTTTTAGAGAATTTAAAAGAAAAAACACAAATGAATTGAATTTACAAAAACTTTCAAAATGCTGTTTATTGATTTCTGATTAAACTCTAAACGATTAAGTGAGTAAATTAGAAGTGAGTAAAATCTGCAGGTGCTTCTTCAGAGCCTCAGTGTTTTGGTCTGTGGTCTGTGTTTTCATCCAGAAATACCTGCAGCACTTGGGTGGTTGTGTTTATTGTGATATAAAGGGAACTTGATCTCCATCAGCAAAATGCCAAACTGGCTTGTCATCATTTTTGCCAACTTTCACACAGTGCAATAATGTTGTCAGGCTTTCACTCTGTAATTAGCTCGGGCTTAATGCAAGTTTGAACCTGTTGCCTGTTCGTTCATCTTAAAAGCCCAAGTCCAAAAAAAAAGCTTCCCTGACTGTGACTATAAAGACAAGACCATCATTTTAAATAAGACAAACAATCTAAAAAGTCATTACAAACAATTCATTTTTGTATTGCCGGTACCTCAATGGGATTTTAGAAATGTGACTCTATTTACTCACATACAAAGCAGTTAATACGGTATCCAAACAGTAAAATGCAATTCCCTGAGCTGCTAGATCAACCAATATTAAACTGTGATCATGTACATTTACTTACATGTGACCATGTTTGATCGTCTCTTACTTGCTCCAGGAAGTGCAAATATACTTTTCCCTACACAAATACACTTAGTAAAATGCAGTTACATCACCTTTCAAACAAATTCTGCAACAAGGACACGCCCAACGATCAATGATGAATTTAAGTGTTAGTAAATGGTATATATCACTTTTTTAGTCTTGATGACTACCTGATGCCTGCGAGCTGATTGCTACACAGGAGGTTCTAGCGTAAGAGGCCTGATCCTGCCAGCTGCAGAGAATTTCCTTTGAACCGTTCGCACCCAGGCTGCAGACATTTTGTCTGTTTTTAATGAACTTTTAAAATGGTATTTCTAAAGTGTTGCTGGTGAGTGTGAATGAGGAGGAGGAGTCTGCTCATTCATGTGTGTATTTTTGGGTTGGTTATATATGCTCTATAACAATTATCCATTATTAATTAATTACAAAATAGATTTTTCTGATTTTTTTTCCCCAGCTTCTTAAATGTGATGAACAAAAAAATAATTAAAATGGAATAAATTTGGTCTTGATGGCCATTCACAGCTGCTTTCACGCCACCGTTTTGCCATTCACCCATTCACTCACACTTTCATGCAGCGATGTGCAGCACATTTCCTGTCACTCATCTTTTATACCCATGCACACACTGCTGCCACAGCTGTCAGGAGCAACATGGGGTATGCATGTGTTGCCCAAGGACACATCGGCACATATGTAGAGTAGCAGAGCGGGGAATCAAACCCACAGTTGAAAGACAACTCGCTCTACCGCTCATCCACCCTCAGCTGCTGGTTTGTAGCAGGGAACAGTATCGGCAGCAAAATCTTTTTAACCTTTAACATTAATTGTGGAGTCCTTGGATTTAAGCAGAAGAAGGTTGGGGATTTGGGATGTCATACAGGTTGTAAAGAAAAAAATGTCATTGCATTAGAAAATGGTGTTGAAAATTTAATGAGGCTACAAGTCTGCAGCCTCGCTTGCTGTTGCATGAGACTGTATAGTCGGGATTGTTCCAACAAAGTAAACAGAAAGCAGGCTCTTGACTACAACTCAAACATTACCGAGTGAGTCTGATGAAAGAAAACAATGCACTTACTTTTCACCATTGTTGTTTCTCATTAGTAGTACTCGCTGAAACTAAGCAAACACAGGCATTTGCGTGTCCTGCGCACCCGAATGGTCAAGTGATCTAAGTTATTAGGCATTATAGTATGATGTGGAGCTAAAACACTCACCTCGAGGCAGATTCATTTTTATCTGAAAACACCCTTTATAAATGAAGACGTAGTGGTGTTTCTTTTAAAATGAACGTTAACAACAAAAAAACGTCATACTTGTTTTACTTTTTTTTTTTAAAAAAAGGAAGACCCAGCTTGCGAAAAAAACCTCAACGGCCCGGTGCAGCTTGAAAGGATGTGCTCGTCTCTTAAGATCTATTGTTTTCCGTGTGGCAACTTCCTCTACTCCCTACCATTGTTTGACACATGCAAACTGGGGTAAGAGAGTAACAGTGATTGTTGTGAGATTTTGTGATTCATGTTCATCTCGTGAATGACGCTTCATGCTTGTTTGTGTCCTGTGTGGTTTTTTCTGAGGTGGCTCTCGGTTGCATCTCAGCTAATTGTTTTTGAGAGACAGGAAATCATTGCATTGCAGAGAGAACATCAGCGCTGACCACACATGGACTCCCAATACACAGATGAGAACACAGAAGCAGGATGTAGCAGAATGAGGAGAGAAAAGTTAGGTGGCGGTGAAGAGCGTATGTGTGTGTGTGTAGAGAGAAATTGATGCAGAGGAACTCACTATGAGACTATGAAGTGAAGAGGGAGATTGAGTGCTGGAAGATGGTCATTTAGTGAGTCCTAAAAGCCTCTGAGTGTCGGCGCTGCACAAACACAGCCCATGAAATCAAATTTTCGTCAAAAGGCAACTCGGTGAAAGCGGGGTTATGTAACCGATGCAAAGCTAAGGCAGAGAGTTTGCCAACAGAAATGTATGCTGGTTTCGATGCATACTGTTCACATGTGAAAGGCCGCCCGTCTTTTATTCTAACCCCTCTATGACTTGGACTGCAGACCCCCGCCTCTGGGCAGAACCAGGGGAAAAAGGAGAATAGACTTGGCAGGCCTTGAGTTGGCCATCTGTTCTTGTGGGAAATGGTCAGTCTGAATTAAGCCCTTCTGTCTGTCTCGTACACACACAGACACACGGTCCCATCCTCTTTCTGCTGGCTATCTCGTGTACTGTAATTCATCAAGGCTCTAGTGCACGGACTGCATCTGGCTGCCCAGTCTGCCGTGTCCCATGGCCATGTGTCTGGACTTCTGTTCAGACGGTCTGTGGTTTCGGGGGGGGTAAAAAAGAGGAGGGGGCAGTTGGGGGGGGCTCATATCGATTCATACCCGCTAGCAATGTGCCAAGAAGCTGCTTTCATAACCCTCTCTCCTAAATAATTCACCACTCTCCCTCAAAATTTCATCAGCACCTACATATAGAGAACAATCTCCCCCCCTTTAACGGCGGCGGCGGCAGCAGTGTTATTAAGAGAGTGTGTGTGTGTGTGTGTGTGTGTGTGCGTGTGCACACGAAAGAGGCAAGGGTGACACAGCTGATAAGGGAGCAGGTGCAAGACATTAGATTTGGGGTTTGAGAGGGGATTACCACACCCTCACGCTATCTCTGTGGATCATTTATGCAACTGTAACACACAAACAGCACTGTGCAAAAGCCTTGAGGGAACCATCAGCGTTGTTGTTGTTTTATGTCTGTCTGTGTGATGTCTATCCTGTGATCCATGGCATGGTGATTGGTCTTGTGCATTAGCAAGCTCTCAATGACTCAATAACTTTCAATTGTCAATTATTAGGGTTCCAGTCCTGTTAAGTAAGAATAGGTCACGCTAAATACTTGACAATGTAACCTGTAGAAGCTGCATACATGTTCCCCATATTTTCTGCATGGTCATTATGGCATTATTAAAACAGATTTCGTTGTGGCCTCAGGCTTTTGCGCAGTACTGCAGGTCTGTGAGTTTCCAGACACCACACCACAGTACAGCAACTCCATAACTGCGGGGAGACTCCGACATCTGATTCATCAGACATATTTTATGGATTCCAGGGCAGCAGACGCACATCAATACACTTCCTTTATCTCCTCGCCACTCCTGTTTTTTCACGTCTCCTCCCACTGCAGGCTGAATTTGCTATCGTGATGAAGTACTTTTCAAATCAGTCGATATTGGTAACGACTGAGAAAATACATTTGTTGCTTTTGCATTGCTGGTTTAAGGTTTTAAACTTCAATGTCCAGGAGAAAACACTTGTTAATGGTCCAATTTGTATACATGTTAGGGGCTAGTTACGGTGTTGCCTTTCTCTTACAACATGTAAGTGATGCTGATCCTCTCATCTATATGGTTAATTAAAGTCTGATGTACACTTCGCACATTTTGGTTTTAGTTTGAAATGATTTCTTCACAGTCAATATAACATAAGTACATTTCAACTGTGAAGCTGCCAGTGCGATGACTCTTCCCGAGTTGCGAATCGCTGGCATCGAGTCATGACGAGCAGCAATATCCAAGTTGGCATTACATATACGGAGTTATTTCAGACCCCTTATTATCCTGCAAACTCCGCTCAAACAACAGAAACGATAACTTGGTATTTAGACATCTGTTGAGTGGGCTCATGAGCTTCCAGCATGGCAGAGTGGTTGAAGTTTTCTTTCCCGGTTATATTATCTGCAAATGAACTTTCTCTTGGCTGTGCACAGACAGCGGTAACATCCAAAGATTGATGCACACACACACACACACGCACGCGCTACTCTGCCAAATTTATTTTTACACCACGTTAAAGTGGTGTGAAAATTAGGTTAAAGCTGCAGAGAGAGAGAGAGACGAAAGCATATACATGAGATTCTCTCTAGGTTTCGGGAGATTGACCCAAATTCTCCAGTTAGATGCCGTCCTGTGATAATACCGCAGTGATATTACGCCGTGTTTCCTCATCACTGCAGCGCTGTCACCGTGAGGAATGTGGGGCTCACATTGTCTCAAGCGTGACGACTCATATGCAGTTATGTCCCGGGTGAACACGGAACAGCATCAACCTATAATGGAATATAATCGTGTCCTCATTATAATTGCAAATATTTTCGGGAGAATTTAATTTAAATGATATACACATTTCTGGTGTGGTATTTATTGTTTGCCCGAGGCTTGAAGGTGGTATCAGTGAAGTGTGTGGGTGCTGTGTGTGTGTGTGTGTGGGTGGTGTGTTTGTAGGCTCACCATTTGTCTTTCTTTCTCACAAATTGTACACATTAATTACTGCTCATTGTGTACACGCCATTTGCATCAGTAAGAATTGTAAACTGAGCAGTAGTTTGGATCTCTTTTATGGTTTTTATCACTGTAATCTTTCAGTCACTACAGTGATATCTTCCCGCTAATGTATTGTGGGCTTTTTACACCACTCTTAAGAGCTAATTGTGATGCTGAGCACATTCTCACTCAATCCTTTTAGCTTCTAACGTCTTGTCGTTTACCTTTTCTCTCCTCATTTTCACAATTCCTAATTGTATAATTTGAGCCTGCTTGGTGCTGCATTGGCTGGCACTGGTACCACACAGGGAGAAGTTTTGCAGCGCTCCGGCTTCCTCCCACAGTTTAGACACATGCAGATTGGAGTTGGAAGTTTGTTGGAGACTAAATTCAACAAAGGTGGCAATGTGAGCATGAATTGTGTGTTTGTCTTCTGTATTTTGGCCCGGTGATTGACGGGCGACCTTTCCAAGGCTACACCCCCCCCCCTGCCTCTCGCCCCCTGTATCGGATCGGTTCCTGCTTCCCCTGTGACCCGCAAAGGATGGGTGGGATGAGTGATGCTCACAAAGTACAGACGGATGGGTTTGTCAAGTATAGTCGAATGAATTTCACCCGTCCGCTTATCTGTTTATAGACACCACTCATGCCTCATCCCATATTTATATGTACACAACGATGTATGTGTGTATGTTTAGTGTTTGCATGGCTTCAAATTCAGATGATTCAAATTTGTCCCCAAGGAAAAGAACAACTGGAGGGGACTTATAACTTCCCTCATGACCAAACTCTTGAGTACAGAGACAACACAGTCCCTGTTTGTCAAATGGCAACAGAAGGAAACAGCATAGTCTGCACGCAACAGAAGGGAGGAGTTGTGTAACGACTTACCCTGTCTGCTATGCTAATTGAAGCTAGTGCTGTTAATCACATTTTAGTGGATATTTGTCTTCTCCCAGGTAAATGTAATGTAAGAAAAACATTGTTTTGCCTGAATATAAACATAATTAAGTACCAGTCAGACTTCCTCCAATGGGGAAAAAATGCCATAACTGGGGTGGGGTATTTGAAGCAGTCGACTACTGTGATGTGTCTTCTCTTGAGGCCTCGTGTTCGGCATACTTGCAGCACAGCAAAGCACAGCATTATCAGCCCTCTGCTGTCAGGCACACTGATAACAGAACTAAAAGCACACACATGCTGCACCACTGCTCAAGGGGAAGATTTGTATTCCTTATTTTTTGCTCTACCCTTTTTAGAAGAGTGGTGGTGGTAATTGGAAATATTAGCTTGTTTATGGGTGCTTTTTTTTTTTTTGTTATTTTAATCTCATACATGTCTCAGATAAGACAAATAGTAGAAGAAACAGCTGTTTTCTCCTTTAGTTGGGGGGAAAAAAAACAACACAATGAATGAACACAATAACCTGACATCATATTAATAGCAACATTTCCCCAAAGCCGGTGTGAGTCGTCAGTACATGACCTGAGCGTAGCACTATGTCAGCCTGGAATGTGTCCAGAGATATTTTAGTCACAGCAGAGCTCAGCATTGAGCAGTAGAGATTGTTGAGAATGTCACCACTAAAGGAGAAGGAAGTACAGACTTTGTATTTGGTGTTAGCTGCAAGTCAGTCGAACAATTTGGTTTCATTCCATGGGTTGTGATCTCCTAACAGATAAGGAAACTCCACGTCATTTGGGAAGGTAACCGGGCTGTGGTTGGTCCCCGTAGTCCTGTGGAGACATGATGACAATAGTATCTTTGACGCAGCTGTTTAGTCACTCATTTCCTGCAGTGAGTACATGTTTATGCAAAGGTTATAGGCCTTTCCTTCGCTTAGGTGGCGCGCACGCATGCTCGCTATTTGTCTTTCTTTCTCTCTCTCGCCACATTTACTTTGTAATGTTTACTCCATTATAGACTGACCTCCACTGTTCCCTCACACTTCTTTTCTCCTCTTTCCCCACTCTCGCTGATTTGCCGATTTGCACCTGTGAACTCGCGGTCACAGAGCACTTAGATGGAATTGTGCCCAATTTGTTTTTATTGAATGTTAGTGTGTTGAACATAACCGTAACAGTCCGCCAGGGTCGCATCAATTTAAAAATACTTTACACGCCGAGAACAAGGCTGACTGAGAGCAAAATATTTTCCCCAAGACACGGAGCAGACTCACGTCCTACTCACAAACACCCCCGAGCCTTGTTATCTCTTTGCTCCTCTCATCGCTGTGGTACTGAGAGAGACTGTCACTCTCTTCTTCTCTCTCTTTCAATGTCTTGTCCTGTCCTTCAGTTAATGCGCACTCACACACTCTCATGCTGCTCCCTTTGTACACATTCACCAGCAGCAAACCGACTTATTCATCTCTCTCATGTCAACGCAGATCATCTTCCATCACAGTCGCTTTTACTTATTCATTAATTCATTCATTTATATTTGTTCACATTGTCCCATTCTCTTTTTTGTACCCTCTGCTCTTTTCCTTTCACACGTAATCCGCCCTTCCCTCTTCCCTCCTTCAGCTTAGCTTAGTGACAGAGCCTGTCACCATGGAATGTATCCCACCAGCTGAAAGCAAAGGCTGCTTGTGCCTGTCACAGCCTGTCCCATCCCAGAGTTTTTTTTCCTGTAACACTTTGTGCCACGCCAAATATAATAACTTCCTCTGGCATGGACCCAATAAAAACCCTTGCAGAATATACTGTGTAGAACAACCTCTTTATCCCTGTCTCTGTGCAATTTCAATATAGGCATCCCTTTTAAATCAGCTGACCAGACCCGTGTGGTGGGCAGACGAAATATGAGAGGTGACATAGAGGAGTTTGGTGAAAAGTGATGGAAATTTAAAAGGACGAATGCAATTTTGAAAAACGGGAACAGTTGAAAACATAAGAAAGTAAGAGACAAAGAAGGATGGGGATAAGATGGAGGCTGGGGAATGAAGGAACAAAACAGGATAAGAGAGAATCTGGGTGGAGTGAATGGAGGAAGGAGACGGGGACAGATTGAGGAAAAACAAAAACAAATTTGAAGAAACGGTCCGCTGATGGATGGTGTGTTGGTTGACGTGCCACAATCGGCATCAGAATCAAACCGACTAACAACAAGTGCAATTTTCCTCAAGATAATATCAACCCTCCAAAGGAATGGGGCCTGTGGGGTGCACAAAATAGCCTCTCTTTATACAAAAACAAAGAGTAAACTGAAATGTGAGAAGCTGTGACAAAGAACAATGACCGCAGAGGGAGGAATTGGAACACTGTAAAGATAAACGCCGGCAGGGAGATAGATTGTAGAGGGAAGGCGGCCAAAATGAAACTCTGCACAACCTTAAGTAGTTGCAGCACTTTATTTCTCTGATGAAAATCTCCGCTCTGTTCTGTTATTGCAGAGAGAGCTTTCGAGTCAGCATGTACAAAGAAAGTACACATACACACACGTAGTATAAACAGCGACAGGGGTAGGCCATCTCAAAATGTACTGAGCTTTGCCGCAGTAATGGAAGGCTATTAGAGTTTACTGCTGACCTGCAGGTGCTGACCGTCTCACATTCACCATCACTTTAAACACTGAGAAATGTTATCCCGCTCCAGAGTGAATGGAGGTTGTTTTTTTGGCAATAAGTGGAGGTTTTGGGTGTCGCGTTTTAGGAAGTATGTACAGTAGATGCATATTTCATGCATCCGGTTGAGGTGGCCTATTAGGGCAGCCTTTTCGTTCAAATTTACACAAAAATCCTGCTCCATATATGCCCGTCGTCCACACTGGCTCAGTGTTCTTTAAAAAGGAAGTTTAAAAATCCTACTGGCTCCATTCCAGTGTGTTTTTAACACCGGTCGGCCTCTGTTCTCAGCCCCTGGTTTGCTGGAGGCCGCCGCACCAAAGTGGGGGTCCACACCTGACAGGGGCAATAATTGCAGACACACGCGTAATTTCACCGCTGCCTGTCATTGATCTAAATTGTTTACCCAGCTGACATTTGCCTTGGCGTGTGAGACGTGAAAGACGAAGCTGATTTTCATGAAACCGTTCCAAAGGTCACGTTCAAAAACAGTTCCACTTCCGCGCTCACTTTCATTGCGGCAGTCGACTGACTGTTTAAAGAGTCGTACTGGATTTTCACATAATGTACACGTAATGTAATGAATTTTCAAACCCTTGAGATTTATCTTAACCACACCTTTTTCATTCTCTACAGAGAGGGGGGTAGATGCAGATACAAATGTATTCCTGCAGACTTTCTATAATTGTAGAAGTATTTGAATATGAACCGAACTATAGTGCCACAATTTTGCAGTTTGGCATATAAAATACGACGTTTTCCCTAAAAGCTGTGGAATTCAGTAAAATGATCTTGGGTTTACTAAGCTGGCTGCTAATCATCCTACCCACTAACAGCTTGATCATAAATGCACTTTCACTGAACTGCGCACTACATTACACTTTACATAGGTATTTCTCATCATAAGTCATCAAGAATTAGTGCTGATTTATGAGAGACAGAATGTTGTTTTTTTGTGCTTTAAAACTCTTTTTAACTACTGTACAGTACTGTTTTCATTAGAAACCCTTGACCGTAAGCACATAATTGTAAACACAATGAGCTAATATATTACTGCCTGCCCACACACACACACACACACACGGATACAAATATTTAATTGAAATATAATTTGCTCTGCAGGTGGCTATATTATTGTATTACGTGTATGTAAACTTTCCCTCGACACAGAGAACTGAAAAGATTGAGGGCAAAAGGACTCATTTCAAACACGGCTAACCCTCAGTTGCATTAGGGCTGATTTATTTTAAAAGTCCAACACGTTCTGTGTCTATTCCAATTTTACAGTATGATGCACCTACTGTATATTACAGGGATTTTGCAGTGTCTAGCATTTTAACACAGAGCAGGGCTTTGCAGGTATATCCTGCCATCCTCTCCCATTGTCTTTGAATATGCTTCTGCCCTTTAATCTGAGCTCTCGCTGTTTATTATAACACCGCGTGACATCAAAGTCAAGCAGAAGTTCAAGCGGAGGAAATGCACCTTTGCTTCCTGCTAGATGATAGCCTGTTGCACGCCGTAGCCCCTCTGACTGTGGCTTTTTGTTGTGCAAACACGTCCACACCAGCACATACCTCGCCGTGCCCTTGCTCTCTTTCATGCTCTTATACAGTTTGGCTCTTATCTGCACTGAATGGGCCGACGTCTGGCCCGGCTCCCTGGCGTTACGAGGCCAGTGGGGGCAGACAGAGGAGATGCTGTGGCTGGCGAGGCTGGAGGAGGATCACAGCGGAGAGTTAAGGCCATGCTTTCTGATGGAAATGGAAGACTGTAACCTTGCCCAGAGTGCGAGTCCACACAGAGACGGCTAGGGGTGTGTTTAGTCTCACTGTAGTGGGACGGGATCTCAAGGGACAGTGCAGATTTTCAGAGCAGGGTTTTTTCTATTATAAGCAGAGCGTCTGAGGTCTCGCGAGTCAAAGCAGAGGCCACTGGATATGGCCCCGCTGACCATCCAGTGGTGCCGGTTTTCAGCATTTCCATCCGGCAGCATACAGAGACACCCCAGAGGGTCTGAGAGTGTCAATGAGTAACAGTGGTTCTCTCATGGCCACTACAGGGAGGTCAGACAACACCCGGCTTGTGGCACTGTCTGGACAACAAGTATCCTTTCACTTTATTCTTCTCCAAACCACTCTCACATCTGTTTGTGCTCACAATGCACGGGGAACAATAACAAGAGTGCTTCATGTTAGGTCTGGTGAACAAAGACCTTTATGTACCGCAAGAGCAGAAAGAACGACAAGTTCATAAATTGGTTTCGAATTGTCTGAGGAGGATTTTAAAATTTGCGAGGGAGCAACTTTTTCATGAAATATAATCAATTCTATTAACTACTGAATTCATTCAGAGAGGCAGACGTGTCGTCCCAATGGAAAATAAGACCAGCCTTCATACCATCAGCTGTGGTTGCTCTCAGTAAAGAACTGTTTTAGCTTTTATTTCCCTTTTTATTCTATTTATTTCCATTGATGCCATGCACTTTGAATTTTTCTTTTATTCACACAATTAGGACTCTTTGTTTATTGTTTTTTTGTGATGTCTTTTTTAATGCCAGCACCGAAGAGGATTTTTATGCAAGTTTTGAATGGAAAGTAAAGTAATCTGAATCTGAATGAACTTCATCTCACTGTTTCACATGAAATACACGTTAATTGGAGTATTTAAGAACATAAAAGTAGTAGGCAAAGCGTTAAATGTTGCTTTGTATAAAAGTAAACGCAGCTGTATGCTGCTTCTCTCTTTTCTCTCTGGCTGTTGCTTTTCACTTCCATGTCGTTCCAATGCCTTCTGATGGGGGATTATTACACGTGCAATGAAAATTGAAGCAGGACTTCAATTTTAAAGATTTACAACCATGAAAATCATGCAGGCAGCCGTACTAACTTGGATGTTCTATCTCACTAGATCTCTTGCCTGCGGTCACATGTATCTTGGCCAGTGGTTTTGTTGTTGTTGATATATTTCCATCGATGGATAAGGTTTTGTTACTTTTTGCAATACAAAATATGCCTTTAAGTGTACTGGCAGTTTGTTATTGAACACAGAATGAGCTGATAACTCCTGTAAGCAGAAACCATTTGGCCGTACGAAAAAAAACAGTCCCATCCTCTTCTCTTGGAATTTCATGAGGACTACATTAGGTTTAAGCTAATCTAATTCCACCAGTTAATGGCCTCATGACCTGGCCCCGGTGCTCGGTGAGAAGCACATCATTTCACTTTATGGAGTCCATCTCTGCTGCAAAACAAATAAGATGCGGCGACTGATATTGCATTCGCTCAGATATTTCATTTTACGCATGAGCGGGTTAAGGTTTGCAGTTATTTGTTGTGTTTATTTTAGAGAAGTGCTTCTTAAGTAATTTACAGTTGTGTGTGTGTGTGTGTGTTGGAAGGAGGGGGTGTTACTGCATGATTGAACTGTGTTGGTAAACTAATAATTGCTCATGCTGGATGGGGAAAAGCTTTAGGAGTTTAGCATCGGACATAGAGCAAGACTGAAAATGCCCTGAACTGGGAGAAAGAAAAAATGTCAGGAAATTCCAACTGTTTTTTCTAAAACTTCCTATTTACACTCCTGAGAGTTGTGAGTGTCCACAACAGGCCGCATACTTCAGCCTGTTGAGTCATGTCAGGACTGCAAGCCGTCTCTGACATAATCACTATATAGGCTCTAATTATATGCGTAGAGGATGAATTTATGAGACAGTGGCATCTGCAGCTACAGGTGCTGTAATAAAAGTATTCATCTAACATGTTGCATTTGCATTGTTGCTAGAAAAAAGGGGAAATAAATAATACAATGACACAATGTGACATTAATCAGAGTGAAGAGGAAGCTTCCAGCCTGAGAAATGATTATTGAGAAATGAATTAGCCTCAGGTTTTACTGGATATACAGAACCCACAACCAATCTATCTAGTTTTGGTGATTATTTCTTCACAATGTTCTTTATATGATTAGCTGCCATCAAGTACTTCAATACATTGAATTCTACATATTAAATTGGATATTTTCCTACATTTTGTTGATTAGCTCTTCATATTACAGAAGAGTATTAGGGCTACATGTAAAAAGACTTTTTGAAAGGATGTAAAAAGTAAAATAAAACAGCATGAATTCAGAGATTAAAGTCGGAATTCTGCGATTAAATTCAGAATCAGAATTCTGAGATTAAAGTAAGTATTCAAGAATAAAGTCAGAATTCTGAGATTAAAGTCAATTCTACAAAAAAAGGCAGAAATTGAGATTAAAGTCAGAATTTGAGATTAAAGTCAGAATTCAAGAATAAAATCAGAATTCAAGAATAAAATCAGAATTCGAGATTAAAGTCAGAATTCTGAGATTAAAGAAAAAGTCGGAATTCTGAGATTAAAGAAAAAGTCAGAATTCTGAAAAAATACTAAATGCTGATTTTTTTCCTCAGACTTCTGATTTTAATTTCAGAATTCATGCTGGGTGAAAAAGAAAAAATCCTCATATATTCCTATTTGTGTGTCCTTCCAAGCCCCAACGTGCCCTGTTGCTTCCAACAAGACACAGCGCCTTCTTAATTATACATTCAGTACAGTTTCAAATGCATTTGTTGAGGTAAAACTTAACTTGATTCGATTGATCAGGAGCCATTGGGGACTAAAGGTAATAGAAGTATACAGAGACGCCGACAAGATGGACTCCACTGCATGTACTGCCACGCATAAACATAAAATGACAAAAGGATAAACATTAAACCTATGACATTTGCTTTCAGTGAACTATTCATCGCAGTCAGTGTAACCATAGTGACTGAAGAGAGTATACCCATACTCGTATGCTTGCTAAAAGGCTACACAGAAGGTTAATTTGGACGTGTGTGCGTGTGTGGTGGGATTTCTGTATGTCTATGCATATAAATGAGTCGGGGGAGAGAGCGGTGTGTGGATGAGGGGAGATGTGAGCAGGATGAAAGGCCCAGTCCTGGCCTCTGTTTCGTATTGATGGAGAGGAGAGAGGGGGAGGAAGAAAAAAAAGGTATTATGGAGATGCTTTGATGTGGACCAGGTGAGAGGAGTCCCAGTCTGGATCCCGCTGCCAGATAATTAAGCCTCAACCTGGCTCTGCTGGCGTCTCATGCTGCAGGCAAACTGCTGCCTCCTTTCACCGTTTCCCCCGTCAGCCCGGCTTTAAGGTTCATTACAAGTAACATTTCACTATTAAGCGCTGATTTTAATGGACATCAAAGTCTCTTTGATCTTCCCCGCCGCAGCGGTTTGTACTCTGTGGTTTGCAGGGGCTGGAAAGCGATGATGTTGTTGTTTGATTCTGGCGTCCCAGAGGCCGCCCCGTGTTAAAGAGACCTGCGATGGCTGCGTGTTGTGGTTAGCTGCGTCTCTGTATGACTGACAGGAGATTAACTGGAAGTTAACATTTGCATTGTTTCCTGTATTTGTTTATACCATTGAGTATACCACAGTATAATGACTGTGTGTGTGTGTGTGTGTGTGTGTGTGTGTAGTCTGCTGTGAGGACTTTTTAATCTTGTGAGGACATTTTAACTTGTCCTCACAATTTCAAGGCTTATTCGGGGTTATGACTTCATTTTATGGTTAGAGTTAGAATTGGGATTAGGTTTGGGTTAGGTTAAGGATTATTTATGATTATTTATGCTACATTATGAGTGTCCTCACAAAGACGGAGTATGTGCGAGTATGTGGACTCAATGAGTTCTTCATGTCTTACAAATTAATCAGTCTTTTATTATGCTGTCTGGCTTTCCTGAAATTGGGAGGAAACTCCCAATATAATTGCTGTTTTTAAATGCTTTTTTATTGGCTTTTATGTGTATGTTTTCACCCTCATTAGCACTTTGGTCCAATTTTGGATATCATTTGTCATTTGATTAGATTTTTGTGAGAATTTGAGTGTAGTTTCTTCTTCTTTTTTCCCACTCTCCCATTACTGTTAAATATAAACAGCTGTAAACTCTGCTGATCTACAGTAGCTGGTGAAAGGTCAGGGAAAGGGGACGTGTCGGGGGAAATACAGGGAGGAAATTATACGCCGCCGCGATGGACGCTGAAGCAGCACTTCTGCTTGCACCGCCACACACTACTACTATTCAGCACCTTTTTTTTCCCTCCACTAACACACACACACCCACACAAACTGACTCCATTGTGCACCACAAAACCGCTATAGCAGTTGTAATTATTTTCACTGTCTAGTATTACGTCAGCGTGGTACAGCAGGCTACAATGGCAACAAGAAATCATCTCACTCCTGTGGAATTGTTGTCCCTCTTTTCCGTCCTTCTGTCACTCACTTGAAACGTTTATAAATAAACTCTGTTAGATAGCAGAACAGTGCCCATTATTCCATGATTCCCACCTCTCATTGCTGACAACAGCACCAGAACACAAGGCTTTGTGCCAAATAGCACTTCATCATTTTCCTCCTCCTTGTTATACACACACACATATATATGTACTTTTACTGAGGAAAAAAAACAACCTTGTAAAGAACATAATGAGTTTTACTCCCAGAACTTAATTAGTTTGACATTTTTGAGGTAAAAATGAGTTGAGAAGTGTTTTACAATATAGACGGACACCAAGCTATTATACCGCGCTGTAATGTGTTCCAAAAGGAGGTGGCAGCGGGAGTTCCGTATTATCATGTGACTACATACCTTCACAGGTGTTTATTGTTTTGCAGCTCCAGGGGATTTTTACGTGCAACATCTGTCGTCCCAAAACACGACCCTCCTTCTCCTGTTCTCCACACCGATGAGAAATATCCTCCCCTGTGCGACTTTGTATCCACACTTAAACACATTCATAAACCATTTCTGACCTTGCCTCTGGTTTCAATCAAGTCCAAGACTGACCCAGCTTTCCTGAAACAAGATAACACCCTGTTTTATACCTCTTTTTTTTTCTCTTTGAGTAAATTATTTTTATCTCTGCCTGGCTTACTGCCAGCCTGACCTTGTGCAGCGCTCACTCCCTGGAAAGTGTTTCTTTGTAATATGGAAGTGTGTTATGACTTGAGACAACTACCCAGCAGATTTTAAATATGCCAACAGCTTCGTAATCTGCAACAAAAAAAAAAAAAAAATAGCACAACACCTCAAGCTCGAATGACTAAGCTCGCTGCAGTGTGTTGTGCTGAGAGTGAAAAGCATTTAGTTTTCCAATGACAGCAGGCTGACTGTATGTGGAGAGAGGTGGTAGAAAATGTGGCGTAGTTTAACTACTGTATAAAATATAAATATTTCACAATGAACTGAAGGAGCAGGTAAAAGACGCTGATAAATCCTCATCGAGTGAATAAAATGCAGTACAGCAGTTAAACACTTATTTTCACACATAATCTCATAATGTGCCCCCTGTGAGATGTGCTGCAGTGCTGCTAAAATTATGATTTGCTACAGCCTGAGGCCAAATTTGTAAAAACCTTAAAACAAGCCATTTACACCCCCCATCTCCTGTTCGTTTTTACCGACACTTAATACACTTTCTATTATGCCTTAACAGGGTCAATGATATCTTAAGCTGCTGATAACACGTACGTCCTTCTTTCACAATGCTTTGGATTATTTGCCGGACTCCTCCTCCTCCTCTTACGATCCCATGCGTCTCTAAACAGTGATACTTCCCTTTGTGTTACTACATACTGTAAATGTCTTCAGAGGGTGGATGCAATTAGTTATTGTTATTCAGGATGAAGAACAGCTGTTTGGGACTGAACCAGATAAACTCAGAGAGAAAACAAAAGAGATTCTGCTTCCATCAGTAGGTGAACTCCGGATGTGAGAACCGAGAGGATCGAGTGGAGCAACATCTGGGCCTTGTTAACGCTCCAGCTCTGACCGGGGAGGTGTGAAGCTTACCATCCATCGCTGACCTCTGACCATGACCCTGAATCCCACAGTGACGGGGGGTTAGTAGACAGGAAACAACGAGAGAAGCCGACCAGGAATCACATTTGCGGCCCTCATAATGGTTCTATATGTATTGACATTTTCAGAGGGGGGCGGGTCAAAAACTAAAGAACAATCACCTTATGTACATTAGACAATGGCCTTTTTTTACTATTATGTATCGTCATTTTCCTCCAGTATCCAAATGTGTTTTGTGTATTGAAGAAGCAGTGGATCACAATCTTGACTGACCCACATATTTGACACTGTACACCCCACCATCCACCCACCCAAAAAAGAAAGAATCTACTACGTCTGGAATAGTATTATATGTGCTGTATATTATCTTTTCTGTTGCAAAAATGCACAAACATTTACTTGAACTTTACTTTTAATGTCTAATGAGAGTCTGAGAATGTATCATTTTGAGCCAGGGTGTGTTTCAGATTGTCTTTTTCCACTTTACTTCCTTAACGGTTAACTTCCTGTGCGCCAAAGAATCAGCACATGGTCATTAAGCCAGAAAAAAACCTTAACTGTAGTTGTTTTCCCCTAAGAGAAACTGGTAAAAGTTCTGCATCATCTTATTTTATATACACTACCAGTCAAAAGTTTGGTTACACTTCCTCATTCAAATAAATGTAAAGGTGTGTCCAGATTTTTGACTGGTAGTGTATATAAACTACACTTGGGGGCCCGCTGGTTGGGAGTCACTCCTGTCTGGTATGCGAAGGTCGCTGTAGTTTCCTGACACTTTTGGAAAGGGGGCTGAATTTTTTTTGTTTTTTTAATACAATCTGCACTAGAGGTCCCAAATTCTTACACACTGGTGCTTTAAGTCTGTGAGATCTAAGGGACTAATGTGTGACACCGTGTACTTTTCACATTGTAAAGCAAAAGCTCGGGTGAATATGCAACATGTTCAGTCACACATTGATTATGAGCAAAGCAGCTCCGTTTCTGCTCGGTTATGCAACGCCGTGGTTTGGACTTTTCAGGGGGGAAAAGTGTTCAAGAACGTCCACTTTCATTGAGAACCACTTTCTCCCCCCCAGATCACTTGAAATTATATTTTTGTGCCAACTTTGCTCTGCTCTTTCCCAGCTCCTCATTAAACTTTCATTGCACTGTTTTCTGCTTCAGTACTTTTAAGTGATTTAAATGTATTCCACTAAATTTATTGCTCCCTCCACACACACACACACACATGTCCAATTGCTTTAGTGTGTTAACAGCATTTTGGAAAGAGGCCATTAGCATATGAGGGTTTTCTATGACTTCTTCAATTATAGATTGCACTTTGCTTCTCTCTGAATGCATCGCCCCTCTCTACATAGGTGGAGACCGCTATTGTGTACAAATCCAAGGTTTTGGCTCTGTGAACATATATATATATGTATATGTGTATATATACATATAAATATATATATATATATACATACATATAGCGAGATATCCCCCTCATATTAGAGAAAGCTGTTGTCTTTGAACTGAGGGCATCCCACATTATGCTGCGAATGCATGGCTGCATCTGTGGAATGTCTCTGCTCTCGATTGCTGCAAAACAATGAAACCACATTCTCATTTTCTGTATTTTTCTTGAGCTTATCTTTGAATGTGGCTCAACAGACTGGAGATTGTGATGAGTCCACGTGGTTTTGTCCTATTTTAGAGGAACCTTTCACATTTAAGAGTCATTTAAAAATGGAATGAAATGGGTTGATTTTCACAAAATGTTTCTGTTTTACGAACTTATGAATACAGACTTTTGTGATAATTAAAACCCTGTCTGACAACAAACTACATGTCCACAGCGCAGATGATGGGCTACACATCAATGCCAAAGGCCTCACCGTGTTCTACTAATCTACAGTTTGAGATAAAGGGATAAAAATCACATCCCTGTGACAACAAACGCAGGAATGACTGATGGAAGATAACACCACAGGACACCTTTTGCATTGGAAAAGTAAATGGAATATTTATGAAATTCCAGCATAGGGGTTGTAAATGTGGAGGAAAGGCAGAGTGTATTTTTAGAATTATTAAGAACAGTTATTACAGAGCCTTTCTGTTATTGCAATATTGATTAAATCCACTCGTCGCCACCCATATTAGATTTTATTTCGATTTTCAAAGAGGTGAATTTCACCTTGTGTGCTGACTTTTGTGAACCCTCACTTTTTTCCCCAGGTATAAAATGTAGAGCAGTGCAGGTTTTTCAAAACAAATGCAATTTCTGTTTTTGTTTACTGTGAACTTTACTCGATGCAATATTCCCAGATCACGTGTTTTCCATAAGAGCAAGCAATTGTAAACATTTGAAAATGGTAGAACATACTGCTTACACACTGGAGAGACATTGGCCACATTGAATGTTTTTCCTACAAGGATTCTGTGACAAAATTAAAAACACAATTCATTTTTTTTTAATCTAGACATTGCACAGATGCTGTTCAGATGTAGCCTCTGTATCACACCTCTCTACCTATGGCACGTCAACATACTAATTTTCTGATTGTCTCCAACATCACCCAGATCTTACAAATGAATATTAGCAATGAGATTTTTTTTCCTTTTTTTTTAATCGCTTCTTTGTTTTTTTGTTCGTCTTTCATTCACTGTTTTCACTTTTACAGACAGTATGGAGACTGGAAAAGAAACAATAGTTTTGTAAGATTTTGAACATTCAAAAATAACCCCAAAACATCCACTTTGAAGTATCATCATCATCATCATAACAAGATACATGAACAAGATACAGTTGTTTGTTTGTTTTTTTTGTCACAGGTGCAGCTTCACAATTGAAATCACGTTCATGGGCCTTGTACTGTACTGTCAAACCTATCCATCACTCCAGTAGAAAAGAAGTGGTCCCTTCAAATACCACCGCAATTCAGCTCAGAGAATTATGACACATTCCATATGTGGCCAGCGCAGCTCCTCAAACAAAGTAAAGCTTATTAAATCCCACAATAAGAGGAAACGGCACTCGATGCAAAAAAATTTATATTAAATTAAAAGGTCTTTGGTGGTTGCAGATGTATTCACAGTTTGGAGTGTGCCAGAAGTGATTTGCTCAGGTCCTTAGCCTCCCCAGCTGTTCTGACCCTCTCATACCCTAGAACAGACATCGCGTGGTGACAGTAGTCTTCTACTTGTTTGATCTGCTGAATGCTGAGCACTGTTCTCCACGCGCTAGCAGCCTGTGTGGCGTTCCTGGACGAGACTATGAATGGCTTAGAGGAGGAGGTGGAGCCACTGGTCATGTTCAGCGCAAAGGACTCAATGTCATGGATGCTGGTCAGGTTGGCAAAACGGTAAACGCTCCGCAAGGTCTTGACCGGGTTCTCGACCAGGTCTTCGTAGCGCACGGCCATGTACTTCCCCTTCAGCCAGCTCGGTGGGTTTAAGGCAGTCCTCAACGTCCTGGAGGTGCGGTCACAGATCACCTCCATGGCTCCGATGGAGTGGTAGTCTGAGCCGTCCTTCTTATTGGCTTTGTGACCGACATCCACAAAGGGTATCCGGCGAAGTTTTGGGTCCCTGCTGCGGACTACCTGTAAATTCTCCCTTATCAGACCGTGTCTGGACTTAATCCTGGAGTTGGCCACTGCCCGTGGGTCCCTAACTAGGTGTATCACCTTCAAATCCAAAGATGGATCCTCCATGAGTGGAGCCAACACATTCACATCCAAAATGCGTACCCCTTTAATGACTATGGTGTTGTATTTGAGGCACTCCTCCTCCAACAGTCTAAGGCTTTGAGGGGGACACTTTTTACACACCTTGTCGTCTACCATTCCCACCACCTCCTTCCTGTAGGCTGAGCAGAGGGGATAGGAGCACACAACTTTATTGAGCGTGGCCCCAAATAGTCCCAGCGAGGTGAAATTCTTGCCCCCGGGGCTGTTGTAAAGTTGGAAAACAGACAGATCACAGCGGTACAGGGAGCTTAGCATGTCCCTGGCAGCCCCCTGTAAAGACACTGCATCACCAGGGTACAGTTTCTGCCAAATGTGCCACATGGGCTCGTACAAGAAGAACACGTCTGGATTCTGGTTAAAAAGCTCCCCGAAAAACGATGAGCCTGACCTCCAGGTGGTCAGAACATAGATGAGCTGTCTCTTTTTGGCCAGAGAGGGCCTGTATAGGTAGCGGATGTCAGATCTGCTCTGGTAAGTGGTGCTCCTCATCTGATGATTGCACTGCTGTGGCTCTTTCGTCCATTTATAATTCGCCAAATTAAGCATAGTGAGGACCAGCAGTAAGAAATAGGCCATAAATAACACAATCCTCTTCCTGCGCAGGACCTTCATCACGATCCCGGGCTGTGCAATTATCTTGGTATGATTCCTGTAGGTTTTAAGCTTCCTCCCAAAGCCAGCATCCTTCTCCCAAGGCGCTGTCAACTTCAGTGCTTGATGATATTGTTTGCCTCTCATCTGTAACCGCGGAGAGTGGCTCTCACCACCACAGTTCCTCAAGCAGTGGCCGACACAATGTGAAGGATGTATAAATGTACCATGCACTGGGAACAGATGAGGGATTTGAATGCCGGCTGAATTGATTATATATTCACTACCTTTTCGAAATTCCACAACGGCGAAATCCCAGTTTTCACTGCAGTGCGCAATGTTCTTCCCGGGCAGGATAGAGAAGTTGTAGACGACGGCGCAGGGATTCTGTGGGTGGTCCGTGTTATTCAAAGCAAAAACGGAGAGGCTTTCATCAGTGGAACAGACGCCCTGTTAGCCCATACTCCGCGGAGGCATCCCTGCGCAGTTACCATCTCGGGCATCCTTCCTTCCAAGATTCAAAAAGAACAATGAACCCCCCGGTAAGACCGCGGCTTCTCAGACAAACGCGGCGCTTTTTTGACGCAGCAGAGCGGGACGCAGGATCACTCCGCATCTGCCGTAACGGAGCAGCGGGCGAGCACAGTTATCACCATCTGCCTGTGAGGTTCTCTTCTTTCTTCCTGCTCCTCCGCTCGTCCAAGTAATACACACTGGATTAAATCAGAATACGAGCAGTGGGGGGGAAAGGCCCGCCCACATGTGGATTTCATTGGCCCACATCTGTGCGTCGTGCGTCAGCGGCGCGCGCCATTGGACGCGCGGCGCGTCAGTCTCCCTGCAGCCTCGACACTGGCTCCTATAGATCACAGCAATGGTAGACGTTCAAGATGCCGCTGTTGTTGTTTCCCAGTGCTCGTCTGTCTGCCTCACTGTCTTCTAAACAAATGCCACTCAAAGACTTCAAAATAATGTTTCCCTTTTAATCCAACCACGTTTGTTTTTCAACACTGCTTCTTTGTTTAAACTTAAGTTTTTCATCAATCAAAAAAAAAAAGAAAAAGTTCTGTCATTCATTTTCTAATCTATGTTCTCTTCATGGTACATGGCCACACAATCAATAATCATTATTTCACATTAAATGTGTTTCCCACAGTCGCCTCAAGAGGGAAGTCCAGGTCAAGGAAACATATTCTCTTTCATCAAAAGTGTTGGTAACTCTTGGTAATATCTTTGTGATCAATTATAGAAACAACTAAATTAAGAGTTGCTTTACTTCTGCAGCGAAAAACACAATTTTATTTTTTTTTTAAATATCTTCTTTTATCTGATATGTTATGACATGATAAACATCCCAGTGACTGACGCTGCTTTTAAGTGGATTTGGCTGAGTGTGTGACACTTGGCAGCTGTTCCACAGGAAGTGTAAAACCCTGGGAAGTTGTAAGGCCATGTGAGTTTGAACTGGTGGGGGAAACCACATGTTCCTTCAGATTGACACTGTCATCTTTACAGAGTGACTTGCCAGTTTGGGATTACAGCATGTTCAAGTGATGCAGCACAAGGTCTCAGCCCTTTGACCACTGACTTCTCATGTCCAGAGTGGGATTATTCTGATGTTGGTGATTTTATTCAGGCTGTGTAGCACCTAAATTATTCATACAAATGTGTATGTAACACCAAAAACTCTCTTTTTCTTGAAACACGTATATATTAAAGCCCTGCTTATTTTTTGAAAGCAGGCAGATAGATTGCTCATTAAGTAAAGCTGTTTGTTTTCACGCTTTTGAACAGAGATTAGTATGGATAGTAAGTAAGTAGATGGATTATTAGACTGCACAGTAAATAATGAAGAATATCTAGTGGTCTTGTTTTCAATGGACGCTCACATTGCAGATCCTTTGTGCACACTGCCCTCTGCTGGAGCTGCTGTTTCCAGTCAGGACAAAGAAACTGACTTCTCTTTCTTCTTTGACTGCATTTGTATTTAGAATTTATCAATGATAAATCATCATTCAAATGGCATTTGGACTTACAGGCAAACTAAAGTGAATGATAATGACTTTTACACTTTTCAACATTTGGTAGTAGCATTTTAGAAATAACTTTTTTTTAAAAGATTAATTGAGGACTGCATTGTTGGGTAATGAGGTACATATATGACCATTTTCTCAGTGTGCAACTATTATTGTGTAGAATATGAGTGATTGGATGGAGAAGAGCTGAATTTAAAATGCTCATATTAAATCTTAACAGCTCCTACTGTATATGAATCTTAATTACCCCAGGGTCCTAATATGCGCTAACATATGCGCCTGCTTGATGATGCCTCATTAACAGTGAGGACAGAGTGATTGATTGATTGTTTAAACAATGTTGTGTGTAATGTATTACATTGCAAACATCTTCCTACAAGGTATGTACATAATTAATGAAAATTGATAATGCTGTCATGTATTTGTTCCCTCATGAACAGGAGTCGGTCGTACACATGCTCCAAGTAGTCAGACCTCGGAGGTCAATGGTCAAGTCTCGTCACTGGATGTCACATAACTGCTTCACACTCCTGGTAATGTACATTTTCACATTGTCTTTACATCTCTAAGGATACTTAAAGAACAGAGTTTTTGTGAAAGAAGTCAAAGTGGATGCAGCTCATTTATTTCTGTCCAAATCAATCATTTTATTATTTTTTATTACACCCATGTTGAGAACTGATATGCAGCGATTTGAATATCCTAGCACAGATGACATCTCTCTCCCTCTCTTCATTATCCATGGGTAATGGTTTCACCCAGGCATGTCAAAACCCATCAGCTACATGGAAATATCCATTGCAGGAAGTAGCCAGTCCAATATTATAGATGTCCACGCACACACACTAGAAATGATGATTTCTTTCCTTTGTCTCTTGATCAAATGACACTGAGACATAACATGTGTACAGTATTTTATATTATGTGCTGTGATGTTAGCATTGTTGTACAACAAGAAGGCCATAGGTTAGTAAACAGAAGAAAAAAAAAAAGATATACAGCACAGACAAAAGCAAAGTGCTTATACATGCCTGTCATATATGACCTCCCCAAAAAGTTACACATCTGAAAAAGGAAAAGAAAACAGAAAAAGATACGCTCATATATTTACACACTGACACATTTGTATGTACACATGCACACATTTTTAATGAACTTATTCCCCTCAAAAATAGGACTACAAATCATTTATCCACAAATCAAAAGGCATGTACACATTATTTAATTCACATTTGCACTAGTCCATCATTCCAATAATAGAAATACATCTCCCTTTTGACCTTGTGTACAATAAACTTTTGCGTTTTTCCTATCCTTTTCCTTAGAACAACATTTGTAAGTGGCTTATTGTTCTATTTTGTATTAAACCAAATCATTATTTTATATTGCTTTAAATGTTGATCCCCACAATTCCACTCAGTATATGATAAATATACTGTATGAAATGTATATATAAAAAAATCCTTATTATGTACTATTTCCTTGTCCTGTGTACAGGAGTGCTATTGATTTTGATCTATCCTTTGAGATACAGTACAGCAGAGGTGTCAAACTCAAATGACCTGGGGACCAATGAGCGTCTCGTCTTATATAACATAATATTCCATGGAGGTGATGATATTTCATAGAATTTCAAAGTAAAAGTGATTGTTTTGATCTGGAATGATGTATGCTTTCCATTGGGTGCCCACGTGTGGCCCTCGGGCCGCCAGTTTTACACCTCTGCAGTACATGATCAGTGTGTGTTTCCATGTTAATTTATCATCAATCATAACCCACAAAAACACACTGCACATCAAAATCTAATCTACATCATTTCTGGTGCCAGACCACATGGATCTGCACAATTATGCTGCATATTATGGACCCTGATATCCTCAGTACAATCATGGAACATCCTTGTTACATAATCATGAAGCACCAAGGCTCTACGCCTGCGACGTGGACTGGACGAGCAGGTGGAGGAGCACACATGCGCAGTAAGATGCGCGTCAGCAGCATCAGGACCGAAAACCATCTCCCAGGATGCTGCGATGCGAGAAGATGGTGTACGTTTTGTTTTTAATCCGGCCACTCGTTTGAACTCAATTTTACAACGACATAGATTGTTTTTTTTGGAGAGAGAGCGAGCAGGAGCGCGCACCAGGACGCAGCGGAGGCGCGACGACAACATCAACACTAGATGATTCTGGTTTGCGTCGCTGCGACAGACGAACAGAAAAAAATGATTCCTCGCATGTCATTCCCGTTGTAAGAGGGGGTTTTCATGCGTAATGGTCGCCGCTTTCTAGTGGGATGCACATCAGTGTTTGTCCGTACTCGCTCTCCGTCATAATGGCAGCTCTATACCAGGGCACGGACGCCTCCTCTCCGGATAAATTTCTGGCCTTGAAAGACGTGAGGGAGGTGAAGGAGGAGACCACGCTGGATGAGAAGCTTTTCTTATTGGCATGCGAGAAAGGTTGGTTATTTATCTCTGTTCTGCTTAATGTGGTGTGATATTCGAATCATTAATATTGAACAGGTCCATTTCCAAGTATGGTTTTCTTGTGAATTTTTTTTTCATATAAATGTGAACCAAAAAAAACGTGGGGGTGATATTTAGAAAATGGCTCTTAGGAAAACATTGAACATATCCCTGATGCATTAGGGCTGGGCAGCAATTCAATACCAGTGTGTATCACTAATACTTCCCTTCAACATCAATATGACAACCAGTTCAAGATATATAGATATATAGTTCATGTATATATATATATATATATATATATATATATATATATATATATATATATATATATATATACACAATAATACTTGAATGCTATGAATGTTTTGCTTCAGACTGGAGAAATGTTTACTCTGGAGCAAAACCTAATATTTGATTATCTGACATTTTATGGTGATAATTATGGATATTGACTGAGACCTTTCTTGGCCATAATAATTGAAAGGTAATAATTGAAAGCACGCTGCTTTTTTCGATGCCACATTGTACTGTAGATGATGGCTGCTGTGGAAACGGGAGGAGGATATGTTTTTCTTTGAATATCTGCACATATCCACAGCTCCTTACAAGGAGAGTGAACACAAAACGCGAGGGAAACGGCACGATATTTAAGTAAACGTGGGGAATAAGGAGTGTGGAAAGAGATTCAGAACAGGAAGAAGAGAGGAAGAAAACATATAGAACACCAAAAACAACTTGAGGAAACACAGAAATATTGGTGTTATCAGCTCCTCTGTGTCACCGATAAGTTGAGAACATTGTGCAGGCAAAATGTTTTAAGAGTACAGGCTGCAAGGCTGTAACTGCAAGTATAACCATATAAAGTCTGTCTAAACGTGGCTCAGAAACAGGAACTCTTGTCCTTTGAGGGAGATGTTATTGTTATTGAGGAGGACTGCTGCTGCTGCTGCTCAGCCTGTTGGCCTCATGCCTGAAGATGTTTGTGTCCGTGTGACACACAAAAACATCCGCGGGATGATACTTGCACTTCTTTTATAAAGCCAGAATTCTTCCTCAGGTGACTACTACATGGTGAAGAAACTGCTCGAGGAGAACAGACACGGCGAGCTCAACCTCAACTGCGTGGACGTGCTGGGCCGAGACGCCGTGACCATCACC
The DNA here is from genome assembly GCF_019176455.1 of Solea senegalensis. Taxonomy (NCBI): domain Eukaryota; kingdom Metazoa; phylum Chordata; class Actinopteri; order Pleuronectiformes; family Soleidae; genus Solea; species Solea senegalensis. The sequence goes on along the minus strand of NC_058021.1, from coordinate 34,890,337 downwards.
ATCGAGAACGAGAATTTAGACATCCTGCAGCTGCTTCTGGATCATGGCTGCCAGGTAGTAAACACACACACACACACACACAGACACACATTCAGCAGCAAATAATGTTAGTTCAAAAGTTAACAGTATTTGTTAATAGCTTTGATGCTACAAGTTTGAGCATCTACCAATTAGGACTGATTAGTGGCAATGGCAAGTGATAATGTTTTTCCCTCCTCAAAATTGTCTATTACAAACTCTCAACTCTCAAAATAATAATCCAAATGTTATAACAACTACAACAACGGTCAGAAAACCCCTGACAAGAATATTTCCATATCAATACTGCGCTACAACGAATTGAGACAATATCACAACATGAAATGAAACCAACATCAATACTATATAGTTTTTTATTTTTAAACATTTATGCTGCTGCATTTAGACATAGTCTTCCGCTTTGCTGGCTTAAGCCAACCAGAAGTAAAAATATACTTAAAAACCACCAGGGGGTGAAAAAGAACTGTACTTCTCTCTTATTTTATAATGTCAATCGTAAACATTTTCCTGAAAATGTTCTCAATAGTCTCAATCACTAGTTTTGGGTTGTCTTATGTGACCAATTAGAGGCAAAAATAAATGCTAATTTATGTCAAATACGAGTGTGACTGACAGCTGATGTCATTCAATAATAATGGCACTGGCCAAATTGTGACTCAAGGCTTCAAACAGGAGTTCAGAATTCTTATGGGTGACGACGTCATTACCAGTTGCTACTTTATTTAACACTAACATGACATAATTCCACATTTATCTGATAGCTGATCCAGTGATTTCTGACCAGTATGGGATTATTATGATGTGAAGTAAGTTTACTGCTGTGCTATGGCTTTCCATATCTAAATCGTGCCTTTGTGTGTCTGTAGGCGACAGATGCCTTGTTGGTGGCCATAGACTCTGAAGTGGTGGGAGCTGTGGACATCCTCCTCAACCACAGGCCCAGGCGGTCGTCCAAACCCTCCATCGCTGTTAGTCTCCCTCTCACTGCTCAAATAATCCTCCTCCTCCAAGAAAAACACTGAAAAAAAACCTGATACAATTTGTGTCTGTTGAATCTTTCTAGAAACTGATGCAGCGGATTCAGAACCCAGAGTATTCCACCACCATGGACGTGGCTCCAGTCATCCTGGCTGCCCACAGGAACAATTACGAGATCCTGACCATGCTGCTGAAACAAGACATCTCGCTCCCGCGGCCTCATGCTGTAGGCTGCGAGTGCACACTCTGCAATGCCAAAAACAAGAAGGACAGCTTACGGCACTCCAGGTAGAATTCAAGAGTCACGTTGAACTGATTTATTTGTTACTTGGAAACAGCCGGGTCAAGTCAGGTCACCTTTATTGCCTCGAAGGGCTTTACATTGAGTACAGCAAGTAACACCTTCTACCCTTAGACCCTCAGATCAGGTGAGGAAGAAGTCCACAAAAAAAACATTTTTTACAGTGGAAGAAAATAGGAGACAGAAGAGAGGCAAATGGTCACAATTGTAAATTCTAATATTATTTATATTGTTGAATGACTGTTAGTATCACGTTCTTTTTCACAGATGATGCGTGTGATATTTCAAGTAATGAATGTTTTGCTTCTTCCTCTGACATGTTGGAGATTGAAAACAGCCATGAATCATGAATCTGTCAAAAGAAAAGTGTTCAGCGATGCTGAAACACTGCAGCACCTTGTGTTTGATGATACATTCATTTGGAAATGTCATCGTTGGCTTTTTTTTTTTCTTTTTTTTTTGTTAAAGGAATTTATTCAGTAGTGTAGTTGTATATTTTACAACATAAGTGGTGCTTTCTACACTGACATATACATTTCTACAAACACAGATAAAGAAAAGCACCAGAGATAGCAGGCTTTCCTCTGGGAAGTTGTAATTCTTGGTTTTATGATACCATCAGATATTGCTGATCTCCTCTGCCAGGCATTTTATTCTCACTGCAGGGGAGTGTAACCTCCCACACAGTACACTAAATGAATCAGTCTGCAGTTTGGCTGGCATACAACATCGAGGTCGAAGCTTTTACCAATGAGGCAGCTGCATCAGTAGCAAAGAAATCTTCTCCATTATCCCTTTTTCTCATTTCTAATCCGCCATCCTCTTATTGCCATCACTTCTACGTCCTCATCACTTGTCGTTCTTCAGGTTCCGCTTGGACATCTATCGGTGCCTTGCCAGCCCCTCGCTGATCATGTTGACCGAGGAAGATCCCATACTCAGAGCCTTTGAGCTGAGTGCAGACCTCAGGGAGCTCAGTCTGGTTGAGGTGGAGTTCAGGTATTAACTGCTGCACATCAATCAGTCATGTTTGAAACAATATAATCCAGGCATACTGTATGTCCACACACGTGCAAATGATAATATTGTACAACCTCATCCTTTATAGTTTGGAACAGATATGGATAATTGGAGTTCATGTTGACTGATTTCATCTCCTTTTCTTCGCTCCAGGAATGATTATGAGGAGCTGGCAAAGCAGTGCAAGATGTTTGCCAAGGACCTGCTGGCACAGGCTCGAAACTCTCGAGAGCTCGAAGTTATTCTGAATCACACGTCCAACGAAGATCACGTCGACAAGAGAGGCTTGCTGGAGGAGCGCATGAACCTCAGCCGACTCAAGCTGGCCATCAAGTACAACCAAAAAGAGGTAAGAGCAGCAAAGACTGCAACGTGTGAGATATTGACCATATCAGCTGTATATAATCCACAGGACGCCACCGCGTGTCTTTGGGAATTATGGCTTTGACAGGATGAAGTGTTTCCTCCAGGCAACGGCAGTCCAAAGACAAACCTGAGCTTGAAGTCTGAAGCTGTGGGGCAATGTACAGCTGAGTAAATAGTTGGACTCGTATATCACAGTACAGCTAACAGCATAATACCCTTTACTGTTGAGGCGATAACACGGATCAGGTTCTCTTTAAAGCAGCACCTCAGAACACTCCTCATTTATTTTCTTTTTTAATTGCTTGCCCTATATATACCCCATATTTGTGATTGGATTCTTGTTGCAGAAAGAACAGTGACGTATAGAAGACACTTACATCAGCTCTCAGTAATTACTCTATATAATACTCATTTAAAGCCATTCTAATTCATAGACTGTATCTAATAGACTCAATTTAAACCTTTAAGTACAATCAACACATCCCATTCATTATCTGTGTATTTGTTGTGGTGCAGGTAGAAGATCTTAAACCAGAAAATAATATACATGTATATTACATGTACACTTTGTTGAAATGGCACTTGATGATTACAATATTTGATAATTTGGTTAATCGTATTAGATTTTTGGTGTGGATTGCAATAAATCTCCCTCTGATAATCAGTTTATTCCATAAACATGGGAACCGTTTTTTAACTTGTTGACACAAAAGTCATCAAGCACATGAACCAAATATATTCCTTCAGAGTAATTAAGATCAAAACGACTTTCTCATGTTCCAGTTTGTGGCTCAGTCCAACTGTCAGCAGTTCCTCAACACGGTCTGGTTCGGAGAGACGGCCAGCTACCGGCGCAAGCACACCTGTCTGAAGATCGCCACAGTGCTGAGCGTGGCGATGCTTTGGCCGCTGCTTTCCGTCTGCTACCTTCTGGTGCCACGTTCACGTGTGGGCCAGATCATCCACACGCCCTTTGTCAAGTTCATCATCCACAGCGCCTCCTACATGACATTCCTGCTGCTGCTCAACCTCTACTCTCTGGTGTATAACGAAGACATGAAGAACACCATGGGTCCTGCGCTGGAGATGATCGATTGCATGCTCATCCTTTGGATCATAGGTCAGTTTTTTCAAAAGCATTACTGCTCCTGCTAAACCTACACCAAATCTTCACTACAAGAAAAAACACAAGCACATAAAGAGCTAATGAGAGGAATACAGGGTTCACAGAGTGTTGAGCTTAGGCTTCAAGATGCTTTCAAGAAACCTTGTAAATGTAATCACTTTTGCAATTACCTGTGCGCTAACCAAATGCTTGCTGATGCTGCCACCTTGTGATAATACATGTACCACACATAAGCTAATAATTTCTGAAGAAAATACCTTTTTTAATCAATGTATTAATATTTTAGTATTAATTTTATCATAAAACAAATGATTGAGTATTCATGCCCACCCCTAAAAGTCATATGCATGCAGTATTTATTTACAGTATGTAACTATCATGTTATGTATTTTGAGTCAAATATGAAATGAGTTATCAGTTTTATAATAGGTGATATAGAATTGAAAATAAAAACACAATATATAAAGCAGGATTTACTACAATTTAATTGGACATTCGACCGAAAATTATTCATTCTTATTGTAGCCAGGATAAAGTCCACTATCCTGTATCTATAATCCTATCGAGCAGAACATGACAAAGTGATGTTTCTATAGTAAATGACTTGACTAGATTAAATCTTTCAGCTCTGCTTCTGATTGTGCTCTACAGAAAAGAGCTGGTACTTCATCTTTCTCCCCCGTGTACCCACCTTAGCGATGGTATTACCTCACTCAGCTCACACAAAACCACACATACGTGCAGAACTATACTCACACAGAGACAATCATGGGGGAAACCCACTCTGGGTTTCTCTGGGGGAAAAGCCACTCCACCTTCCTCTTCTGCAAAGAAACCATTAGTGTGATCTTTCAGTTGCTTTAATGGCTCTTCCTTCTCAGCAGTGATATTTGCATTATGGTTGCATCACCCTGCTACTCTCTGCCAAACCACAGCACCATTAGTTTTTGTCACTCCCTTGTCTGTTTGATAAATCATCCCCAAAACTGCACCTGGCAGCTTATAAAAGGATGTTTAAGCATCTGTTCACTAGTATGAAGATGGCGGTGGTGTAATTTGCAAAGTATTCCACAAATCGCAGGAGGGGAGGGGGATCAGTAGTTGAGTCACTAGAGAGGAGTGTAATGGGTCTTTCCATGGGATGAGATAACTCGCAAGAGGGGTTAAAATTCATAAGTGCTGCAAAAGAACATCATTAAAGATCAATTTAAACAAGCTCAGCAGTTTTTTTCCCCTCTAAAGTTGTCCCATTGTAAAAGCGTGTTCAGTGCACGACAAGATGCAGTGGTGCAGATTTTACACTCACATGCTCCTCAAAATGAGTTCAATATCAAAGATGGAAGGCAGCTTACAATTACCCCGCTCAGACAACCATGTACAAATGTTATCAGGATGTGGACAGGAGTTATTACAGCCCTCACATGTGCTGCATGTCAACAGACAGCACTCACAAGTGCAAATCGGCAGCTTTCAACTCTCACCACACTTTGCATTGTCGTTGTCCGCACCCCGCATCTCATCTTTCTCCTTTCCCCTCCATCCTGCTATTCCCCCGACACAGACGCCTCACATTAATGTGGAAATCAGATGCTCTGAGAGACTGTGTCTCTGCGCCGCATATACAGTATGTGTCATGTTGTGTCTCGGCGCTGTCTGAAATTTCACTCTTTCCATAGTGATAACGCTCAAGAGTCTACTCAGCTGCATGGGAATTATTCAGAGAGGCGGAAACAACTCCTGTATGAAAAAGGGGGATTCCTGTGCCAAATGCCTGTCAAATCCTCTGCTCCCCGATTGTTTATGAAACCACAAAAATCAATTAAAGATCAGTCAGGTTCAGTCTACACTAATGATTTGTGACTCAAGGCTTAAAGGACGTGTAACTAGCTCGAGCTGAGCGTTCACTCTCAATTTCTGTGTCGACTAAATTTCAGTGGAGTACAACAAAAACGCAGATAAACATCTTAATTAAATTCCTCACACCTCTCTAAATCCTGCGGATGACACGCGTTCTGCACATTAATCTTCGATCGCTGCGTCTCATGCATTCCTGTCCCCTTCACTGAGGGATGACTTTGGGTTGAAGCACTTCTTAAATTGTTGACAGCAAAAAAAAACGTGTTTCATGTGTGTGTGGTGATGATGTATTCCCGCTCTCCTACAGGGATGGTGTGGTCGGACGTGAAGCGTCTGTGGTACGAAGGGTTGGAAGACTTTCTGGAAGAGTCGAGGAACCAGTTGAGCTTTGTGATGAATTCCCTTTATCTTGCCACCTTTGCTCTCAAGATCGTTGCTCATAGCAAGGTACCCACACACATTTTCTACTCTTTAGATCCAAGTGATTGATGCAATGTAAGAAACATATTTCACTATTTCTTTAAACCTCCACATTACTCATCCAATGTTAGCTTTACCGATACCAGAGTCAAAGGAATACTACATGTGAACATTTGAACAGAAACTTCTAAAGCTCATCGACACATTGTATTTATTCATGTCTTATCATTTTCAATCATTTCAAAAGAGGATAATACTGTATGTAGTTAAAAAGATCCATAAATTATATTTTCTTCTTAAGTCTAGTGTGTAGATTGTAACTAACAGGGCTCTCGGAACTATAGTTGTCAGAAAAGATGCAAACACCAATCTCCTCTGTGTATTATATTTTCAGATTCTGCAAGTAAAGCTTCCTAAATGTCTGGCCCTAATTTAGAAGAGTGACTCTCCTAAATGACTTTTTATTTTGATAAAAACCACTGCAGGTTGCATTCAAATTATTTGTTATAAGGTCAGGAAAAGGGCAGCATATCTGTCCTCAGCATCACTGTGGGTCATTTCCTGTGCACTGTGCTTGTTTGTGACTGTCTTTGTTTGTTTTTGCAGTTCAAGGATAAGAAGGAAACGGAGAGGAAGAACTGGGATGCCATCCATCCCCTGCTGGTGGCTGAGGGCCTGTTTGCTTTTGCTAACGTTCTCAGCTACCTGCGACTTTTCTTCATGTACACCACCAGCTCCATACTGGGGCCGCTGCAGGTAGGAGAGCAGTGCTGGGGGCGGGGCTTACACTCAAGTCATTCAGATTCTTCTAATGAAAGAAAAGTGCATCACTCCCTATGCACAATTTAATCGAGCTAAGGTCGTAGTCCGACTAAGACTTAGACTACTTGCAGAGTCCGAGAAAATAACCCTAACCCTAACCCTGTAGGTGGCGCTGTGTCTGTCTATAAGCTACTGCTTATTGAATCAGTTTCCTTCTGACCTTTATGTCACAGAAAAACAAACAGGCGAAATGGACGGTGAGATGGATCGTACTGTGGTTCTGTATGTTGCTGCTGTACGTGTTAATCGTGATATAATTTAGATCAATTACGGCTCTTGGGGTTGCTGTGTTGTCCAAAGAACAACAGAGCAGCTGTAATATTTCTTTCAACTCCTTCTACTTCCGGGTCAAAGACCGGGAAGGAAATTTTGGTGCATGCAAAGAACGCCAAGTCCGAATCCAGTCCGACTAAGCATATACATGCAGGAGTAATCGGACTATGAATCGAAATTATCCAGGTATGTTAGTCCGACTAAAACTAGCTCAATTTTAGTCAGACTAACTTGTTTACGTGCCATTAAGAAAAAACTAATTATTGTCACCTAAAATCTGACTTTTATGTAAATGCACTGACACTGATGTTTAAATAGTTACTTTCCCTTTCTATCACTCTATTTAATCACACAACACTCACACATCTCTCAGTGAAGTGTGAGCCCACACCAAACATCACCCCAGCTGTGCTCGGCAGCATCGAACCATCATCATGAGTATAAGCACAGTGAACTGAGGCAGTAGATTAAGTCACGGCTTTGTTCAAATATGCATCACAACTGTTTCCATCGTCAACATCAACAAGTTTTTAAACAAAAGGGATTGCTCAAACAACTTCGGCACAAAAGGGAGTTAACGCTGTTCTTCCGTGTCACTTTCCATTCCGTCATTGTCAATAACGATCTGGCACACGCAGTGAGTCTGATCTGTTGCTAAATGAACAGCAAATTTGGCTGTGGGGGAATAAAGGTAGGAAGTTGAAAGGTTTATCATCAGTACGCTGGTCGTGCTAAGTAGATTTATTTGTGGACCAGGCAGCGCCGCAAACTTGGCTTTTCTCTCGAATATTTCCGACAACAAAAACAAATATCTAAACTGTAATCAATACGGCTGTGGCACATTAAGAGCAGATGTTTATCTAATGAAAAAAATGCACGATCCAAGTGTAAAGTGTTAACTTATGTGAATCCTGGAAGGTCTGTGTCGGATTGCCTCAATGTCTGGCAGCCAATAGAATCCGAATCTCTTCCCTTTATTTGCATAAGAGTATGGAAATGATTATCAGTACACTTGTACTGATCGGCTATGTATAAAGGATGTTTTAACAAAAGAAAACACAGATCTTGCAATAATACATTTAGGTTTTATCCATTCAGGTCACCTAATTTAGTGTTTACATATCTTTCCATGGGCTGTACAGTATATGTTGAGTGTATAATATTACTGACAAGAACTCCATGTTGGTCGACTAGATTGTCTCAGCCTGCAGCCACGACATGGCCGGTAAACGTTACAGTGTAATCCTACAGGGAAACTGCGACATTTTCTGTTTCGTTGCACTAAAAGTGCTTGTTTTCACTCGCTTTGCTGCTTCATTTTTCCCGTAACAACTCTCACGTCTCTCGCTCCAACAGTGCTGTCAGACACTTAGACAAGGGTTTTTGTAGGTACTGTTTAATTACACACACATTTATAAACAAAGAACACAGGTTAAAAACTCCTGGAATTCTCCTTAAAAGTATAAGCAGTGTAGAAAAGGATGTATACATATATGCAGTATGTTTGCTTGATCCTGCATATTTTAAGAGGAATATTCTCCTGCTGCTCATAAAAATAGTGAATATGTGTAAAATGGTGCCAGTAATCATGAGACTGTTAGCCGTTTCTACTGCACCATCTTTGCGGAGACAGTCAAATATGCATCAACGCATTGTATTTTATAACTTGATTCTCATAACAAAGTCTTTGTTTATAGTCTCCGTCTATGTCGCTGCTTGTCTAACTTCCCCCAGAAAATCTTTTTCGCCAAAAATCTGGTTTACATATTTATTTCTTTTCTGCTCGGGCTCCTCGAACAATTCAGTGTCTTCAGTGTCTCTTTTTTATCACATGATGATATCGTGCGCGATCCAACCAGCTGGCAGTCAGATTGTAAAGTCTGTAGCGTTTAACGTTCCCCCCATATGTTACTCGAGTACGCAAAAAAACACCAGGTATGCAGTGAGGTCAGTCTATTTGTGGAGATACCTTCCTGTCATTAAGTCAAAGAGCTGTTTGTGGTTGACTTATAAAACACTAAGGTGCCTTTTTTTAAATCTCCTCCATCTCTCCTTCATTCCTTTTATTCTCACCCCTCTGTTTCACTCTGTGACATCACCGTCTGGCTTGGTGGGATGGAAAAATGATTAGCCTTGGAAATACATGTGTGTGTGTGTGGCCGGCGCTGACACTCACATGGCAGACACGCCTCCCTTTTTAATGCACATGCACACACTCGTGCACAAAGACACACACACTCAGGGAGAGACAGACAGTGAGTCAGTACTATGTGGGCTGCAGTAATGTAAGTTTCTTTGATTCTGTTTTTTCCTAAAGAGGCCAGCTCACATGTCTGCCGGTCAGTGCCCCCTCCTGAGGTTGGAAACAGTGACTGAGAATTGTGAATATGTGTCTGTGTAAATCCACTATGACCAGTGAACTCACTCATGGCCCAGACTTAACCCATGTGTTCGTATAACGAACGGCAACGCAGGAAACATGAGTCTTTTTCTCTTTTTTTTTACTGTATTCCGCCCATTCCAAAGTACATACTGCAGAAATACTACCCAGGTTCTTCAGCAGGGTAAATTCACAGTGTTAATGTCACCAAATTTAACTGAAACTGCTATATTCTGAGGCCACAATGAACTGTGACAAAAACATCTCGTTTAAGTGGAAATCAGTGTATTTATGGGTAGGAAAAAATAATTAGCATTTAAATAAGGGAAATAAAATTAAATATGAGCATTGGAAATGCAAAGTGCTTGGTATATCAGGTAGAATAAGATGCTAAAGTACTTTTTTGTTTTTATATTGAGAAGAACCACAACAGTATACTGTGCTTTAATCGGCTGTTAAAATTGTAGTGTGTCACTTTTAAATGTTAACAAATGTGCGTTACATTTAAACCCACTGTCAAATGAGTTCACACAATGCTGGTTAAGTCTATCAGCTCTGAAGTGCCCTTGAAAACCCACCTGTAAACTGTTCAATAGGATAAATGCTTGTTGCCCCCATCCACCCCTGTCCTGCTGGTGTATACACACAAACGCTTCCTCAGTCAGGGCGGATGCGCCATACAAATGATGTTGCTTCTGTTCTCATAGATCAAACAGAAGCTAAGCTGTGTGAGGTTGTTCAGTACAAAGTGTCTGTGCGTCCTCGGATGTGTTTGACGTACCATCAGACGCCGTTTCCAGTCAAGGTTAAGAGCTATAGTGACCTTCCGCATTCCTGCTCTGTTTGTACAGTAACTACGTTAGTCAGGCAACACCCTCGGCTCCCTAAATCAGATGTGTGCAAAGTCGAAGACAAATACACTGGGGGGATTTAGACATGACAAGAGGATGAATCACCCCATTAGACTAGTCTGGCTTTCAGTGCAAACACTCCAGTCGCCGTTCACCTTGAGGTGCACCCACAGTGGTCATCCTTCACACTGGCCACTAGTGTGTGCTGTATGTGCTTTGCAAGGTCGAGCGTGCCCCGACCTTGTTTGAGAATCACTAGGTCTTAGTCAACGGATAAGCCACTCGTTTCTATGAATAGTGGATTTCCATTGGACTGAGAAGACCTTCTCTGTCCTCCGGTTCCCTCTCTGGCTTCCTCCATGTTTGCCTTCCCTCAGGTAAAGTGAGAAAACTGCAGCTGCCAGAGTATGTCTTTTTTTTTTTTTTTCCCTGACTCCACAGGGAATCACTGCTAAACAAGAACATGGGGGTAAAAGAAATAGCTGCAAGCAGTCAGAAGATTTGCATCTATCCAAGTATTGAATAGGTACCAAAAAATCACACTCAAAAAGTTGTGCCGACTGTCCAAACTATTTTATGATGGCAGGAACAGCACAGGTGGAACTAATTAAACTAGTTAAAAACACTGGCTGCGTTCCATTTAGGTTCTTCAAGCTGTTAGATAGCACTTCTTACTATGGGGCCGTCCACATGGAAAAAATGAATATGCATACTTCTTTTGTCGGAGAGGAGTTCTGTCCACACAGAAACGGTATTTTGTGAAAATGCCAAATGTAGACAGCGAATACGCTACTTTAGGAAATCGATTATGTCATATTCCTTCCTCTCTCTTGTGCTGGCATTCATTGTCTTATCACTGCTGTCAATGAAAAGTAATTAAAGTCAGCCTGAAAAGACGCACGATATGAGCAGAACACGTCCTGTCTGAAGAGATTGAATGTGTTGAATTGTGAAATAAAAAGAGGAGAAAACAAACATATTTTTACTAACTGTACTTGGTACTTGGACTTGTTTTCCAAGTCCAAATGTCTACTGAGAGTTTTTAATAAGTTTCAAACATTAACCAAAACGTATCGACAAAGGCAAAATCGAGCTCTAGATGCTTCCAAATGCATGATGGGACTTGGTTTAATCTTAACCTTTACCATCATAATAAATAGTTGCACTAAAAGACTTCTTGTTTTATATCACGCCTGGCATCCACTACATCGACAATTGCTTTTAATCGCTGCCAGAAAACGTCCGTGCGATTACATCAGTCCCAAACAGAAATATTTAACAGAAAAGAAAATAATAAGTTAATCTCTCTCCAGATCTCCATGGGTCAGATGCTGCAGGAGTTTGGAAAGTTTTTGGGCCTCTTCCTGCTGGTGTTATTCTCCTTCACCATTGGACTCACTCAGCTTTACGGAAAGGACCAGAAAAACAAGGACAAGAATTCACCCAATGACTGCGAGGGCATCTTCTGCCAGCAACAGAGCAACGACGCATTCCACACGTATGGGCCAACCTCAGTCTGTCATTTCAAACCGTCCAGACATGTTAGATTTTATTGACCAGAAACCTACTAACTGTCCGCTTCTTCTTTTGTTTTTACAGGTTTATGGGCACCTGCTATGCTTTGTTCTGGTACATTTTCTCCCTGGCGCACGTCGCGCTCTTCGTCACCCGCATCAGCTTAACAGAGGAGCTGCGCTCTTTCGTTGGTGCCATGATCATCGGCACCTACAACATCGTGGTCGTGATCGTGCTCACCAAGCTCCTGGTGGCGATGCTCCACAAAAGCTTCAGACAAATTGCTGTGAGTTCAAACAAGTTCTGCTCTGGTTTCTCAACACTTTTGAGGAACTGTTTAAACTGTTTTCATTTACTGTTCAGATTTAATTCACCCTGTAATGTTGCACAGATGTTAAATTGTTAGTTTTTTGGAAGCCTGCTGCACATTTTCTTTCTCCTTTGAACCACAGTTTGATTTTGATTATGCTCAATAAAACATTGTGGAAAGAAATGTATCTCCTCAAGGATTTCCACAGAAAAAAAGTGGTTTTGCATTTGTAGGATTTCGGTGTGTGTGTGTGTGTGTGTGTGTGTGTGTGTGTGACCGCTCTCACATTCCTGTTCTTTGCGGCTGTTGGGCTGTAGAATCACGAGGACAAGGAGTGGAAGTTTGCCAGGGCCAAACTGTGGCTCAGCTACTTCGACGACAAGTGCACCCTGCCACCACCGTTCAATATCCTCCCCTCCCCAAAGACGGTGTGCTACTTGGTGACCAGCATGAGCAAGTGGATCTGTTCGCATACCTCAAAAGGCAAGGTGAAGAGACAGAACAGCCTGAAGGTGAGAGATAGATAGAAAGACACAATTGCGGTTGGAAAATGGCAGCCAGCAGTGCAGTTTGTGTATATTCTCGGATGGATGAATTCCATCCTTTCTCCTCACTTCATTTCATTTCTTTTTCCAATCAGGAATGGAGAAACCTGAAGCAGAAGCGTGATGAAAACTACCAGAAGATCATGTGCTGTCTGGTCCACCGCTACTTGACCTCCACGCGGCAGAAGATGCAGAGCACCGACCAGGCCACGGTGGAGAATTTGAACGACCTGCGCCAGGACCTCTCAAAGTTCCGCAACGAGATGCGAGACCTGCTAGGTTTCCGGACGTCCAAATACGCCATGTTCTACCCGAGGAGCTAAAACAAAGACAAGATATCTCTCCTTCTCTCTCTCTCTCTCCCTCCTCTTTACAGAATATCTGCTTCTTTTTTGTCTGGGTTGCTGTGTGACCTGAGCATGTGCAAAAAAAAAAAAACAACTGACCCTCTGCCCTTTAAGACACAGAGGCGACATTTAAACTTGGAATTTAACTCCGAAAATATGTATTCCCCACCAAAGCCTTCAGAATAAGCTCCCCTTGTCTTATCTATTCAGCCTTTTTTGTAAATAAAGACAGCCATTGTTTTCAACAGAAATTCAAATAAAGATATATTGGAAGTTTTGACCCTCTGGGGCTTTACTTGTTGATCCGTTTTAGTCAAGTTCTAATTTTGAGACTCGCTGATTTCTGTCTCTGAAAGCCAGAAACCTGTCAGCTGTTCGGCCGACCAAAGCTACAGGTCCGGTCCACGTGAGAGTCACATTACACACCTTGATCCAGTCTCATGATTAGCAGCTCATACCTTGGGGGTTTTTTTCACTCATCCCAACTGACCAATTTTGTTTTTCTCGCTGAAAGCAAAGACGAGCAAACACAAGGAAAAAAAACGTTACACAACTTTTAATTGAGCAGGTGAGAACAATAAAGTATAAATAATATTCACAGACCTTTTCATATGAAAATATTTTTTTTTCCCTTTCACACATCTTCCTCATAAAATATTGACAGTGGGTAAAATGACGTACACTAACGGGGGTGCTTCGCATCTGTAAACAAACTAAGTCAGAGCTTTAGCATTGAAAAAAAATTATTGTTTCACATAAAAACCCTTAAAATCTTCTTTAAAAAAGTCATGTACTGCATATATATTAAATATTGCACTTTAATCACCACATTTAATAATGTCAGATGTAGAGATATGAATTATTCTGCCACATATTGTCATTAAATCAACCTTTTAAATCCCAATCTTAATTTACATTGCACTCAACAACATCAAAATAAAATAAGGCAAAAATATTTTGTTGTTTTACTTCCTAGGGCCATCAGGGGATGTGCACGCAGACATTTTTAACAATCTGATTAATACACATAATTCTGTGAACTGTGGGACAGGACTGGTCTATGCATAATATGACACTGCTTATTAATCTGTGGCTGTAAAAGGGGATTAACTGACTGAAATTGATGGATAACAAAATAATCTTAAACTCCCCTTTAAATTAATAGAAGGCGGCAGTTCTTTAGTTTACTTTAGTTTTTTTTGTGGCTAGTGTTTGTTGTTGTTGTTGAGCTGGAGTTTTCTTTGATTTCTTTTTCTTTCTTTCTATTTTTTTTTACCTAATTGTTTCCATCAGGCCTGGCACTTGAGCGGCGATCCTCGCAGCTACTGGAGCTCAGCAGCGCTTGTTTTTCAGAACGCCGAGTCCTTTCTGGTTCTTGGACTTGAACACCATGACGAAGTGGTGCGGTGCGATTTTGCCCCGGCCGTCCTCGTCCACCTGGCCCATGAAGATGTAGTTCAAGCCTGGTGAGGTCACACAAAAGAAACCTGAATGCAGTGGCGGAGTGACGGCAGAGACATTCAGGATGGCCAGACGTCAGAATCTCCACGCGGCACGTGTGTCGTATATGTTTATATGCGGACATATAAACATATTGAAGCGCTTCATTGACTGCTTTTGCTTTTGGTTTGAGTTCTTCTGCTCACCTCACACTTTGTGGCGAGTGCTGTCAACTGAGTGTGACGGCATGGCAGAGGAGGCAAACTCAGAGCCATAGGTTATTCAAAACAGTCAACCAAGAAACTGCAGAGTCATTTTCATTCAGATAATGGCACGTTTTCTGCAACAGTTCTCAAGGATGCACAATGTGCACTCACCTCTCCGGATGAATGGGCACTTCTTGCACAAGATAATGATCTTGGTGCTCATGGTCTTTCCCGCCTGCTGGATGGCCAGACTGCCTTCTTTATACACGTTGATGATGGAGACGGTGGCGTACGTGCTTCCTCCTCTCATCACCGCCGTAATGACCGTCCCGGTAATTACTGTCACGCACGGGCACACAAAAAAAGATCATAGATGAAACATACAAATGTACGTGCACATACAGCACATAACATAATAAAATACGTGTGTCCTTTCCCCGGATTTACAAATAACGGCTAATAAAAAAGTATTTGGATTGTATAATGATTAGTTTTACGTCAAGATAGACGGAGGCAACAGCAACTTGTAACGTGAGACGGCTGCAAACATGTCGGAGTATGACTGAAAACAAGAAGTGAATTCTACTCCTCAAAAAAAACAGTTTTTCAGCAGAGCTAAATGCTTCTTGCGCCCAGCCACTCCTGTGGCCTCGGTCAGCTCTAACAGTGTTACTTGACCAAGCCCATTTTCAGGTGAAGGACACAGCAAACATATAAGGTCATAACGTCTAATGTCGGTTCATGCAGACGAAACAGAGGCAGAATAATAACGTTGCGCACTGCAGCTTAAAAGCAAATGAACAATCAGGGAAAAAGAGTGTGATAAATTGGTGCAGTAACGAGCGTCTGCTTTTTGAAAGATAACTCTTATGACTGAGATGCTGCGCCTTAAGTCTTTCTCCGTCTTTGAAATACAGCCAGCGCGTACAGATGTCATGGTGAATTGAGAGCATAGCCTCTCTCCACATTTGCTGTCAGTTATTCATCACTTTCTTTATGGCTCCTTCATCCACACACGAGCCGATCGCTCCTCCTCAAACACCCAGGAAATAAAACATCCAGCGTCAGTTTAAGGCTTTTAAAAATGAACGCCGACCAAGTTAAATGTGTGATTTATATTTGTGACAAAGACAACGGCTTAGTTTTTCTACAGTGTTCCCTCGTCAGGGTACAGTTTGGAGTTATTTCCTGTTCAGTCTGGCCAGGTCTCCAAATGAACAAACAACTAGAGTTACGTTATTTGGACCTGCTGATGATGATGATGAGGTTCAAGGAGTAGACATTTAGCAGTAACAGCAGATGATAGTGGAGCCAGAGGGAATCATATCTCATGCAGCGTGAACAGGAATCTCCACATGAATAGAGAAAATCGTCGAAAATATATCTGTACTTCAAAAAACAAGCCAACAGAGATGAACACGGAGCTGCCTGTTTCAGTTACGTCCTTCCACCTACCAAAATGATGACTTCAGAGGTCGATTAGACAAACAGTCTGTGTATAAAAAGTGCAGTAACTTCATCGTTTGCCTTTTCCGCAGTTCAGTTCATGATGCAAATCCAGGCGAGCGCTTTTGAAATGCCAGCTGGTAAACATCTCCGCGAGGGAAACATCAGAGAGTGGGAGATTAGCACACGCAGGGTGAGCCTGAATCAACACGTCCATTTATCAACAGTCTGCCCACTGAGAGTGTGTGTGTGTGTGTGTGTTTATACTGGAGGAAACTGTGTCCTACTGTACACACTCCTGAACTTCCTGACAGCCTATCAAGGAAGTCTTTGAGGAAAAAGACAAACAGAGGCTTAAAGATAGTGACACGACCGGGACTGTGGACCGCCTGTTGCTGCCCATGCTAATGCGGGTTCTGCTGACGTACATGCCTCTGCTGCCAAGGTGTAGGCTGTGTGAGATTAGAATATGTGTTAAGTTCAAAATCTGGCGCCAACCAGCGTCTTTTCTTGTGGTTTGAAAAAAAAAAAAGAAAAGTGCACCGATGTTCTTACCAAAATTGCTGGAGCAGTAATTACTTTCAAGTGTTCCCCGCCGTTTGCATTTCTGCTGACACAGGGCGACGGAGTACTTCAGAGCTGCACGAACACAAACAGAACAAAAACAATTCAATGTCTGTAATTTAGTCTGTTGCATCTGCTGCTACTGTGGCTTGTATTCTCCTACATGACTTGTATACAGAAGAGCAACACAGCTGTTTTTTAGAGTTCCACATTTTATAGATCGCATAAAAAAAAGGGAAGAACCCGTGACTTAATATGTCTAAATATCATTCTAAAGGATGGTGAAACGTCAGGCAGAGTGTGACATCATGGCAGCTCGACGCCAAAATAACCCGTCCTGACTAAAGGGGGAAAAAACAACAGTGTGTGGGAATGAAAATGAGCTGTGATTGTGGGCACAGACACACACCCCACATTGTATACTGTGTGTTCACAGTGTGTTTGAACGTGTGTGGCTTTTGGCTGCGTCTATACTTAGCCTTACAATGTGTGTACACAGAGGAGCATGAAGCATCACTGTACTGCAACGATCAGTTAGGTGAGGTAGTGGAAAGAGCTCTAAATGATGATCCTCATATTAGCAAGGTCTCATACATCTACAGCATGTCCACAAATGCAGCCTTCTAGACGCTCTTATTGGATAAACGTTGCTACCTACGTATGGCCCTGGTGGTGACTGGCTGTGTGGTAGTGATGGGTGGCGTCGTGGTGGTGGGGAACTTCTTGGGTCGGAACTTGTAGTGTCCAATGAAGCCGTCCGCCGTGAGGCTGAGATCTGACAGGAACTGGATTAGGAGCTGGTTCCCCTCGGAAAACACCGGCCTGGAGAGAAACACACACACACACAGAGCCAGGCTGATGGTCAAAGGATGTGAGATCACACGGTGGAGGGAAATTGAAATCTTCCTGAGGCAGAATCACCTACGCTGGGGGGCTGTCGCCGCAGTATTTCCCGATCCTCTTCGCGTCGTTAATCTCGGCCCCGTTGAAAATGGAGACGTGGTCGTAGCGGCAGTAGTTATCTCTTTCCACGTCAAACTTCTCGAACTTGACTTCAATGATCTGCGGCAAGAGATCCGCGTCATTTAGAAAATCCTCCTGCAACCACCACAGGCTTGTAAAGAGCCCTATCATCAGGCGAGGACATTTGATTAAAGGCTACTCTCTCACTGGTGGAGTTTTCCACAACCCTTTCCACGCTGAGCAATGATGAAGCTGCAGTGTTTAACATTTAGGAGGCTTTATTGACAAACATTGAATAAACAATTGCTTTGAAATAAAATGTATGTTTTTGCAGAAACATTAGAATACATTTTAGGCAAGAGCCTTGTTTTATGGAGGCTGCCAACTTGCGCTGTCTTGTTTCTACAGCAGCCAAAATGCACATTTCCTGATTTGTCGGAGAAGTTTACTGCACAAATGAAGAGTTACGACATGTGTGCAAAGGGCAACATAGTTCCATGCACACTGGGAAAAAGGGAGGGGAATTTTGGAGAAGTCCTCTTTGTTTCACAGTCTCACCATTAAATGTCATTATATGGCGATAAACAGGGGATTTTTTCACCCCTGCATCACCTGTGTGCATTAACTGGGACATCACATATGAGTCCAAAACAAAGCGAGCTACAAGAAACGACAACTAAGTCTCCCTTTAAATCAATCGTTTAGAAATAAATAATAAAGAAAAAGGAACATGTACGTAAATACAATTTAGAACACAGTGGAAAAACCTGTTTGTACTAGTGGTGAATGGGTGCACACTGGACCTTTGACAAAATTAAATAAATAAATAAATGCATGTAATAGGTTATAATCCGTCCAAATATGCTCCTGCAAAATCCAACCCACACCTCTCGGAAACTTTTACATAAAAAAGTAAATCCTTTTAAAAAGTTCTGACCTGGTTTTTTGGTGCCACTATGTGCCAGGAGCAGGTCACACCCGCTGGGTAGTCCTTCTCAGGCCAGTTGGGTGTTTTGAAGCTGCCGCTGGGCTTGTCCAGTCTGCCTCCACAGTACTGGTCCCCTGTGGAGAAATAACTTAAATTTCACGTCAGATCATCATCATCACCAAAGGCTGTGATTGCAAAGAATGCCATTCCTGTTTCTTGAAGGAAATAGCACAGATGTTATTTGCTGTCCTGTCAACGTTGTGCACTTTAAAACACCACCTCCTTCACACCTTCTTCATGACTGCAAAACGTGAGTCCCGACATTAAACATCTTGCGAAACTTCAGCCGCATAACCGCGCCAAGCTGCTCACACTGTGACTTCCCTAAGAGCATGTTTGCCTTGTAACATACCCTCGAATTAATGTTCCCTTTGAACATTTCTGAAGCACCGCAACAAAAATAGACATGAGCTGCACAGTTTTGACAACACTCAGTCTATTTGTGACCATCCACTTGTAAGAGACAGGCAGTTGAGTTAAATGGTATTGTCTCTTTCCAGCTGTCAGCTTCTTGGACACAGAGAACGGGCCATTAAAATTCCACCAAGAACAGTGGATGAGACTTTTGCAACCCCACAGAGAGGAAACGTCTCATCAACTCTGAATGATTCTTCTGACCTGAAGCACTCCACACACACAAAAATAAATAATCCATGAGAAATTCCACATCACACTGTGAGGAGTGTCGAAATGTAGCTCGGTTTTTGTGCACATGCTCGAGACTTAAACATGAAATCCACAAAGGTCACTGGCTTTTACTGGGAAAGAAAGAAAAAATGACACTTCTTTTTCCCTTTCACTGACGTGACAGTGATTTCTGCTCCACCTTAAGCATCTTCTGCTTCCATGCAATGACCTACACGGAGGCGAATCATGTTTACAGCCTTGTTAATTTGCTCAGTAAAGACTGACCCTCTGCCCAAACAGACACACTCCTATGTCAGTATTAAACCTTTAATGGGAAGTGACGGCTTGACTGGCACAGAATCCCACATGGATCTGTGTTACATGTTTGGACAGTGTCAAGGGTTTTCGCTCTCACTCAGCTTCTGCTCTCCTCTGTGTTTACCTACCTCTCTCATGAGGATGGGCAGCGGAGAAGACGGTCAGGAAACCGCTCCCGGCTGTGTTGGCATCAGACACCATCTGCAGGAGCATCTTGTTGCCCGTGGAGACCAGGGCTCCCGGTTTGAACGTCCCACAGAAGCGGCCTAGCCTCTGCCCATTGGCGTGTCCACTGTAAACGTCTACATAGTCGTAGCGGCACAGGTTGTCGCTCTCCAGGTCAATGAAGCGGAAGGACAACACCACCACCTTACCCTCAGGGACCTGGGTGGAAATATATGGCACAACAGTCACATCATATTCTGCATCTGTCAGGAATCTTATCTATCCCTGCTTAAATTAAGCTTCGCCCATGGTGCATTGCTTTTACTCAACCTTACACTTGTGTGATTATAAATGCAGCTGTTTCCACTACATCATCAGCTTCACTATTTCACAATACAGTCTTATAGTGGAGCCAGTCAGCAAATACAGGCTGGGGCTGTGGTTAAGTATATTTTTAGGAGGAATTTGAGGGGATTGGGTTTATAAGAGAGTATCAGATTGTGCAGCTGTTTTGTGTGTTTTAAATCCATTTCAAAACCTATAGTAAAATTGTGTTTATTCCTTGAAGATTTAGGAAATCTGGACTCACTGTGATTCTCCACACACACTTGGTATTTGGGGGGTAAACTCCTGGGTATCCCTGGCTCCCGATTACTCCAGACTCTCCTGTGACGTTTCCACCACATCCGAAGACTGGTCTACTGGAGGAGGAAGAAGGGGGGAGGGAGAGTCGTTTCTTATTTACAATTTCAATAATAAGTTATAAACACCGAGTTGACACTTTGCAGATGCAGATTAAATCCAGAGGCAGACTGCAGAATATTCCGGGTTTTTTTTATCAACTCCAGCTTCCCCACAGAGGCTCCTCCACACCTTGCGCACTGACGAACTGAGCTCTAAAATGAATGGTCGGAAAAAAGACAGATGTAAAATGAAGATGTACCTCCGCTGAGACTGCGCACAGACCTCTGTGAGGAACAGAAGACTCCATGCGCAAAAAACACTCCACGTTCTCCACATTGTTGGCGCAACGATGCAGGCGCTGCGCCTGTTTTCGCCCCGTGGCACGAGTGGCATTGTGCTCTCAGCTGCTCACACTCACACTGTGTGTGAGGGGGGAAAAGTACGCAGGAGTTTCTTGCTGCAGGGATTTCCAGTGACTGGCTGCAGGCTGCAGCAGATGAATATAGCGTTTGTTCTGTGCGATTGGAGGGAGGGAGCACAGGCTGTGGGGGCTGTCGAGGGTGTGGGGTCTCGAATCTGTTTCATAAGACACCTGGCTGAAAAAAAGTTTGGAGGGCATGGCATGAATTAACTTGACTCAAGAGGCCTTACCTGTACTTAAGCATTCCAATCAACTTAAACATGGTCGAGACTTAAGATGTAACTCTATAGAATACAACTGTCTACTGTATACCATCTGCTCTCTTAAATAATTAGGGTTTTTATTCCAGTTGACTGCACATGATTAGAAATGAGTGGCTGGTTGAAACCGCCATAGGCAGAGTGTGTGTATGTGTGCTACTGTATGCACAGATGCACAGGGGAAGCAAAGAAGAGCCAAAGCGCCACCTCCCGGAAACGTGGTATAAGCATCTAAGAAAAAGTGCTGGTAAAAACTGATTTCAGTTTAACATGTTTCCTTAATCACTGACAAAATACCATAGTCATTTTAATACTAAATGCGATAGATTTCTTACATTAAGCCAATTTAAGGCGAATTTCTCTCTGAAAATTAAAATTAAAAATGCATTTTGAGATGTTAAAAAAGAAATATTTATAAAGATATAGCTCAAAACCATGATATTGTTGTACCCACTTCAGTGTTAGTTCAACGCGAAGCTACGACTCTTATGCCATTGTTGCATAATTTTGGAACAAATGGTATACTAGTATTTTAATAAACAAGAAAAAGTAAACACATTTTGCGAAAAAGTAATGTGCGTGGTTAATTTACCTGTAAAATACTATAGGATTGCATACATTTGCTGACAAAAAGCTTTAAATTGTTGATAAAACAGAAGGAGACGTTGTATAATGATATGAAGCAATGCTTCAAGTGGTGGATCAAAGGCTCAGCGATCGTTGAATCGGCGGTTGACGGTGTTGCCTGGAGTGTCACATTTAGCATTGTATCTTCTAATCGATGCTCGATTTTATTTTTGTTTCACAAAAAAATGGCGGACCGAACGCCTGGTGGCTCTCAAAAAGCTAGCGCTAAGGTAATTTTTCCGTTACAGCTTGCATCAGCTATGGCTCGCCTGTTGTATAGAAAACAATGTAGACAATAGTATGCCTGAACAAGCTGACTATTTATCTATGTGTGTATAATAGAACTCGCGTGTATGCGCAACGATATCAAACCCCCGAAGCTAACCTTTAGCTCATCGGCCACACGGGCTAATCGACTAAGCTAACGACTTAGCCGCCAGAGGGAGGCGTAGACGGATCAAAATGGCATTGAAGGATAAACGATTATCACAGTTTATACGTTGATTCTGACATAGCATGGGTTCTGGGTGAAGTTAACTATATCCGTATTTGATAGTGTATGTAGCAAAGTGGATCTATGGCATCCTGGGCCTGCAGCGTTAGCTCCGTGTTGTCATTCGCCGCTTAAATGCAGGCAGTCAGTGCGCTACAGCAGATGTTGACTTGTTGGGCCTTTGGTTATTTGTGCTCGTTGGTAACTTCTGTGTTCATTTTAGACAGAAATTGCACTGTTTCTACGTTTTCCAGTTTGAGCATTTAGTAATCAGGCAAGTGTTTATACCGGTTTAATATGAGTTGGTGTTACTAAACCCCGCGTAACGTTTAAATTAACGTGCTTCTCAAATCAGTTAAATAATAGTTGCGTGTGACATATGTCAAAATTAGAATTTTCATGAGTCTGAAATATTTGTGGGAAGTTAACCATGTTTTGTTGACATCGTCAGGCGCTACTTGAGAGTAAACTGAAGTCTTTCAGTATCGGTAAGATGGCAGTGGCAAAGAGGACACTTAGTAAGAAGGAACAAGATGAAATAAAGAAAAAGGTAAGTATGGACTGCGTTGTTTAGTATATCATCTGTGATAATATTACTCGTGAGATGTCTCTCATTGACTTACTGCATATAATTTCAATGCTTGGTTCTGTGTTCAGGAGGATGAGCGGGCAGCTGCAGAGATTTATGAGGAGTTTCTTGCTGCTTTTGAAGGAGGAGCGGATGGCAAAGTCAAAGCTTTCGTTCGTGGTGGTATTGCAAATGCTACAAAAGGTACTTCATCAATAATATGTTGTCCTTCACTCATGATATACAGTACATTTCTGAACAGTGAAAAACAAATCAAGGAGTATATTGAGTGAAAACATTATTTCTCTCTTCAGAGGAAGCAGCTGCAGATGAAAAGAAAGGAAAGTTGTACAAGCCTAAATCGCGCTTTGAGACACAAACAAAAAGCAGCTTCTTGCCTTTGGAAACCCCGCCTCAGTTTTTAGCCTTAGACAAAAGACATGTAAGTACAAACTACAAGTAGCCTCTCTAGTTATTGCTGTAGTTAATGATTCTGTATTTATGGTGCTGATGATGTTTTTTGTCTGTGTAGCAACCCTCGAAGAAAAGTACTGAAAAGGAGAAGAAGAAGAGCAACTTGGAGCTTTTCAAGGAAGAACTGAAACAGTAAGCTTATTAGGACTGTAAAGTCCCACTTAACTGGTGAATTTGAGTCGATACGTTCTGGTTCGACTCAAAATTCTGAAAAGTCGACTTGTTGCCGTGTTAATTTCATACAGTCTTTGGTTAATTTGATTTCATCTGGAGGAATGTACCAAGTGCTAATGGGAGTGTTTTCAGAGCACCCCTGTTCCACAGGTAACAGCGTGTCTTCAGAGAACACCCTCCTTGTTTTCAGTATTTTGGATTAGCCCAATGCACAAGAGGCAGATGGAGTACATCCAGTGGTTTTATTTAATTGATTACAGTCAGTTCTCCTCTAACATCCATGTCAAAGACATTGGCAGTGTGGCAGCATTTTACAAAAATAGATGGCTATAAAAAAGACATGGCATATCATATAAAAACGGTAAGCTAACTTGTGTTATGTTGCTCCAGCTGTTTTGAGTATATGAACATATCAGAATTGGCATATTTCATGTTTTAGTATGCAGGCGCACACGCCAACAACAACAACGGCAGCAGCCTGTGTCTCAGCCACGAAGCTGAGCTCCTTTGTTCAGTGTCTCTGTGAGACAAATAATCTAAATATTCCTCAACAGCTGATGTCACGCTGATATCAACGTAATATAGTATATTTACGTGATGCAAAATAGGTTGTACCTAATTGTGCTTTGTGTTGTTTTCTGCAGGATACAGGAGGAAAGGGATGAAAGACACAAAATGAAGGGCCGTGTCAGTCGTTTTGAACCACTCTTGGGGACGGAGGGAAGACGTTCGTGTAAGTGTCTTTAAGCTGCATGACTGCACCCTGTTGGCCTGAAATAGCACTTCTCTGCACACATTACTCAACTTTCCCCACCCCCATGTCCACTTTTGCCCTGAAACAAAATTTATACTGCTTCTCTGCTTCTTTTAGCGGATGGTTCTTCAAGAAGAAACCGTCCGTCCAGTGGTAATTGACTTAATATAGCGGCCGTGAATACCTTCCATCTTGCTACGCACATACTGTATGTTGTCCTGTAAGATAGCCATAGGAAATTCTTCTCTCTTCTCTGTCTCTGCAGTTTTGGATGACTGTGCACCAGGTTCTCATGATGTTGGAGACCCATCCACTACAAACTTGTATCTTGGAAACATCAATCCACAGGTGAATTTCTAGCGAAATTGGGACTTCAACAGCTAAACAAATAATACTAGGAACTTGTTTGTTTTGTTACGACCTTTTATGGCAAAGGAAACATTACAACTTTTTTTTTAATGTGTAATTTATTATTAGATTTGATTTATTTTATTTGTTTGTAGACAAAACAAAACGTTTGTGAATGTCATTATTTTGAGCTTTGGACAATTAAGCATTTAATAAGTAAGTTAATGAAGAATTTATATCATCTTATTCTTTAGATGAACGAAGAGATGCTGTGTCAAGAGTTTGGAAGATATGGCCCACTGGCCAGTGTGAAGATCATGTGGCCAAGGACAGACGAGGAGAGGGCTCGGGAGAGGAACTGTGGCTTTGTGGCCTTCATGAACAGGAGGGATGCTGAGCGGGCACTCAAGAACCTGAATGGTAAAATCTTCATTCTTTTATAAAATAAGTTTATCACATAACTTGTGTTCTTTCTAGGCTTTGTAACATATTTTCTCTGCCTTTACAGGAAAGATGATAATGAATTTTGAGATGAAATTAGGATGGGGCAAAGGTGTGCCCATTCCTCCCCACCCTATCTACATCCCTCCTTCCATGATGGAGCACACACTTCCACCACCTCCCTCTGGCCTTCCCTTTAACTCACAGCCGCGGGAGAGGCTAAAGAACCCCAGCGCTCCCTTGCTTCCTCCACCGAAAAACAAGGAGGAGTTCGAGAAGGTAACTCAACATGTCAGCTTAGGATTTTCTCATGGGTTGTAGCAGTGTTTTTTTTTACTTCTGCTGGTAAGATTAGTCAGTCCAGGTAGTATTCCTAGTTTGTGTTTGTGATAGATTTTGCCTTGTTGGCCAAATAAGTTAGCTGCACTGTATATCAGAGTGTGCATATAATGAGATGTTAGTGTGTGGAAATGCTCAGTAGGGTGTTTATGGTTAATGAAGTATCACAGGTGTTTGGCCTTTAGTAAAACCTGACAGCAGTGAAGGAAATTTGTTGTCTTTTTGCACTTTTAAATGCATTTTTTATATTTTTCACTTGTTGCCGTTTTAACATTACTCACATTCTATGTTTATTATCTGATGTGACTTCATATACAGACTCTGTCGCAAGCCATAGTCAAAGTGGTTATCCCAACAGAAAGGTACATGTTTTTCTTTTTTTAAATTGGTGTACAAGCTTAGAAAAAAAACATCCCATAATGAAGCTAAAAGTTTGATCAGTTGATCACTGCATGCTACAGGGGGCTGGTTAGTGTGGGTGAGCAATGGTTAAAGCAGTCGTACATTTTCTTTCACATTAGTACATAGTATAATACCGACTCAAAAGTTTGTGTACCTTGCTCTTTCACATCCCATCATCATCATTCATTAGCTACACATCATTTAAAAGCTTATTTAATGTGTTTAGGAAAACATGATTTTGTCCCATCCCAGCCCCTCTCCATACATCAACATGTAATTGTGTTGCTGATCTTTCGTGAACTAGTATTCTACCACATACATAGTCTGCTGATTCTAGACCTGTCGTTGTGAAAATGCTCTCTGACCATTGCTCAGTCAGACTGTCTATCCCCTTGGCCTCTGTCACCCTATTAGGGACACAGTAAATCTGGTCCCTGCCAACAAATCCAAACCTACCAGCTTTAGTTTATCTATGACCTTTGACATTGGCCTTGGTGAGCAGCACAAGTTGAACTGTCTGCAGCAGCGAGGGACCTGAAAAGCATCATGGGATGGATTGGGAAAGTATACTGAATTTTACCCTGCCATTGGTATGATCGGCTCCAATACAAGTAAATATGATCTTTGTTGTCAAATGAAAGACATCCTTTGTCTTGTTGGCCACTTCACTAGGTGAATTGTATACAGCCTGCACCAGGTTTCTCCCTGAAATTGTCACAAAAGAACCTTAGAGATCCTGTTTGCACTGTATTCAGTCATGACCAACTGCAGCCTGTTAAAGCCAACAGTCCTATACTGCTTTGGTTATTAATCCCTTTGCATGAGTAAGGAGATAAGTGGGAATTGGCTAGCACTGTATTGTTTAAAATTTGAGCTAATCCAGTGTCTATTTTCCCAACTTCAATTTCAATTGTCCCAATTTTGTAACCATTGAATCAAGGGGTGTTTTATAAGCGAGGATCCAGACAGTGCAATGTAAACAAACCTGTTTTACTATACACTCAGAGAACACAAACTTCAATTTATACACAATCCCCAAAAATCATATCGTTGCCCGATTTGATAGTTAATTTCTGAATAAGTGTGAATGATTTACCTTCATAGGTTATGATTTCAGAAGAGTTGATGTTCTTCATAGGCCCTGAATCATAGCCACAGTTGCACTTAATTTATGCTTGGTCAGATGACTCCCTGACAGTTGTCTGTACATTGTATCATCAGCAACATCAAATAAGTAATAGATAAAGATTGTCTATCTTTTGGCTTAGTTGCTATGATCACATCTGTAGCTTGCCTGCACTAATGTATGATGACAACAGTATCTATATCCTACAGCCGTTCATAGCGCAACATGCATTATGTCTTTCATGGGGCTGATGGCTCAGGGTCGATCCACCAAGCATAAATTAACCTTTTTAATTAGCAACCTTTCTTAGTGCTCACAAGTCAGGCCAGTCTGAATCTGTTTGCTTTAACTGTGTTTTTCTTGTAGGAATTTGCTCTCTCTCATCCACCGAATGATCGAGTTTGTGGTGCGTGAAGGCCCAATGTTTGAAGCCATGATCATGAACAGAGAAATCAACAATCCCATGTACAGGTAAGGACTTCATTACATTACATTACATGTCATTTAGCAGACGCTTTTATCCAAAGCGACTTACAATGGAATCAAGTACACTTCAGTGCTTTGGAAATGTATTCATCATCCATCTCTTGTGTAAAAGGCAACTTTTTCTGATGTGTGATGTTTTTTTAATTTCTTTTTCTTCCAGGTTTCTATTCGAGAACCAGAGCCCGGCACATGTATACTACCGCTGGAAACTGTACTCAATACTACAGGTCAGATTTCTATGTTAAGTTGAGCACAAATGCGCCCAGCCTACATGGAAGACAAACGCGTCACAGTCCCAGTTGGTTTTATTTACTGTAAATCTTACTGTTTCAGGGTGAAGCCCCAGCCAAGTGGCGAACGGATGACTTCAGGATGTTTAAAAATGGCTCCCTGTGGCGTCCACCTCCTCTTAATCCATATCTTCACGGCCCTTATGATGATGGTGAAGAAGAGGACGAAGAGGAGGAAGGCAGCAAAAAAGGCTGCTTGAAAGAAGAGTAATACTGATTTCCCCTATTGTTGTCATTTGATACACATGCATAATTCAAACACATCATTCTTAATGGGCCTCCTCTCTCTCTGCAGAGAGCGGGACAAACTAGAGGAGATGCTGCGTGGCATGACTCCCAGGAGGGGCGACATTGCAGAGGCCATGTTGTTCTGTCTCAGCCACGCTGAGGCCGCTGAAGAGATTGTGGAGTGTGTCACTGAGTCTCTCTCCATCCTTAAGACCCCTCTTCCCAAGAAGGCAAGTCGTCACAAAGCAGAGCCTCTGCCGCTAAAAGAGCCAATAAATTGTGTGTCAGAGACAGTTGCCCTAAAACAGTTGCCCTTTTTCCTTCAACTTTTCAGATTGCAAGGTTATATCTCGTTTCTGATGTGTTATATAACTCTTCTGCCAAAGTAACCAATGCGTCATACTACAGAAAATAGTAAGTTTTATATACTTTTACTGCAGTATGTCCATTTTAACAATAGGGACACTTGCCTCATGACTTGTTTCCTCCTCTCAACAGCTTCGAGGCAAAACTCGGCCAGATCTTCTCAGACCTCAATTCAACATACAAAACAATACAGGGCCATCTTCAGAGTGAAAACTTCAAGGTACCAAATGTCTCAATAGCTTGGTTTACATGTGCAAATAGAACAGAAATAAGTAATCTGATGGGTTTTTTTTATCAGAATAAACTAATGGTTGTAGAAGCAGCTTTATTCTGCTTGTCCTCGGACATTTCTCCTCTGCGTGTCTCCTCACTGTGCACCATCAATTCATTTTCACGCCTCGCTAGTATTTGAAATTACTGTTTGTTTTCTGTAATGAAGCTTCGGAAACTGATAACTCACCTTGTTGGTCAATAAGGTCACTCAGCCATTTTTGTCTCGTTTTCTTCTCTGGCAGCAACGAGTAATGTCGTGTTTCCGGGCCTGGGAGGACTGGGCTGTGTATCCAGATCCGTTTCTTATTAAGCTGCAGAACATCTTCCTGGGTCTGGTTAACCTCACTGCAGAGAAGGAACCTGCGCCCTTACCTGTGGAGGCAAGTGATTTGACAAAGCTCACTATCGCAGTATTTGTTTTAAACAAAGTCGTCGGTATATTTTTTTTATTTCTGCCTTCTTTCTCTCAGCCTGAGCCTGTAGAAGACATTGACGGGGCTCCGATAGTCGAGTATGTTGACGGCACTCCGATGGAGGATGTTGACGGGGTGCCGATCGATGGAGGTAATATCGACGGGGCACTGATTGATGGAGCCATGCTGGACGACCTAGATGGTGTTCCAATCAAACACATGGAAGAAGACATCGACGGAATACCCTGTGAGTGGTGCAGTCATTTAAGAGAATGTTTTACATGTGTGTTCACCGTAAGTGTTGACCAAGTTTCTTATTTTCACGGGTTTTACAGTCGATCAATCAAAGGAAGCAACATTCAAGGTAGCACCTTCAAAATGGGAAGCAGTGGACGAGTCTGAGTTGGCAGCACAAGGTGAGACCTTCATGTAGTCATTTGTGCAGAATGATAGTCATGTACCGTGTGAAGATGCTTTTTTTTCTTGGTGATTGTTAATTGGGTTCTTTTTGATTCAGCTGTGACGACTTCAAAATGGGAAATATTTGAGCAACCAGAAGAAACAAAAAAGTGAGTCATGAGTTAAATTTAAGATTGTTCTCTTCAGGCAATCTGTGTATACGTTTGTGCGTCCGTAACCAGTTCCTCTGAACTGTTTTTAACTCTGAAGAGATGATTACAGTGATGATGACGACCGCAGCCCTCGCTCGGACGATCAGAACTACTCCAATCCCATCAGAGATGACCCTGATACGAAGGCCAAGATGTCGGAAATGAATGAGGAGAAACGCACTAAACTCAGAGAAATCGAGGTGATAAACAATTACCACAAATATGGAACAACACAATGTCTGCAGTTGCATATACACGACAGGTTGTTTTAAAGTGAAGCAATGTAGGATTTCAACCTTCAAAATAAGGTGAAGGTAAAAGGATGATCAACTTACAACAGGGTGAAAGTCACCTCTGTCATCTGCGTTTGGATCTATGCAACTTGAGACCATATGTCACAGTGCCCTTGACTTGACCTAGTCCTGTTACTGTTGAACTAGGTAGTGTAAATAGTTTGCTTCTCTAGAGCGTTCAAGTTAGCTGTGTTACTTAATTCTTAAATCAAGTGATTCTATGTGTATACAATGAGATTATATAAGCCAGGTTGAATATGCAAGCACTATCATTCTTTTGTTGTTTAACAACATCATTTCCCAGTTGTGTTACTTTAACTATTTTCCCTTTATTGCATTGTCCTCCCCCCAAGGTTAAGGTCATGAAGTTCCAGGATGAGTTGGAGTCAGGAAAAAGGCCGAAGAAGCCAGGCCAGAGTATTCAGGAGCAGGTGGAGCATTACAGGGACAAGCTTCTACAAAAGGTACTGGAGGGGATTGGTCTCTTTACAACCCTAAAAATGAAAGTAGTGACATAGTTTGAAGTTGGAGTGATTCTTTGTTGTTCTTTTCCCTGAAGGAAAAAGAAAAAGAGAAACTTGAAAAGGAAAAGGAGAGGGAGAAGAAAGAAAAGGAGAAAGTGGAGGCGCGGTTAAAAGACTTGAAGAAAGAAAAAGAGAAGGAGGACACGCCAACCAGAAAAGAGAGGTATTATTACTATTAATGCATTGCCAGGTTAAATTCAAGTCTTTTTAGACTGTGCTTCATAAAACCGTGTTTAATTTCCCATCTGACAGACGTTTGTCCCCCCCGGTTGATAGGAAGCGGCGTCACAGTGGGTCACCCAGCCCGTCACGGAGTACTAGCAGACGAGGCCGCTCTTCCTCGCCCCGGTCAGAAAGATCAGAGCGTTCGGACCGATCGTTCTCAAAAGACGCATCTTCCCGCTCATCTCATAAAGACTCCCCTCGATCCAGCAACAAAAAGTCCTCAAAGAGGTACGACTGCATACATATTTACTAATCACAGTGAAGGCAGTAGGGTAAAGGTGTAATCGAAGTATTGTTTATCCCAGATCGCCGTCATCACCTCGCACACCCAAACGATCCAGGAGGTCGCGGTCCAAGACGCCGAAGAAATCAGCTAAGAAGTCCCGCTCCAAATCAAGGTCTCCTCATCGGTCTCACAAAAAGTCAAAGAAGAGCAAACACTGACCCATCTTCCCACTGTAACCACCTTCTCTGCACCGACATGTAAAAAGTATTGAGTGATTGAGTGCGGCAGCTGAAGATCGCTGCCCCAAATGTTAATGTACAGATACTGAAGAGTGGAGAGTGTTGCATGGGTTACCGTCTAGTGTATCAAATGGATGGGGCCATTGTTGTTTTATATTGTACAAAAAAAGTTAAGTGCTTGTGTCCCAATTCCCATTCATTCATGTGGTAGACCACACCCATACAGAGTGTGATGACAATAGTCTTATAATGCTGTCATTTTCTGTTTTTGTAGTTCACATTAAAACAAATTCCTAATGAACAAAGTGTCATTTTTAAATCAAGTATTATGTTCAGGAAGTTAAACTTACACCAAAGTGTATTATAGCTTAAGTACTTAAGATTCCTGAGATAGTGGGTTCAAGGCTCGGAGAATTTAAGAAATTGACCAAGATGAGAAACCAAAGAACACCAAGACATTTAGAGCGAAACCATTAGAATAGCTCAGTTCGTCAGATTACGTTTATCTCTAAGGTTATAAGTTTGAATCTTATGAAATGTTGTTGTGTAGCGCAGTAAGAATACGATTTCTATGTCTGAGGTTGTGAGCTCAAATTTTTTTTTTTTAGTTCTAGATTCAATGGAAAAAGTCAAAAGCGGCAAGAAAACCCAAACACCTCTAGCCACAGGTAGCTCAGTGGATAAGAACACTGCTGAGGACATCTTGTGTTCTCATAAAGAACAAGACATTTTAAAGTTCATTTTTCAAGTCCCAAATGCACCAGGAATTTATGGCATGGTGGATTTGTTCACAACCAAAAGATTGCGCAGTCCACAAGGTGGTAGGTTTCAATAAGTAAATCCATACTTTTAAAGGTTTCTCTAACATCCTTATATCTTAAACCCCGCATTTGACGGTTGCCCCTTTCTTCTGCTTTCTAGGGGCCCTGTTTTCCTGGGAAACGAGTTGTGTAAGCCCATTCTATACATTCTCACGATCGTACATCTAGGGTGCTCAGGTTTTGACATTGGTGCCATTTGGTCAACACAGGAAGCATCTGTGCTTCTTTGGCAAGCATTGTTCAGGACTGGCATACAGACCTCTGTTGTAACCTGTTTACTTCTCAATGCACATCTCTAACACAGTCTTGACAAATCAGCTGCGTCAGATACTACATCTCCTTTCAATCGACCCACATTTTCACTTACCCAAGATGATGTGAAAAAGAAAAGCAGACAATTCTCCCAAACTCTTTGTGTTCAACACTGTTTTGTAGACCTGAAGATGTGGGTTCAAATCCAGAGAAGTATATGGATGTTTAGGACCTGTTAATCCCTATTAACCACTTAAAATCTCCAAGACCAAACTGTTTCTCACTGTTTACAATAGCTTGTCTACCAGATATTGATTTGAAGGTCTGAAGTCATACGATAAAATCCTTATTTATTCCAGAGCTTTGAAACGTCACATTCTGATAAAACACCTAAGGAATACTCTAGGTAAGTTTAAAAGTCCAATATAAGGTAGGAGGTAGCTTAGGTTCTGAATCCTGACTCAGAGAACTCTAAAAACTGACCAAAATACAAAACTTAAGAATACCAAGGAACAACAAGCAACTATGTCAGGATAACTACCTCAGTCCTAAAGAAGATGACTTGTATCCTCAAGGTATGAGAATTTTACACCATAAACAGAAGTTAAAAACACCAAGAAAATGACCTTATGTAGCTCTCCAAGAATAGCTCATGCCGTGACTTTAACTCGTGTGGTTGGGAGTTTAAATCTCACAATGTTTTTTGGTTTTTTTTAGTTACTTTGGAAAAGTAAATTCAATGGAAACATTCAAAAGATACAAGAAAAGAATAAAAACAACTGGAAGAGCATATAGCTGAGGGGATAACAATGCTGCTCTCAAGTTCTGCTGTCATAAGTACAGTTCTTATCAAGAACAAGACATTTTAAACGTCAACAATCAAAGTAGACCAAAAGTCACAAATGTACCAGCATTCATAGTGTGCTGGCATCTAGCTGGAGAAGGGTCCACAGACATGGTGTAAAGTCCAAGTCATAGTATAGTATGTCGTCCAAAATGAGACGAAAAGTCATAGTATACTATGAATTGGATGACATGATATAATGACTTTTAGGACTGATTTTGGACGACATACTATAGAATGGTGTTTTTTGGTCATTTTGGACAACATACTTTAATGACTTCTTTGACTGATTTTGGACGACATACTATAGTATGACTTTTTTGAGTGATTTTGGATGACATACTATACTATGACTTTTTTGACACATTTTGGACAACATACTATAGTATGAATTTGTTGACTGATTTTGGACAACATACTATAGTATGACCACCATAGCATGAATTTTTGACTGATTTTGACCTATATTATGATCGCCCATACTATATGATTTTTTGACCGATCTTGACCACATACCATGACTTTTGTCCGCTTGGACGACATACCATAGCATGACCTTTTGTCTTTGATGACATATTGAGAGTACTGGCGACTTTTTGATCTAATACACCATAGCAGAAGTCTCTCATTTTTGACTCACATACTATAATTATTATTTTTGAGTGATCTTTGGTACCATTATTACTAGGTATAGCATGATTCTTTTTTTTTTGGTCATTTGACCCGCATACCACAGCATGACTCTTTCTCGGAAGAAAAAATCATGTCGTATCCAAATGACCAAAAAAGTCATACTATAGTATGTCGTCAAAAATCAGTCAAAAAAGTCATACTATAGTATGTGGTCCAAAATCAGTCAAAAACGTCATACTATAGTATGTGGTCCAAAATTAGTCAAAAAAGTCATAGTATAGTATGTCGTCCAAAATCAGTCAAAAACGTCATACTATAGTATGTCTTTCAAAATCTGTCAAAAAAAAATCGATCAAAAAAGTCATAGTATAGTTTGTCATCCAAATTTTGACAAAAAAGTCATAGCATAGTATGTCGTCCAAAATCACTCAAAAAAGTCATAATATGGTATGTTGTCCAAGATTTGACAAAAAAGTCATAGTGTAGTATGTCGTCCAAATTTTGACAGAAAAGTCATAGTATAGTATGTTGTCCAAATTTTGACAGAAAAGTCGTAGTGTAGTATGTCGTCTTAAATTACTCAAAAAAGTCATAGTATAGTATGTCGTTCTAAAATCGGTTAAAAAAGTCATAGTATAGTATGTCGTCCAAAATCGGTCAAAAAATTCATAGTATAGTATGTCGTCCAAAATCGGTAAAAAAAAGTCATAGTACAGTATGTCATCCTAAATCTGTCAAAAACGTCATAGTATAGTACATCGTCCAAAAACGGTAAAAAAAGTCATAGTACAGTATGTCATACTAAATCGGTCAAAAATGTTATATTACTACAGAATGTCGTCCAAAATCAGTCAAAAACGTCATAGTATAGTATGTCGTCCAAAATCACTCAAAAAAGTCATAGTATAGTATGTCGTCCACACGGTCAAAAAACGCCATATAGTATAGTATGTCGCCCAAAAATGGTCCAAAAAGTCATAGTATAGTATGTCGTCCAAAAAAAATTGTATGTCCAAAATCGGTAAAAAAAGTCATAGTACAGTATGTCATACTAAATCGGTCAAAAATGTCATATTACTATAGAATGTCGTCCAAAATCACTCAAAAAAAGTCATAATATAGTATGTCGTCCCAAATCGGTCAAAAACTTCATAGTACTATAGTATGTCGTCCAAAATCACTCAAAAAGTCATAGTATAGTATGTCGTCCAAATTTTGAGAAAAAAGTCATAGTATAGTATGTCAGCCCAAATTTTGGACACAAAAGTCATAGTCTAAGTATGTCGGCCCAAATTTTGACAAAAAGTCATAGTATAGTATGTCAGTCCAAATTTTGAGAAAAAGTCATAGTATAGTATGCTCGCCCAAATTTTGTACAAAAAAAGTCATAGTATAGTATGTCGTCCAAATTTTGAGAAAAGTCATAGTATAGTATGTCGTCCAAATTTTGACAAAAAAGTCATAGTATAGTATGTTGTCCAAATTTGACAAAAGTCATAGTATAGTATGTCAGTCCAAATTTTGACAAAAAGTCATAGTATAGTATGTCGCCCAAATTTTGAGAAAAGTCATAGTATAGTATGTCACCAAATTTTGAGAAAAAGTCATAGTCTATATGTCATCCAAATTTTGACAAAAAGTCATAGTAAAGTATGTCCAAATTTTGAGAAAAGTCATAGTATAGTATGTCGCCCAAAATCCTCAAAGTCAATAGTATAGTATGTCGTCCAAAATCACTCAAAGAAATTTGTATAGTATGTCGTCCAAAATCGCTCAAAAACTTTGTATTGTATGTCGCCCAAAATCAGTCAAAAGTCATAGTATAGTATGTCGTCCAAAATCCCTCAAAAAAAATTTGTATAGTATTTCATCCAAAATCACTCAAAAAGTCATAGTATAGTAGGTCGTCCAAAATCAGTCAAAAAGTCATAGTACAGTAGGTCGTCCAAAATCACTCAAAAAAGTCTTAGTATAGTATGTCGTCCAATATCGGTCAAAAAGTCATAGTATAGTATGTCGTGCAAAATCACTATTCACAGCATGACAAGTATTGTCATGGTAACAGATGCAGAAAAACAGGATCATTGTTTAATATAATCTTTATTGCGGTTTCTTAGTGAGTCGATACAGAACAGATCCTTTTTTGTTTTATATGTCTTGACTTTGAAACACTGAAAGACTTCAACTGAGTGTTAATGCTTTCACGGCCACAGTGTGAATGAATGAGTGAGTGTTTACGTTTGAATTTTAAATCCAACAGAAAAGTTCAAACCCAGAAAAAACAAAGACTGAATAGAAATGATATTTTTGTTAGTTGTGTTTTTGACGATGCGTTCACAGTCAAGTGCTAAATGTAGTGATAGACAGTTCTGGATCAAGAGCTACGAAAAAAAAATCGTAATAATAATAATAATTATTATAATAATCAGGAAACTGCAACTCAGGAAAAAAACAACAAAAAAACATGAAGTTTTTTCTGATAATTGATTTGTGAAAAAAGAACCCTGAGAGCGAGATTATATATAATTAAACATATATATAAATTCTGATATATGTGTGTGTGAGAAAAATCATCTGTAACTGAACAAATTAGATTAACATGCAACAAAAAACCAATAAACTAACCTAAAACTCACCCTTTAACTGAACGCGATGAATTTTCACAGTTTTATATGAATTTATACGAGAAAAAAAAACACCCAAAAAACCAAATAAAAATGAAGCACAACAAAGTTCACAACTTCAGCCAAACTAAAAAATAAACATTAGAAACCTGTTCTCGACTCATTTACAGGAAAAAAACCCAAAAATAAACTACATAAAGCTTTTTTGGATTCTGAGGGATTTTTTTATTGCTAAGTTCGCGACTCAAAAAAGAAAAAGAATTCTGCAGCTACGATTTTTAATAAAACATGGCTTTTTTTCTCAAGTCACTGTAGAAACTAACACACACACACACACACACACATAAATACATTTAAAAACAGTCCACGTGAGTCCAGTATTTCCACGTTCACACGCACAAAACGTGATCAGACGAAAACGAACGCAAACTCCCGAAAGACAGGGGGCACACTCACACTGAGAGAGAGGAAACCACAAAAACGGAGAGAGACACAAGAACCCCGGCCAATATCATTAATTATTAAATTTCGTAAGTTGTATCCATCGTTGATTGACAGGCGCTAACATTAATATTTGTAAATTTCGTAAACAGATTTTCCATAAAATTCATGCAATCTTCCAAATCAGAAAAACTTTCACGTTAATCGTTTTTTCTGAAGCGATTCCCGAGTTCACTGTTGTGTCGACATTGGACGCCAAGCTAATGAAATTATACGTACATCGTGAGGTTTAACAATTCACAGATTGTGTTTTCAGTCACCGAAATATCTCAACTTGGATTCAGATATTTAGCCATCACTGGTGGTGTTTATTTACGCACAAAAAGAGTGAAAAATCACTTGATGCACCTTTTTTACGACGCTGTTACAGGTACTAAAATGGACGACGCAGTTTTTCATTTATTAGGTCAGTAGCTAGATTGTTGTTGTTTTTTGTGACAGAGTGCGATTCTATTTTATATGGAAAAAGTGCAAACGTTTAATTTTATGATATTTCTCGCCACGGACCAGAGACTGTTACCGACGTAAGCGATGGCACTGTTTGATACAGAAACCTATAAATTTATCCTGAGAAGATTCAGAGGGAAAAACACTTTTTCACGTCTCGGGAACACTGATAAACTTTTTTCTAATGAGCGCAAACGTTGTTGCTTTACAGCTCGATATGAGTGGCTGAGGTTCACGTCGTTTTGCTGATGAGGTTTTTTAATTGATAAAAAAATGATGAAAAAAAAACGTGACAGAGTCCACAAGCACACGATGTGCGGTTAGCGTGAAGCAGTAGGAGGAGTTAGCCCTTTGTTTGTGGAACACGCAATCGTGTCACAGTCATCCATCCATCATTCATTCATTCGTTCATCCATTCACAACGTCTTCTACCTCTTCTGAGAAATCGCACCGATACTGAACAAGCTTTAAATTTGCGATTTTCAGTATGTTTTTTATCAAATTTTCACCTGATTGTCTTTAATGTCAAGGTTTGTAACACTGACATTTTTACTTTAAGTCGCATTAATTTGGACAAACACTTAAATGTCTTAGAAAAACACGGGTTAAAAAAGGTCAAACTGTGCTACAGGGCTAACTCTGTGTTAATATGCTAATACTGTAAAGAGTTAAGCTAGTCCAGCTGTTAGCCGTGATTAAAACAGCATTCGCTTGACTAGTTTGTCTGGGTTGATAGCCTTTTTTTTGTTTACTCAGACTAATAGCTAGTATTAGCTAACACCCAGCTGGTTAATTAAGCTAATTTAGCAGAGCTGGTGTTGAGCTAATGGGAAGAACACAGCTAATTAGCCCTGGTTAGCATGTTTGACCCTGTGGCTAATGTCAACCTAGCCCATCCTAAGATTTTTTTACGGCTAGCTAGCTAGCTTTTGTAACCCTCTTATGGGGAGTAGTGATGCTATGAATTAGCCTTTGCTATTCTTATGTTAGCCTCAGCTACGTCTGTTAAAACAATTGTGCAAGTAAATCCAGTAACAAACTTAGCCATTAGCGTTAGCTAGCAAAGCCTGGGGGCCACAGCTCGCCCTGACTTAGCCTACAGTGAGCGCAACAGGCTAGCAAAGAATTAGCCCCGCTAGCTTGATGAGGAAGACACGAGATTTAAAGGGGCAGCAACTAGGCTGCGCCTCCGCTCCTTTAATGTTCGCAGTTTCTAAAAAAAAGCGGAGATTGAGGTAAACTGAAACCGCGTCAGGTTTAGCAACAAGAAAACATTAGCATTCGTCAGAGGCTGAACACGAAAACCAGGGGGCAACGGTGAGACACAGGTGGGAGTCACACACTTTCACTCATGTACAAACAAAAACAAACATGTGAATTGTTCAGTTATAAAAACAAAAAAATTCCCATCCCAACACCCAACATAGCGATAATCACAAAAACACACACAAAAAAAAACACAACCTAAAATACTCGTTCACACGTTCATCTCTGTAGACACACATGGAATCAAGCAAGACATCATTCACACACTCATCAACTCACGGCATCAACGATCTATCGTGTGATTGGTTTAGAAAAAAAGTCGTAGAAACACACAAGTGATTGCGGAGAAGCCACGCCCACTTCACAGTCAAAAGTTCATGAGTGTTTTCCCACGTGAGTCGGTGTGCGAACGTGAAACCGAAGCGTTTTTATTTTGTTTTCCAGTTACGAAACCTTTTCTTTTCCAGATGACCACCTGCCGCCTGCTGGTGATTCCAGACTACTGCAGCTGGTGAAGGAGCGGCCACAGGGTCAAAGGTCATGTTTTTTTGTTAGCGTCTGTGATGTGTCGCCGTCGTCCAGCTGTGATTTAAATACAAAAAAACGTCTCTGCGCCTTCAAAAAAAATCTAGAACAATAATAAATTGTAATTTTATTCTTTTTTTTATTGCTGAAATATAATAGATTTCCCCCGCACAAAAATAGCAATAATGCAAATCATTGTCATCATAAAAAGCTATAAAAATGAGATACATCCTCCGAATAATGCAGATAAAGATGTAGCAAAAAAAAAAAACATCGGAAAAGTTGGACTAGTAGTTTAAGGCACTTCAAGAAAACGAGGTTTTCGTCTTTCTGTCAAGAAAAGAAGAAAAAAAAATCTGGGCTGGTTTTTTTAGCATCGTCATCATCATCATCTGTGATGACACAGCATTTTTCCACCGTATGGCACTGTGGTGATTCTCAGTCTACGCCCACCAGAGGGCGCTCTCCGTTGGGGAGGATATGCTCTAACGTCGGCTTGGCGTGAATCTCCAGCAGCTCCTGGATGAAGCCGTCAGCAGAGGGCGCTGTGGTGGTGGAGGAAGGGGAAGGGCTGGGCGGGGCGGTGTCTTTGGAATCGTCATTATTAGTAGTTGTCTTTGTGTCAGTAGCTTTGTCGGCCGGCGTTTGAAGTTCAGGTTTCTCCGCCGACTGCGGGTCGTCCGAGGAGACAGGGTTTGGCCGATGTGACTCCGCCTCTGCCGTGTTGTCCTCCCGCTTGCTGACGCCACCGACGCCCCCCTCCTCCTCCCCGGCGTCCTCGTCCTCCAGCTCCTTGGCTCCACCGCTGCCACCACACTCGCTCTCATTCTCCGACGGTGGACAAGTGGAGGGCGGAGTCTGCGTGCATGAGTCGCCATCCTCGCTGGCGGCGTCGTCGCCGGCACCACGCGGCTTCCGGTGAACTCGCTGATGGCGAACCAGGCTGTGCTTCAGCGTGAACGTCCGCTCGCACGTCTGACACTGGTACGGACGCTCACCTGCAGACAGAGGGCGCCACACTTCAGGAGCTTTTCAAAATAAAACCAAGAAGAATAAATACTGTGTGTGTGTGTTAGTTCTGGTTCCTGTGTGGGACCAGGTGTGTATGTGTGTTGGTTCTGGTACCTGTGTGGGACCGGGTGTGTCGGGTCAGGTCCTGCAGAGACCAGAATCGTTTGTTGCAGATGCCACAGATCTTCTTCCTCTTGTCCACTCGTCCTCCTTTCTTCTCTCCCTCCTCCACACTCTTTGGTTCTATCGCCTCCTCTTCATCACTCCTCTCCTCCTCCTCTGACTCACCACTCTCCCCCGCCTCGCTCACTCCTCCCTCCTCCACTTCCATTTCCGTCTCCTTCTGCTGCTCCTCCTCCTCCTCCTCTTTCTCCTCCTCGGCTGGTTTGGAGTCATTCTCTGTCACCTCCTCTCTCACTGACGTCGTCGGCGTATCCTCCGCTGGAGCTGGAGTCATCGGCGTCTCCTCAGAGAGGTGCGCCCTCTCATGGCGAGCGAGGGTGGTTGCGTAACGGAAGCTCTTGTTACAGACTCGACACACATGTTTGTAGTCGGGCTGCTGCTTCACTGCAGGACTGACGGAGGATGAGGTGGAGCCAACAATCTGCTCCTCCTTCTCTGGACTCTCTGTCAGTACTGCAGGAGCAGAGGAGGAGGACAAGGAGGAGGGAACAGAGCTTTGTTCTTCGTGGGTGGAGCCTGACGTTGTAGAAAGTTTGAAGTCGATTAGTTTTTTTCCAAAGTTCAGGTCCAGACTTTTGTTACTGTGACAGTCGTCGTCGTCTGTGACGTCCACCTGAAAACACACCAATACATGACTCAGCAATACTATCAACAGTCAATACATGACTCAGCAATGCTATCAACTGTGAACAAATGACCCAGCAATAGAGCTGAAACTATTAATCAACTATTTTGATAATTGATTAATCAGTTTGAAGCTTTTTTCAAGATTAAAACAAGATCGCCGACTGTTAAAGCGTCTTAAATATGAGTGTTTTCTTGATTTCTTTGCTCTGGATAACAAAGAAATCATTAAAAATTTATCATTTTGGACATTTGAGAACATCCTCATTTCCAGGTTTGGTGAACACCAATCAACATTTTTTTAAGGTCTTCTGATTCTGATATTTTATGGACCAAACGATTCATCGAGAAAATAATTGACAGATTAATTGATAATGAAAATAATCGTTAGTTGCAGCTCTACTCATCGCTAAGTGTTTTTCAGATGTTACCTTGCTGCTGCTGCTGCTGCTGCTGCTGTTGCTGTTACTCGGTGGAAGCCGTTTCCTCTGAGCTCTGGTCTCTGGCGCTCCCTGCTGCTCCAGCTGCTCTGATGTTTCTGTCTCTGGGTGCTCGGTAACATCGTGAGCAGGACTGCAGCCTGTGCAACAATCAATGACGACTACACGGGTCAATAAAGAGGAAGAAATGAATAACTTCCTGTTGTGGCTCAACATTTATAAATAACAATATTGAAGTGCTCATTTCCATCGACTTACCGTGGCTTTCATTGGGGGTGGGGCTTGTTGGTGCTGACTCAGCGTCTTGGTCAGGGGCGGAGTTCTCTGCCATGGGGGCGGGGTCTGAGTCTGAAGAGGGGGCAGTGCTTCTGAGGTCTCGCACCTCCAGTGCGACCTGTTCTGTCTCCGACTGACTCTCTGAGGGACACAACCAACATTGATCAATACGATCAATAATAACAACATACGGATCAGAACAAGGAGTGGAGTTGCCGACACGTGCGTTATCCCGTTAAAAACGCGCCATGTTTGTAGTCCGAGTAGGAGAAGTGAATCGTGGGAACGCAAAGACGTAAATTTTTGGTACTTGTATTTGGAACTTGTGCGGAAAATTTGAAGAGAAAGCCGAACAGTGCCGAAATTTGCTACGTGAAAAATTTCTGCCGCGTTTTCTGACCTGCACTCTCGGGTGAGCCTTCTTCTCCGTCCTTCTTCGCTAGGGCACCGTTGCGTCTCAGAATCCTGTGGGTCACGCCGTGCTTCCTCAACAGGTGGCGCTCACAGTTGGATTTGGTGGAGAAGAAGGCGTCACATTTGGGACAGGGAAACGGTTTCTGACCTGAAGAGAGACAGACGGGGGAGGGTTTGGATGAGCTCCAGAAAATGGCTTTAGATCCAGGAAATGTTCAGTTTGTGCACGTGTGTGAGTCAGTTTGACGATAAAGGTTTAATGTGCGTGTGTTACCGGTGTGTGTTAGCATGTGTCTCTGCAGGGAACTGGCCCAGGGAAACACTCGTGGGCAGAACGGGCAGGTCATCTTCTGGACAGAGTTGGAGTAGGCGTTTTTCTTCCCTTTGGATTGAGAAACCGCTGCCGGCTTCACCTCCTCCTTCACTCTTCCCTCCTTTTCCTCACTTCCTCCAGTTCTGTCATCATCTGGTGTGAAAGAGGCCTCAGTTAATCATCTGTCGGGAACTTTCATACGTCACTTTAATCACAGTGCGACACAGAGTCTTACCTCTCTTTCCACCCAGATCTGCTGCGCCGGTCTGGAGGTAGGTGCTGAACTTGTTGGTGTCAGTGGTGGCGAGCATCTTTTCCACGCTGGCAAACTCCCCGCTGGACTCCAGGTCGATGCTGCTTCCACTTGCAGCCGCCTTCTCCCTCATAGCCAGGGCAGCCAGTTTTTTCCTGGGCC
The DNA here is from genome assembly GCF_019176455.1 of Solea senegalensis. NCBI lineage: Eukaryota > Metazoa > Chordata > Actinopteri > Pleuronectiformes > Soleidae > Solea > Solea senegalensis. The sequence goes on along the minus strand of NC_058021.1, from coordinate 34,847,596 downwards.
GTTTTCTGCAGAACCAAAAAAAACTAATTTTAAGGGGACATATTATATTCTATTTCCCCCATTAAAATAGTTCCCTGGTGTCCTAATGAACATGTCAGTGACATGCTTTGGTCAAAATACCATAAGGATGAAGCACCATAGCAGTTCAATAACCCTGCTAAACCCGCCCCTTTCAGAACGCTCGGTTTTCGTGCATTGTCCCTTTATATGCAAATGAGACACAGGCAAACACACACCCACTTCTTCCAGGAGTTTCGTCCTCTATACAGCGCTTTACAGCTCTATTCGTCTCTCCCCCTCGCTCCACTAGTTCTATGACAATATCAACATGGCAGCATGCGCAGAAAACAGCGAGAGTGCCGTCACAGGAAGAGACGTCCTACATAAGGATCGAGCCGAACAGTGCCGAACTGTAAATCAGTTAAAACACTTAGGGACCGCACCACTGATCGCCACCGCTGATCGCCAGCGGTGCACGGCGAGCTGAATAAACTGCCACTGTATGTGACTGTATCAGACTGAGTCTGTGCTCCAGTCATGGAGGATTTACTGAACAAATATTTTTAATTAGGACGTGTCAGAATTGTCTGTTATGAGCTCTATGTGACCTTTTCTTAAAAATGTGTGTGTCTGTACGTCAGTGAAATATGTTCGCTGACTAAATACGGCGACCGCTGGCCGCAGTCTGATGCGAAGTGGTGCGAACACACGTTTGCTGACTTTATCCGGCACATTAGCTTCATATATAAAATCCTCTGAGGCTGGAAGTTTGTGTAAAACACTGTGCTCCACTGTGCAGCCACCAACAGCACACTTGTCCCTCCGCGTTGACATAATACCTCTCTTCCTCCCTTGCCTGCACTCTTGCAGGGACAAGGTGGAGCTAAGGTGGAGCTCTCCAAGTAAACTTACTGGTGGGGCGGTAACATTCGCGGTGAAATGCGCATGCTGCCGTCATAAGCGCAGGGAATTCAACATTGAGTGTTTTATTGCCTGTACTTACACTAAGGGGGACCACGAAAACATGACTGAGTATTCTTTTTCCACACTTTGGCGACTGGTAGGGCCTCCAGAGTCCCAAATATAAGTATTAAAATGGTTAAAAAGTTGATTTTGCATTATATGTCCCCTTTAAGACAAAGATTTTCTTTGACCGAAAGACACAGGGAAAATAAAACCCAACACACCTGGACAATCCCTCAGATGTGTCATCGCTCGGTGTGTCCAGACCGGCAGAGGGTCCAGAGGAGTCTGCAGCTGAATCAGACTGAGGGGAAGCAACAACTGCCTGGGGTTTACAGTCCAGGGCGGCGGCCTCTCTCTTCAGCAGATCTTGAGCTCCTGAGACAGAGTGGATGATCTGAGCGATGGAGGCCAGAGGAGGGAGGTCTTTTAGGGCGGGGGACGGTGAGGAGGTGGAAGAGGAGGCCGGTTTGGGCAGAAGTGGTTTAAGGCGCTGAGCTCGAGTAATATTGGGGAGAGAGGCAGGTGAAGGGTTGGATCCTGGTGGGAGCTGGTAGCACCCGAGCTGAGGGTGAGGGTGTAGAGCGCTCCCCGCTTTCTCATCCTTAGTCAGAGCAAGAGCGTGCAGCTGCTGCTCAATGATGCTGCCACCACTCTGCTCCGTCTTGATCTCCCTCTTTTCTTCATTTGCAGACTCTCTCCGCAGCCTCTTGGCGGGGACGGACAGATCGATGGGCTGATCCGCGGCAGAGCAGTCGAAGGTGGGGGAGATGCTCTCCAGTTTAACTCCTGAAGAGCCCACCTGGCTCACAGCTCCACGACCTTTAGCAGAGAAATCCAGTGGTTGGTCCAGTTCAGTAGGATAAACCACATTAGCCAGTTCTTCCACCTTCACAGCTTGCAGCGCCTGTATCGGAGATGGACCGATCCCGTTCAGTGCCATCGGATTCAGCGGAGCAGCTCTGGCAGAGGCAACAGTGGCGGAGGGTACGGTGGCCGGCTGAAGCGTGGCGATATGTTCCTCAATCTCCCTCTCCTGCACCTCGGGGTGCTGCTTCAGGAGGTGGTGGATGCAGTTGCGTTTAGCCAGGAAGGCTGCTCCGCAGCGGCGGCACTCAAATGGCTTCCTCTGGCAACCGTTATTTGTGCGCAGATGGATCTGCAGCGCACGGTAGGTCTTCAGGTCCTCGCCACAAAACCTGCACGTTGTCTCGGCACATCCCGTCTCAATGTCCTGAGTGGGTGTGGTGATTGGTGCTGCGATGTTTGGAGCAGTGGTGGAGGTTACGTACTTGATGTTCTTTTCAATGTCCTTCCTCGAGGTCTTAGCATGCTTCTTCCTAAGGTGGCGCTCACAGTTGGCCTTGACGGTGAAAGGATAATGGCAGACCCGGCAGACGTATGGCCGCTCGCCACTGTGCGTCCGCAAGTGTCTGATTAGTGTCGCTTTGTCCGGTGCCAGGTAATCGCAGATGTTGCACTTGTGTGGGGCGATGCCGAGGTGGAAGCGCATGTGAGCCTGCAGGACGCCAGAGAAGGCAAACACCTGGTCACAGAAGCGGCACGGGTACGAGCCTTTAGCCGAACCTGCGTTTGTGTTGCTCCCCCCTTTGGTTCCTGGTTTTCTGCCACTAAGCCCCGCCTCCTCTTGTACAGCTGTGGAGGCAGATGGCGGCGAATCAGACAGCGGTGTGTGAGCGTCGCCCATGCACTCTGCATCTATCTGCCCTCCGGTCCCGGCCGAGGACGAGGGCGGTGTTTTGAAGAGTGTGGGGGTGGGCGGGGGCAGGCTGGGGCTGATGCAGCCCAGTGAAGCCTGCTGGGAGCTCTGGAGGGGGGGAGGAGTCGTCGCTGTGAGGCTGGAGCGAGGTGTGATGGGAGGTTTGGGCTTCAGTGGAGCCTTCTGAGCCTGGACTTGACCTGGATGGAGAAGAGAGAGTCAGAGACAGTGAAGTCATTTTCTGTGTCTTGGTGAGCACCAGTATGTCTCAGTCCTGGTCGTGGGTTAAATAGGCTCCAACACCCACCTTGACCTCCTGTGATTCCAGGAGCTTTGGCCAGAGACGGTGGCGTCAGTCCCATCTGATTTGGCGCTGTTGTCGCCACCTTGAGGATCTGCTGGATGTCAGCCAACTCCATGATCCCTGTTCCACCTGCCTCACTGGGTTTGGCACCCGAAGATGCAGAGCTGGCCGTTGCGGCGCCGCCATCTGGTTGCAGGAGGAAGCCTGTCTGAAAGGGCTGCATGGACAGCAGGCTCAGGGCGTCTTTCTGGGTCAGGCCCTGCAAGGCCGAGGCCTCCAGCAGTGGAATGCTGAGAGCTGCCAGACTGCCAACGCCCAGCCCCAGGGTCAGGCCGAGGCCTCCAGACAGGTAGGAGGAGGCCGGCTCCAGAGGAAGGCTGGAGCATGGCGGCTCCACGTGGATCACCTTGATGCTGTCGAGATGGGCCTGATGGATCTCATCGTCAGTGGGACCAGACTTTACCTGAAACACAACAGAGGGGGAACTTTAATAAAAATAGTTTCCTTCTGAATTAAAATCTGTGAAAACTTCCTTCATATGCAGATGATGCGCAGCTGTTTCTTTTCTAGTTCCTAAAATTTAATTTTCAACGACAAAACTTGTTTATTTAGCAGAGATTTTGGTACGGTTGCACGTCCATCATGCATAATGTAACTGATCAGTGTAAATGTTTATAAAACAAAAAAAATCCAGTGTTTCCTTTAGTTTCTGTCTTAACTAAAATAACAACAATTAGCTTTTGAATCAAAGTTCGTAAACTGAATGTATTGAATATTTACACGTATAATTTCTGTTTACCGTAGAAACATGCTGAAGTCCGAGTGCTTTCAGGAAGCCAGCCTGTTCCAGGGACGGGGCTTCCTGCTCTCTGACCTGACCGGCGTCCTCGGCCGCGCCTTCTGCAGTGCCGTCCTCTCTTGCGCCCTCCATGTCTTCCTCCGCGTCAACATGTGAGGTGGTTTTGTGGAGGTCGAGGGCGGAGCGGAGAGGAAACGCTTTGTCACAGCTGTCACAGACAAAGCGGTGGAACTTACTGATACAGCGCCGGAGGTTCGTCTCGCACCAGACCTGGATCGTGACGGACAAACAGGAAAAGTTGGAAAAAACACTGTCCCCGGTCATGTGACCCCAACACGTGCGAGCAGTGGTGTGTAGCAGGTTTCTTTTTTTTTTTTCTTTTTTTTTTACCTGTGCGATGTGAGCAAACTTCTTGCAGGAGAAGTCAATGAAGGCCAGGTCGTTGAAGCCGGCGGGGATGGAGGGGTTGTTTTGGATGAAGGGGCGGCCGCTGGGGTCCTGTGGAAGGAGCTTATGAACTGCCGCGTTGTGGCGCAGCAAACCGCGGTGAGTCCGAAAAGAAAGGCAGCAGAAATCACACCTGGAAACAAACAACCAAGGAAACAAGAGTTGTTTAGTTCACACAATGTCACTGTTTCTCAAATGATTATTTAAATGATTTCTTTGTTATTTGGGGCAGAAACCAGAAAATATTCACATTTATGACACTGAAAAAATAATAGACACTTGGTTTTAATGATATAAAAGATTATATAAGATAATGGATTGTCAAAATAGTTAAAATATTGGGAAAAAAACGTGTTTCTTTAACTTCGAACCTCTATTCTACGAAGGAGTATTAGGGCCGAACAAAAAAAAAAAACAGCCAAAAAAATCTGGCACAGGAAAATAAAAATAAAAAAAGTCAGGCAAAAAAATAAAAATAAATCTGGCGCAAGGAAAAAAAAGCCAGGCTTTACGTTGATATTATACAAAATCAGTTTTTTTTCGCCTGGCTTTTTTTTTTTTTGGCTGGCCCTAATACTCCTTCGTACTATTCTCGTATGTAAAGAAGACCTATGTTTAAATTTGAACTTTTTCTTTTTCATTAACATTGGCCTTTAATACCTGCTCGTAATGTCTCATTTTATAGATTTTATTCCTGCTTTTTTTTTTTCTTTCGTTTAGCACGTTTTGTTATTTTATGTTTGAATATTTCATGGGAAATAATTTTTGCTGCAGGATTCAGTTCCTCAAAGTGGCCACCGGGTGGAGACATTTGTCTACGTGTGTATATCTGCACGGCAGTGAGAATGTGAGATGTCATCAGTGACGAAAGTTTGATGTAAAGAAAAAAATTAAATAAAAACTCACACTCAATCTTGGGGGAAAAAATGGACACAATGCTGGATATTTCAAGGTCCTCACAAGTACACATTTACAAACACATATTTTCAAGTGTGTTTGTGTGATAACAGCTGCTCGGTGTCACACACACTTATCACATTCATGTGTGTTTTCTGTCATAAACACTGATCTTGTCAGGACCAGTAGTCGTCATGGAGACCAAAAACCTGGTCCTAATGAGGCAGAATCTCAGTGTGTTTATTTTCTGTTTTGTTTGTGTCAAAGTTTTATATTAAAACAAGTTAAAAAAGTGATATTTTACTGACAAACTGAGGATCATTTGTTTAGTTGTTATATTTAAATTCACAGGTCTGTGGTGATCGATCGCTGTTTGTTGATGTTTATCGATCACAAACATGCGTGCGTTTGTGTCACGTGACGTGTGAGACGAGTCCTCGTTACCGCGACGACCGGTCACTTTCACTTCAACTGTGTTTTCTTAAGTTTATGAAACTTCAGTGACGTGAGCTAATGTGGCTCCTCCCACTTCCTCTCATCCTCTTACAGGCTGATTACTGAGGATTTACAGATAACGAGCTCAGCGCCACCTGCTGCCCTCTCCTCACCTCCATCCTTCTTTCTTCTGCCATCTCTTTCTCTCTCTCATACTTCTTTTCCTCTTTCTCTCCTTCCCTTTTATCTGTACTTAAGTCAGCAGTGGTTGTCCGTGGCTTCTCCACTAATCCGATGTTGAGTGCAGTAGGTCCGAACTTGTTACGTCCTCTCTGTGCCGTGTCAAAAGACAGCGTCAACTCGCAGGTTCGCGTTCACGTACTGTTCACCACGCAAAATGCAGTCATTTGAGTTACAAATGAGACGTTTAAGAAAGTCTTCAAAGTTCTACTGTCCTATAAACGCAGCAGTACTGGGCTCCTCCTGAACCTGAGTGCAGCAGGTCTGACCCGTCACATGGATTGCTCAGTCCGTCTGTGCCGTGTGCAAAACAAAAAACGACGTGGGGACAGCAGGCAAAATACAATAATCCTTCAGCAAAAATTACTTATGTGTGTTAAAATGAGTTCAACGCCCCCCTCCAAAAGAAAAATGTGTGAAAAATATTCCAATTGCTTATTTACTTAATTAGACAATCTGGAACCATGAACTGATTGTAATTTTTATTTGAAAATGTTAGACAATAAATCAATTGTCTGTGGGTCAACTCATCTAATTATTGCTGTAATTAAGTTATTAACAATTATTTAAAAAAAAAAACATATTGTGATGTGACTAGCATTAAATCTTTACTCTTTAGGGCACCATTAAGGATTATTTGGATGCATACTTCAGCATGTGTTAATTTATACTCTGCAATAAAAAATCTCTGGGGTGTTTGGAGTTCTGTTGCCACAGCGACAGACGTTATCCCTGTTTTCGGGGCAGGAGGGTGTCGTCATGGTAACATGGAGCGGCCGAGCACGTCCTGAAAACACCTCCTCCTCCTTCCTGTGACTTATTAAGTTGTCCTCTCTCCCCCCCTCTGTCTCTACCTCTCTCACCCACTGGTGACTAATTACCCCATTATTCATCCGTTCATCTTAAAGCACCTCCTCCTCCCTGAGCTCCTCAGTGTAAAGTTTATTAAAACTAGTAAAAACAAACTTAAATCCCAGCAGAGTGTGTGTGTGTGTGCGTGCGCGTGACACACACACCTCAGTGCCGTGTCCGGGTGTGTGTCCATGTGGGCGTCCAGCTCCAGTCTGGAGCCGCAGGTCTTGAAGCAGATTGGACAGGGGAGAAGCTCCTCTTCCAAGCCTCGGGCTGACGATGTCACTGCTGACGTCATCGACTCCTCCCCCGCCGCCGCCGCGTCCTCCACCACCTGAACACACGGTCACGTCTTTACGATCTGTTAACTTTACTGCGAGTGTTGTTTGAGTCAGCATTTTAAACTCTTCACTCGTCTCCGCCCCAAAATGAATGCGTTTTTCGCACGAAAACCATGAAAAATGTGTCCAAATTCAGAAAGACTGACTTCAGTGTGAAAGTTCTACGCACTAATATTTACGCCGGGTCAGAAGTGGGCGTGGTTTAACAGAATTCAAACCATCACTGACATTGTGACGAAAAGTGCTGAGTCACTGTGACGCTGAGGCTAAAGTAAAAAAGCCTGAGGATTCTGTAGGTTTAGGTCCTGTAGGAGGTTCCGCGCGCCACAGTGTCTTTACCTTCTTGGTGGGCGGCTCCTCGCCATTCTCCTCCTCGGGTCCCAGACGCCGCTTCACAGACGGACGCCGGCGTTTGGCGATGGTGGGTGGGCAGATGGGGAGCATTCCTGTGGCCGGGTCTTTGTCATGGATCTTCATGTGTCTGAACAACACACACACACACACACACACACACACACACACACAAGTGAGCACAACATTTCAGACAGCGTGTAATCTAGACACTGTTAAAACAAACTCGGTTAATGTGGACTATGTTAAATTAATCTGGACTCGCTTGATTTGCACAAATCTGGACCTGCTTAATCTGGACTCTGTTAATCTGGATTTGCTTGATCTAGACAAATGTGGACTCTGCTTGGGTAGCCTGTACTCACTTGATCTGGAATCAGGTGTTAATCTAGACTCAGTTCATCTGGATTTGCTTAATCTGGGCTCTGCTCAATTAATCTGGACTCTGCTCAATTAATATGGACTCAGCTTGATGTAGACTTTTTTATTCTGGACTCCCTTGATTTGGACAAAACTGGACTCTGGTCTGTTAATCTGGATTAAATGGTGTTCATAAACAGATTTAGGTGTGAAAAATTTAAACAAACAAACAAACAAACAGGAAGTAAAAACAGGTGATGCCAACTCATAAAGTTTTAACGATAAATCAATAAAAAGTGAAACTGTCGTTTTTTTAAAATAATTATAAAAACATTTACTTACACACAAAACTTTCAAGTTTAAACATTAAAAAAGGAAAATTAACATATTAATGAACATTTGCTCACATAAACAAAGACAAACGTTAAGATTTAAAATTATATTAAAACAATGTTTAATTATGGTGAACAGGTGTGTGTGTGTGTGAATATCACATCATTACACTGACAGACATATGACAATGTCTGTGAGAGCTGCAGTTGGGTAATGTTGTCAGGTGTGTGTGTTTACAAAGTTTATCAAAGGTCAAGTCAGTCACGTGTGATGGGAGAACAGAGTCTACCAAGGAGAGGAAACAAGGGAAGGTTATAAGAAGAGAGATGAGGGAGGAAGGAAAGGAGGTGAGGATGGGGAGGCAGGAGAGAGGTGTCAGTGCTAATAATAGAAGCTAACAGGCAGCGAGCTGGACGCCCATAAGAGGTCCTGACAGATCTGAGATCAGCTGACAAGAAGCTGCTGATTAGAGCCAATCATAGAGCAGCATCTCCACAGGCCCCAGAGAGTACTGTGACCTCAGTGAGTGACCAATCAGAGAGCAGGAGACACTCACAAACACAAACATTAAAAATCTACGTCAGTCTAATTAAGTCTTTATCGCACTGTTAGACAAACTTTTCCAACAGGAAACTGAAGTTTGTAAACCACTCACTCTCCCACACCAAACCCCATAGAGAAAATCAGAGATTTTAACGTCACGGCACACAGGAGTTGTTGATCCACTGCTGCCTCCGTCACTAAGTTCAAATGTTAACACTTCGACATTAAAAGTCCTTTGTTCATATTTATCTCAGTGACATAAAGTGACCACAAGAGGCAGCAGTAGACCAGCAGCTCCTGTGTCTCTGTGAGCTAAAATCACTGATTTTCTCTATGAGGTTTGGTGTGGGAGAGTGAGTGGTTTACAAACTTCAGTTTCCTGTTGGAAAAGTCTGTCTCACAGTGAGATTAAGATGTGAACATGATCTTAAATTGAGTGGGATTGAGGAAGTGGCAGAAATTTGCTAATATTTTTATCACCATTTTGTGTCTTTTTTATCATCAGCTAACCTGCAGGGGGCGCTTGTTGAGTGAGTTTGGACTTGGATGAAATTGTCATAAATTTTTCCTCTTTAATCGTCAGTTGTGAAAGAAGACTTTCTTCCTCTGAAGCACTGCAAACAACAACAAACTTCTTCAGTCGAATCACAAGTTTCTATTCTCTACTTTTCACCAAGCAAGGATAATTCTTTTTCCTCCCTTCTTTCCATCCCTCATCTTCCTCCTCTCCTCTCCCCTCCTCCTTCTTTCTCTCTGCCCGTTTGAAGACGGGACGAGTAGGAAAATCTCACGTTTCACATTTCAAAGGATGCTCTGCTGCAAAATGGATTCCTCCTCCCTCCCACCCTCCCTCCACTCTGTTCCTCCCTCCATCCAAACAGGCCTCCTCTTTATTTTCCTACAGCAGCCTCACAGTAACAGCAGGCCTCACACAGACGCACTCGTCCTCCCTCTCTCTCTCTCTATGCAGTTTGCATTGTAAATGAGCAGAGAAGAAAAAGGTGAACGACTCAAAAAACAATTCTCTCTCTTCACTCGCTTATTGTAGTCGTAAGATTTTAAGGGGAAAAAGATATTACGCAACTGTTTCCAGGGTGTGTGTTGATGGAAATCAGCATCCAGAGCCTCAGCAGCCTGCAGGAGGCCACACACGCACACGCACACACACACTCGACAAACCAGACGAATGAGAAGTAAAGCTGCTGCAAGTCGAGGTGAGGACAGAAGATTCAAACAGAAACTGAGAATGACTTTCAGTGTTTGAGTGTGGACAAACTTTTACTTTGACAAACTTTTATTGTGAAAACTGTGGGGTTGTGTTTAAGCAGCGGTGGGCTGTCAGGGCCAGCAGGGCCTTCTCTGCTGGTCCTGACAATATCAAAAATGTATTTTTTTTATTATTATTTTATTTTATTTTTAATAATCAAGTTAATGTGTGTCTGAACATGTCTGAATTCAATTACTTTTTCAGTATGTTATGATTATATTTCCAGAAAGAATATGGTTATTTTTTGTGAAGCTGAGCTGGATTTTCCATAATGTCATTAAACGCATCATAGCTCCGTGGACCTGCTCTAGTAGTATTGCTGGCCTTTCGTTGAAGCTGCCATTTCCTATTTGGTTATAACTTTGACTGACGTGTGTCGTCAGCCAATCAAAATGTGATGCATAGTGACAGAACGCCCCAGGCCTAGCGATGTGTCTGGCGCTAGCCCCCGCTGTTTTCATCAATAACGTTTGAAACTTTGGCGGGTTTTGAAGTAAGCTATGATCACTGCATTAACACCAGCGATCCATCATGTTTCTGATCTCCTTCATGTGCACTTTTCACGGTGAAATTATTTCAAGAGGAAAACCTACACCAAAGAGGTACATAATTTCCGGTAGTTTGAGTGTTAATGATAAATTTCTAACATTTTTAGAAGTGGTGAGGACAAAACTGTTGATCATAAATAGTCCCGGGCACGTGTTCCCCGCGTAGCTGACGCCTATGCTTATGTGGAAGCTTGTTTTTGTGTCATATAGTGGCTTGTGAAATTGGCAGTAATGATGCAGTAGCCGAGAGATGTGCAGTGGTGTGCGCTATGGTTGTTGCAGATCAACTGTCTCGTGAATATAGAGCATAATATTGTGTTTTGTATGTGGTTGTGTTTGTGCGTGTATTTTTTTTTTTTACGGAAGGCCCTGATTGAAACCCCATGGTACGCTACTGTGTGGACAAACGTTTATTATGAAAACTGTGTTTCTGTAGGTTAACTTATTCCGACTTTTATTATGAAAACTGTGTTTCTGTAGATTAACTTATAGGGATGTCCCAACCTGATATTGATATCGGATATCGGTCCGATATCAGCAAAAAAACGCCTCTAAAGTGCCTCTAAAATCTCCGATATAAACAACAGTCCATTCTGCTCCAGCACTTCTATCCAGCAGCACCCGTTGTGATCACATGGGCTCTGCGTGCTGGATGCATGTAGAGCCCACGCGATCACAACAACAGCATGTGTGTGCTACTGATATTATAGAGGTTAAACATTTTTCTTTAACCTCTGAAATCAGAGGATACGAAGCCGTACAGCAAGTGCAAGTTAGCCATTAGCACCATGCTAGCTCATCCTGAGGCGAGCTGCTAAAACAACATTATTTCATAAACCAGCGCCACCTGTTGACTTTCAACAGCCTCCGTTTGTTAATTATACCCCAAAAACCAGCCATACCAAGAGCTTTCTGTGTTTTAAATGTGTCCTGAAGACCTACTATTGTTCTATGTTTAAGTAATATCACTTGATCAAGCCTATTCTAACATTCCACACTACAAAATAAGTCATCAGGGTATGTATGATTCGTGCTGATATCGTATCGTATCGTATCAATATCGGCATCGGCCAATACTCAGTATCGGAAGTGAAAAAGTTGTATCGGGACATCCCTTACGCATTGTGACTTTTATTGTGAAAACTGTGGGGTTGTGTTTAAGTGTGGACAAACGTTTATTATGAAAACTGCGTGTCTGTCGATTAACTTATTCTGACTTTTATTGTGAAAACTGTGTTTCTGTAGATGAACTTATTCTGACTTTTATTGTGAAAACTGTGGGGTTGTGTTTGAGTGGGGACAAAGTTTTAAAGTATCAATGTCAACACTTATACTTTTGTTTCCTGTGATGTCGTTTTTTTAACGTCTCTTTTACACACACACACACACAGACACACACACACACAGACCGTTGGATGTGATGGTGGAGGCTGGATTTAACTGATAAATGACTGGGTGTGTGTGTGTGATGGGGGTAGATGTTTTAAAGTTGTCTCCCAACTTCCTGTGCAAACCCCCCCCCACACACACAGGACCATTATAGTGAACTGGGGACCAGGCTACGTAGCAGCTTCCTCTGCCTGAGGTTATACTGTGTGCTTTTTTAGTGTGTCTCTTTGTCATGTTTGTCTCTGTGCCATGTGTGTCTCTGTCGTGTGTGTCTCTCTGCCACGTGTGTACCTGTGCATGTTGCCGTTGGTGGTGAACGTCTGTCCACAGATGAGACATTTGTACGGTCTCTCTCCGCTGTGGACGAGCATGTGTCTGTCCAGTGAAGACGCTGAGCTCAGACATTTTCCACAGATGCTGCAGGAATGATCTGTGGCTCCGACGTCAGCATTGTGCTGCACACACACAATGTTTAAAAATGTACAGGGGGAGGAGGCTGAACATATAAGGTGTGTGTGTGTGTGTGTGTGTGTTTACCTGTCTGATGTGCATGGTGAGCTGGTGCTGACTTTGACAGCTCTTATCACAAAGTGGACAAATAAGTCCTCCAGTCTCCTCTTTGGTGGTTTCCTGAAAAACAACACACACACACACACACAGGGGTTTGTTTGTTATTTTGTGTGTAATGACCCTTTAATGTTTTGTTTTTATTATCAATAAATCACATGACACGAGTGCAACATCACACCCGTTCACACACACACACCCGTTCACACACACACACACACGCACAGCACTTTCCTTTTCCTGTTTCACTGCAAGGAAACAATGACACGGCAAGGAATGCCCCAGTGCATGATGGGAGACAAAAGAAGAGGAAAACAAGGAGAGGAAACAAAGAGAGAGAGAGAAGGAGAGAGTGTTAAACAACGAGAGGAGAGAAGGAGAAAAAGGTGGGAGGAAAGAAGGAAGGGGAGGAAACAAGGAGATAAAAATGAGGAGGAAACAAGGAGATAAGGAGGGGAGGAAAGGAGAAGAAACAAGGAGATAAAAGGGGAGGAAAGGAGAGGAAACAAGGAGACAAAAAGGTGAGGAAAAAAGGAGATAAAAGTGAGGAGGGAACAAGGAGAGGAAACATGGAGAAAAAAGGGGAAGAAGAAAGGACAGGAAACGAGGAGATAAAAGTGATGAGGGAACAAGGAGAGGAGGATAAAGTAAATAATCAGAGGAAACAGAGAAAGTAGAGAAGGAAACTAGAGAGGACAGGTGATGAGGAAAGAAGATGAGAGAAATAAATGCAAGAAGAAATGAGGAGCAGAGAGGAAACAAGGAGAAGAAGAAACAAAAGGAGGAACAGGAAGGAGGGATGCAAGGTAAGTGAGGAAAGGAAACAAGGATATGAAGTGCGTACCTGTGTCCTGCGTGGGTTGCGACTGGGTGGAGCTCTCATGGCTGAAGGGAGTGACTTGCTGGGGGAGGGGCTTCACACAGAGAAGTTTGAACGTTAAACAACAGTTTTGTTTTTTTCTTGAGAAATTAAAAACTTGACTCGAGGTTAAAGTCCTTACCTTGGCGACGGCCCGGCCGACGAGTTGGCCGAGGTGACGGTGCTGCCTCCGTCTCCGTCCGCGCCGCCGTTGATGCTCTCTGCCGCCATCATGACCGTGGACATCATGGCGTTGATGGAGGACAGGTCGCCGCCGCCTCCTCCTCCTCCTCCTCCTCGGTCTCCGTTCTGTAGCTTTTCTCCTCCACTTTCTGGCACCTCCTTCACACCGTTCATCGCTCCTACAAACAAATTCACAGAGTTGACGTTGAATACAGGCTGAAATCGGTTTTTTTTGCGATCTCTCATCTTTTCTTCGTACCTTTGAGGTTATTGTGCATTTCCTCGTCCGTCTCCTCCTCATTTATCACAGTGTTGGCTCCTCCCCCTTCTTGCAGCTCCTCTGTGGAGTTTTCCATGACTGCTGTAATATGAAAAACACACAACACAATAACATATTTATATACTATCATAATTTTAAATCTGCCACACCAAACCCCATTCAAAAATGATTCAATTTAGGGTTTTTCAGCTTACAGTGCCTTTAAAAACCTGATCTTTTCGCCCACAGAACTGTATTTACTTATTAATTTCCAAATGTATTTTAATGTCACATATTCATTATGGACTCTTTTATTGAATTACTTATTTTGAATTGTACCAGTTTTGGTTGTGGACGCACACCAAATCCTATTCAAAAATCTGCTCATTTAATTTTTTATAGCAAATTAACAAACAAAATGTTTGTTAATTAACAAAATGATAGAGGATAAGGTAAAACATCAGTCAGAAGTGTCTACTCATCATTACGGCTGATGAATGAATCCCCATGATAGTTTGTAGGTTTTAGACACCAAGATAAGCCTTAAATTCAGAAGAAAATCTGTCTTTTAAGAATCATAATGTCGTTTTCTTGCTCTGAAGAGCAAAACCTAACCCTGAGCTGCTGCCACCACCGCATATCACTCTCTGATTCACTGTGACACAGGTTGAGAGGGATGGCAGCAGTGACCTTTGATCTATAAGTGCAGCCTTGGCCTGACGCTGACTGGACCAGAGAGGACAAAAACGTGGCGTTTTACAGTCCTCACACCTGCCTAAGCGAGGCCAAGCGAGACAGAGAGACACACAGGGCAGAGTGGAGAGAGAGAGAGAATGATGGAGAGGACTGAGGAGAAAGAATAAGAAGAAGAAGAAGGGGGTTCTCAGAGGAGAGCAGAAGCTAAGAGAAGCTAATTGCCATTTCCTGTTTGGCAGCCCCCACAGGAAGACACTCTCCAGAACCGACCACTTCCTCCTCCAGCTAAAACTTAGCTCAGAGAGTGTGTGTGTGTGTGTGTGTGTGTGTGACATTCCTCGTTCAAAAGGAAAAATGAGAAAGAAAGAGAGAGAAGCAGTGAACAGAGCCAGGGTTAAAATGATGAAAAGTTGAATGGCGTTGGCAGCATAAGTGATGAGATGATTGCGTCATTAACATTTCAACCAAATACGTTTGTAAAACTAAACCACTCACTCTCCCACACCAAACCCCATAGAGAAAACCAGTGATTTTAGCTCGCAGGGACACAAGAGCTGCTGGTCTACTGCTGCCTCGTGTGGTCACTTTGTGTCACTGAGGTTAATCTGAACAGAGGATTCCAAATGCCGAAGTGACAAAATAAGACATTTGAACTTAGAGATGGAGGCAGCAGTGGATCAACAACTCCTGTGTGCTGTGATGTTGAAATTACTGATTTTCCCTATGGGGTTTGGTGTGGGAGAGTGAGTGGTTTACAAACTTCAGTTTCCTGTTGGGAAAAGTGTCTAACAGTGAGATAAAGACGTGAGCGTGTTCTTAAAGATATCGACTTAAACTGACTTAAATTCTTTTGTTTAGTGTCTAAAATCAGACCACACCAAACCCCACACACACACACTCTTATTTTTTTACTTTAGTCTTTATTCAAGAAACAGAATAAAGACTAAACCTTGTGTCTTAAAATGTCCCTTTATTTCCTACTATCATATTCCATTTTTTTCATTTATATTATTTATTTAAATTATTATTATTTAAATATTGAAAGAGGGGAAACATGAGTGAAAGTAAAAAAGCGGGGGAAAAAAGAGAAAGAAAGCACGAGGAGACGAGTGGATCTCTGCGAGTGACTGGTGACAACTGGCTGTGTGTGTGTGTGTGTGTGTGTGTGTGTGTGTCATTTCCACTGACCTCTCGTTCTATCACTGCTCTTACGTGACAAACTGTAACATGGTCGTGGCAGGTGCACGCGCACACACACACACACACACAGGCTGTGATTGGTGGACAGAGCGCTCAGACAGCACTTTTTACAGCCTAGAGAAACGAACAGCAACAGATGGCTGCAAGAGGAGAAAAGAGGAGGAGGGAGGAGGAAGGATGGAGAGGAGAGGAGAGAAGGAGGGGATTAAGTTTGGGGGAAAAAAAAGAAAGGATGGAAGAGAGGAAGGAGGGGAGAGGAGGAAAGAAAGGAAAGAGGGCTGGCGAGGGGAGGACGGTGAAGACCAAAAAAGGAAAGAAGAAAGAGGAGGACAACCTCCAGGTGGCGCTACAGGAAAATTCAGCTGATAATAACCACAATCAAAATGATTGATCCTCTGGGAAACATGAGCATCACAGCAAATTGTGTGTGTGTGTGTGTGTGTGTGTTACTACATCTGCTCACAGCCATCATTCTCAGACACACAATCTTACACATCCATGCAGTCTGTAAGTGTGTGTGTGCAGTTGTGCGTACAGGAAGTTAGGACATTTTGTCTGGTCCTAACTTTCTGTCTTGTCTTAAAATGGCTGTTTACATGTTTAGACCTGGTTTCAGGGTTTAAGTGTTAAATTAAGGTTCAAGTTAAGGTAGATTTAAGTTAAGTTGTTAAGTTAAGTTAAGTTAAGTTAAGTTAAGTTAAGTTAAGTTAAGTTAAGGTTCGGGTTAAGGGTTAGGTGTTTAGCTGTGATGGTTAAGGGTATCTGTAAGTGTCCTCACTCACTAACACTGCTGTACAGGAGTGTGTGTGTGTGTGTTAGCATGAGTGCATTTAAGTACCAAAGTTTAGCAAACAAATAAATGAACGCAGCTTCACTCATTCATCCTCTCCAAACGTCATCTCTTCACTTTGTAAACAACAGTGGTGAAAAAAGCTTCACTCAGAGCTGCTAGCTTAAACTAAATGTGCTGACATCATCTCCAGCTAGCAGAGCTGTGTTAGCACGGCTAACAGAATCAGAAAATGGCCTGTCCTTCCCCTAAAGCTCGTAAATCCTCGGTGCCACCACCTGACATCACAGCTGACACGTTAAACACCAGCAGGGGGCAGTGTTGCACATCTGTCCCTGATCGTAAAAAAACCTCCAGAGTCACTCCATTGTTTATAAGTCTAGCATTGTTACTAATATCTCACATGTAATGAGGAAGCACTTATCAGCCGATAGCAGGTTAGCATTGTTAACAGCCACACACAGGGGCAGAATAAAGCTAACGAGAGCTATGTGGAGCTAACTGACCAAAGTGACACGTGCTACATGAAGCTAGCGGCTCTCGTCTTCCTCTTTTTTTGTCCATTCATTTTTATGTCTCTCTCTTTTTAGCGGGTGTCAGCTAACGCTCTGTGTTTAGCCGTGTGAAGAAGTGAAAATGAGGATGAATGGATGAGTTGGGGGAGGAGCCACTGACCATATGTTAGCTATTTATGACCTGACTGTTTTTACATCCTCTTCATCACACACACTGAAGTAATTATATCTATAGATATATGTATATCTATATCTATATTAAATATTAAAGTGACGCTAATGTTTCTGTTTAATGACTGAACTGAAACTCTCTCTTTTATCTCTGTCTAAGTCCCTCTATCTTTATCTCTCGACCACGGCAGGAAGTTCACACTCACACAGAGAGAGAGAGAGAGAGAGAAAGAGAGAGAGAGAGAGAGATTGATGGCTATTCTCTATCTTTCTTTGACCTCAACGATGCTTCCCCCACTTTTCCCCCTCACTCAGCTGTCGTTAGCCATCATCCTCTCCTCCTCGTCTACTTATCCTGTTCTCCTCCATTTCTTCTCCTCTACTTTTCCTCTTCTATTTCTTCTCCCCCACTTTTCCTGTTCTTCTCTTCCCCTACTTCTCCTCAGATAAACTACTCCTGTTTGGATCCTCACGTCTAAACAATCCTCACTGACTTCCTCTCAGCTGATGTTGTTGATGACTTCAAGACTGTTTGTTTGTCAAACGTCTTTGTTGTTTGAGTTTTTTAATGATTTCTTTGTTTCATGGAGCATAGAAAGCAGAAAATATTCACATTTAAGAAGCTGAAAAATCACAAAAACTGGATTTAAATGATGACATTTCTATTACAACAGCTGCTGATTCATTTAGTCACTGATTACTTGTTGTAACTGCTCACATTTAAGGAGCTGGAACAGTTTTATTTTGACTGTAACTTTATTTTTATACAGGTTTATAAGGTTTAAGTGAAGATGATATTTGTGGGATTCTTTGCTAAAAGTGAAGAAATTAGTATTTTAGTTTAGTTTTCTGTGACTTTATTCTTGTTTTTGTTTTGTTTCTCCCCATCTTTTCTTTAACTTCTTCAGATTCTTTATCTCCCTCTCATTACAGATTGACCGGTGTGTGCGTGCGTGTGTGTGACTGTGTGTGTGTGGAGTTTAGACCTGACATAATAAAGTGTTCAGATAACATCGACGGCGTGTCAGCTCTACTGTATCACATACCAGAGAGGGGAGGGGGGAGGAGGAGGAGGGGGCAGAGTCTGAGGGGTGGAGTCTGTGGGATGGAGGAGGAGAGTGTCTCAACCAACCAGTGAAGAGAGTGACTGTGGAAAATGTCTACCAGCTATCGGCCAATCAGCACGCAGATTCCTCTACACACACACACACACACACACTCTCAGTCTCATCAGTATCTTTATATATTATTAATGTTTGTTCTTTTTTGTTTCATTTAAAATAAAGAAAATTAATATTATCATATTATTAATAATTATTATAAATATTTGATTGATTTCACAGGCATTTAAGAAAAGATTAATGTATTTATATACTAGTTCATATTTTCATAATTATCTGATCTTAGTTCAAAGAATAATTGAATTTAAAGGGTTGTTCCGTGTGTTTTTGTGGGACAGTATGAGGCAGTGACGACAAAAGAACCCCAAAAACATCAACAATGAAGAGAAGCAGAGACACAGAGTCAACGCTTCAGAGATGGTCACATGATCAACAGGTGGTCACGTGATCAGGAGACAAAAGCCAGAAGCAGCAACTGATGCAGTGGTTTTTGTTTTAGGTGCAAAAAGTGAGCAGCGGAAACAAGCAAGAGACAAGTAGCAGGGAGAGGACGGGAGGAGAGGAGACCATGACAAGGAAAAGTGAGAAGGAAATGAGGAGACAAAATGATAAAGAGGAGAGGTGAAGAGACACAATAACAAGACGAGGACAATAAGGAAAAGAAACAAGGTGTCAAGAGAAGACAGGAGGGACAGAAACAAGGAGAGGAGAAGATAACAAGGAAAGAGGGAGTGAGGAGACAAGGAAAGGAGACAAGAAGGTAACAAGGAAATGAGTAGACAAGACAAAGAGAAGACAGGGAAAATAAAAAAGGGTGGAAACAGAGGAAGCGCAGTGGTGTTGCTGTGTACAGCCAGCAGTTCAATGAATGAATGGATGAATGAAGGGATGAAGGGAGTGGGAGGAGGAGCATATTTACCCGTCCTTTTTCGTAAAGCAACGTTCGCTCGTGTCTCGGGTGGGACAGTATGGGAGGGGACGGGGTTTGTTGTGTGTGTGTCTGCAACCACTGCTCACACTGCAGGGGGAGAGACACAGAGACAGTCAGTGACACACACGCACATAGTGTGACAACATGATCATGTAAACACACACAAGACACCCACACACAGAGATGACCTGCTGTGCTGTGAGCGCCCCCTGCTGCTGAGAACCAGCCTAAACACAGGCACTCACTCTGAGTGACAATATGGCTGCCAGTGGGGACACGAGAAGTAAACCACTCACACTCCCACACCAAACCCCATAGAGAAAATCAGTGATTTAACGTCATAGCACACAGGAGTTGTTGATCCACTGCTGCCTCCTTTGTTCAGATTGACCTCAGTGACACAAAGTGACCACACAAGGCAACAGCAGACCAGCAGCTCTGTAGCCATTTTTTTGAGTCAAGAAGAGAAGAAACAAACTTTATACATCCAGATAAACAACACACACACACACACAGGTCTGATCAAACACTAACAGCAGGTACAGAGGTTGACATTGAAACAATCACCGCTGTCAGATAACGAGAAAAATCAGATGACACAAGTAACAGGTAACAAAGAAGATACTGCTATCAGCACAAGGTGTGTGTGTTTGTGTGTAACACACTACTGAGACAGCATTATTAATATAATTACTGATCATCACTAACAAAATATGATATTAACACTGTAAATAAATAAAAAATAATAAAAATAATAGTTAAATGAAACTATAACCGCAACGATAATAATTAAAAGGTGGATGACGTCAATTGAAATTGCAAAGGTTTAGGCGACGACAGGAGGCGTCGCTGCTGCACTAAAGGTGATAATCTGCTGCTGTGGGACGAGGGAAGGAGGGAGGAGACGGAGGAAAAATGGAAGGATGCAGAGTGGATGTATTTATAGATGGATGGATGAGGAGGGAAAGAAGGAGGGGAAGCAGGCAAAGAGAAAGATTAAGAGCTTAGTGCGTAGATAAGACTAATTAGGAGGCAAGTGAGGATGCACAGAGAGGAGGAGGAGGAGGGGAAATGTGGTGAATTACACCTTTAATGAAAGCAAAATACAAACTTTTTTTATTTTAAGTGTTTCACTGCTGTTAGTGCCACACTCATATAAATTAACCCCAGCTCACACAGGTCGTAACGCGGCTCCGTCCTAAACCAGGGTTTATTGCCGCGTTCCCGCTCCGACACCCACAAATCCCCCGCTAAGCCATGAGCTAATGAGCTAGCGCTGGGGCCGCTAACTCACCGCCACACAGATACACAGCAACGCCACGTCTGCAGCTTTAAAACGGCACTAAATGCTTTTAAGCCGTCAACGAGAGATGAAAACGTTTTTAAAAAAACAACAGACACAAGCAGGGCGCTGACATCTGAGGCCGTTCTGTCGAATTCTGATGACTCATGTTATCACAACTGATGACTCGTCAGTCTAAAAAGAACTCATCTAAAAAAAGTACTAAGCGTTAGCATTAACAACCTTAAGTTGGCTAATTATGGGCTGAGCCACGAATGTCAGGGGCCCAAACAGCTCCCGGCACAAATTTGGGGGAGGAGCCTATTCAGATTATTATTATATATGTGGCTCATTTTTAAGGGGGTTAACGTGCATAAAAACTCCTTAAACTTGGTTAGTTCCCAGACCTGTGCGTTGCTCAGGAGCTCTACAATGCCCCCTAAAGTAAAAACAGAGGCCAATTTGAAAGGTTTTGTAGATTCAAAACGGTGCGGCCATGGCAACCCTCGATCTTTTGGTGAATTTCGACCTTCGCCACGAAACAGGAAGTGCCCTATGACTTCAGCATAGTTCCACCAAATTTCTATATCTCGAGACTTGGTGGGAAGATGTTATAGACTAAGACGAACAAAAAAGTCCCCCCATAACCATGGTCTCAACTCAACAGGAAGTCGCGGGGTGAACTATTTTGAGTTTTAATTAAAAGTATTTAAGAAAAAGTATTTTAAAGAAAAACTAATCTAAAAGGTTGTAAATGTTGCAACACTTCTGTTAAAGTTATTAGCTTTAAGGCTATTTTCCCCACATTTAGATGACTCATGTTGGCCTCAGACAACTGCTCAGATAACTGCTAGTATGCTAACTGTAGCTTGTTATCTGCTGGTGCTAAAAGTTAAGAATTAGTTTTGTTGCATCAGTAGAATAAAGGTGAGCCTCCTCCATCTGTTTTTTTCCTGCTGGATTAAGTTTCCTTCTTTACTACCAACTCACAACTCATGAAACATTAACCAGCGGTGGCGCTGCAGTGCACTGGTTAGTGTATGTTACACTGTAACCGGGTGAAGCGGGGAGTTGGCAGGAGAAGTGACGATGCAGAACCTGAGAGTGGGTTTGAGGATGAAGGGACCGGGGATGAGGAGGCCTGTAACTCACTCTGATGGTAAAAATAACTCGCCGAGCAGGATCAGGAATGTGTGTGTTTTAGAATGCTGCTCTGCTCCGGGTTTGACAGGCATGGACAAGTGTAGAGGGCCTGGAGGAGGAGGAGGAGGAGACGAGGATGCAGGAAAGACAAGAGGAGAGGACAGGAGAAAGATCTAACTAATAAAATATAAATATCTCACTGTTAGACAGACTTCCAACAGGAAACTGACATTTTTAAACCACTCACTCTCCCACACCAAACCCCATAGAGAAAATCAGTGATTTTAACATCACAGCACACAGGAGTTGTTGATCCACTGCTGCCTCCATCACTAAGTTTAAATGTCTTATTGTCTTATGTCTGTTAATTTGGCATATGAAATGCTTGTTTCAGATTTACCTCAGTGACACAAGGTGACCACACGAGGCAGCAGTAGACCAGCAGCTCTTGTGTCCCTGCAAGCTAAAATCACTGATAGAGAAACTCCAAAGTCCATAGAGATAATCACTTTCTCAATGGGGTTTGGTGTGGGAGAGTGAGTGGTTTACAAACTTCAGTTTCCTGTTGAAAAAGTCTGTCAAAAAACCTAAACTATCCCTTTAATATGTACATCATATTTAATACTACTTCTGTGTCAGACTGCTAAAAAAGAAGGACACAGGGTAAGGAGAAAAGGAGATAGGAGGGGGTAAACTGGTCGAAACTGGGGGAAAAAAATCATCTCAACAGCTGTTTTAATCACACACACACACACACACAGTAGACTGTGTTAAGGAAACAGGGTGTAACGCTTCATGGATGGAGAAGGTTGAGCGAGGTTCAAGTGAATTTGAAAAGTAAGAGAGAGTGTGTGGATGGTACGTTCACTGACTTAAAAAAAACAGGAAGTGAAAGAAGAAGAAGAAAGAAAGAAGTGAACGTCTTGTCAGAGAAAATCTGGTTGGACCAGACGAGCAGCTTCACTCTGCAGCTCTGACTAAACTCTGCTCTGATTGGCCGGCTGCCCCGCCCCCCGCTTGTAAGCACAGAGCTGATTGGCCGATAGCCCTGTGGCCCTGGCAGAGTGCCTGAATCCTGCCTCAAGGACATAAACACCTCCCCCTCTCCTCTCTCGGTCTCTCCTGTTGTTTGAGTGCTTGCCCTGTCACAGCATCCTTATCACCTCAGATGAGTCAGTACTTGCAGTTACTGGTTAATTCTGTGTTCAAGTCTGATCATGTTTCGAGTGACAGCGACTGTTCCACACGCCTGACAGAGACCCTGAACGCACCACCAATGACGCTGTCAAGTGTCTCACCGTGAACCTGACACGACGGGAACGTCATTGGGTTTCAATAAAGACAAGTTTACAAAGTAAAAGCCTCAGTTACTGAGGGTCCATGCTGCAAATAACCTGTAGCCCTGCAGTTTTCAAAATAAGAGCATGTGTTTCTGTTCGTCCACGCTAAAACACAGGGACGTAGTTTTCAAAATAAAAATCTCAATTTTCTAATGGTACACACTAAAATACAGCCTTGCATTTCTCAAAATAAAAGTCACAGTTTATATTCGTCCACACTGAAATACATCCCTGTAGTTTTCAAAATAAAAGTAATGGGGTTTTTTTTCGTCCACGCTAAAACATCAAACCTAGTTCTCAAACCAAAAAATCTCAACTTCTGATGGTCCACACTAAAATGTAACCCTGCCGTTTTCAAAATAAAACTCATGGTTTCTGTTCATCCACACTTAAACACAGGCAAGTAGTTTTCAAAACAAAAGTCTCAGTTACCATTCATCCACACTAAAACCACAAACTCGTGTTTCAAAATAAGAGTAGGTGTTTCTGTTCGTCCACACTAAGTTACAACCCTGCAGTTTTCAAAACAAAAGTCTTGTGTTGTGTTCATCCACACCAGAACATCATCCCACAGTTTTCAAAATAAAAGTTACTGTTCATCCACACTAAAACACAACCCCAAACTTTTTTTTTTTCAAAATAAGTCCCACTTCTAAAACACTACACTAGAATTTTAAAACTAGTACGGCCACCGGCACCATTCCCAGTTTCCGAGGGGCAGAACCAAAGCAACAGTGATACCATCACATCCCAGCATGTTATCATAGACGTTAATGATGCCTGCAGGGTCCTCTCTGGTGTGTTTAGATGCATTTAAAGGCCTGAACAGTGCCTTTGGGGTCCACATTAAGATACTCATTACGGTCTAAACAAAGAGTGAGGGACAGTGGCTTCTGCCCATCATCATGACACAGCACTTTTACTTCCTGTATTTGAACGCGGGGCTGATTCCTCAAATGAACATGGGAAACAAAAAAGAAAGCAAAAAAAACACCTCTCATCAGCTGACTTTCTATCGTGTGTGTGTGAGAGATGATTTACTGTCTTCTCTTTTTCCAGCTTTCTTCTGTAATTACAGCCACTGTGGGAGAAGGAGGAGTCAGATTGTGAGGGGGTAACTGTCAACATGCTCAGCAGCTGTCACACACACACACACACACACAAAAACAGGTGTCGGCGACAGCCAACGACCTCTGCTCTCTCCTCTGTTAGACCTCTATTCATCAGGCCATGCTAACAGATGCTAACCTGGACGTGTGTGTGTGTGTGTTTCACAATTAAAGATCTATTCACTCGTGAGTCCCCTGCATCACAGACACTTCACCAGATTATGTCTTTACCGTTACAGTGACTGACACACACACTAGATTTCCTGCACATTAATTAGTCATTTCTGATTTGAAAAACAGAACTTCAGTTACATTTCCTCCGTTTCTACTTTCATTTAACCGTTTTTAAATTGCGAACATGTTCCACCCACTGCAATAAGTCAAAAATAAGTGAGTCTGTGTGTTTAGATTAATTCGTTTTCGTTTATGGACATTTTGTCCCCACACAGAACACACACACACACACACACAGTTTTTACACATGAATCTCTTGATATCCTTAATCAGTCATTTCCTTTTTAAAAACAGAACTTCAGATACATTTTCTGCAATTTTCTTGTTATTTAACCGTTTTTAAAAGACAAACATTTACCATCTACTACAATCAGTCAAAAACAAATGAGTCCGTGTGCGAATTTGGCTTCTATATTGATCATTTATAGCTTAACCTAGTATTGATTAATATTGATCAATTAATCAGGCATAATCAATTAATCAGGAATAATAAGAGGCAAAGTCAGTGTCCTCATGTATCGCAGTGTTTGTGGACATCTTGTCCACACAAGGAGGACACACACAGTCTCTCAATTACTTGCGTTCCTGCAACGATTAAAACTGAACTTCAGTAAAATTTTCCACGTTTTTTAATTTCATTTAACCAATTTCAAAAATACAACACTTTCCACCTGCTGCATGAAGTCAAAAACATGTTTGTCCGTGTGCTTACAAGAATTTGGCATCTATACTGATCACATGTAGCCTAATCTACTATTGATTAACAGTTGATCAATCAAGTTGTCAATTTACAGAAGAGACTGAGAATAAGTCAAAGTGTCCTCACGTACCTCTGAGTCTGTGGACATTTTGTCTGTACACAGAGAACACAGAGACACACACACACACACTTCAGCTGTTTTAAAATAGCGACTGAGTGAGTAAAGATGTTACATTTGTGCAGAAACATTAGCCTCGGACTCTGTTCATCACTTCATCCCTGCAGGAGTCCCTCTCTCCTCCTCCTCCTCCTCCTCATGCAGTTGTTTCTACGCTCAACAAAGACACACATTCATCCTTTAGACGAACACACACACACACACCGCCTGTATGTCTGCTAACACAACTGGAAGTATGTGTGTAAAGGAGAGAGAGTGAGAAAGAGTGAGAGAGAGAGAACACATACTTACATACTTGCAGGCTGACAGCTACTGTGTGTGTATGTGTGTGAGTGTTGAAAAAACGCACACACGCACGCGCGCGCACACACACACACAGCTGGCCACATCCATAACACTACGAGTGTGTGTGATTCAACCGGCTGCTGCTGTTGAGAGTGTGTGTGTGTGTTGCCTCTAGGCCTCAGAGCGTGCTCACACATGCTAGAGTCAGTTTGAGATGTAGACTAATTCAACACACACGCACGCACGCGCACACACACACGATGAAAGAGTTTTCAGAGATGGAGAGAACATAAAAGAGGAGGGATGAAGACGAGTCACACCCAAACTTCTAAACTTTGTCCACGTTAAAACATAAACATGTAGTATTCAAAAATAAAACTCATGGTTTCTGTTCGTCCACGCTAAAACACAAACATGTAGTTTTCAAAATAAAACTCATGGTTTCTGTTCGTCCACGCTAAAACACAAACATGCAGTTTTCAAAATAAAACTCATGGTTTCTGGTCGTCCACGCTAAAACACAAACATGTAGTTTTCAAAATAAAACTCATGGTTTCTGTTCGTCCAAGCTAAAACACAAACATGTAGTTTTCAAAATAAAACTAATGGTTTCTGTTCGTCCACGCTATAACACAAACATGTAGTTTTCAAAATAAAACTAATGGTTTCTCTTCGTCCACGCTAAAACACAAACATCTAATTTTCAAAATAAAAATCATGGTTTCTGTTCGTCCATGCTAAAACACAAACATGTAGTTTTCAAAATAAAAATCATGGTTTCTGTTCGTCCATACTAAAAACACAACCCTCCCACTTAAATAAAACTGAGTCACAAAGGGAGATAAAGGGAGCAAAGGAGGCAAGGGAAGGAGATGAGGGAGGTTTAACTGGTCCAAACTGGGGTGAAAAAAAAAAAGTTTGTCTCCTCGGTAACAACAGCTGTTAAAATGACTAACACACATACACGATGGGAGGGTTACAAGCAGTGAGTGATCTGATTGGCTCAAAGTGCGGCCTTGTACTTTAGCCTGTATCAGAGAGAGAGAGAGAGATTATGGAGGTGTAAAGTTGAAAAGGGGTGAGGAGGGGAAAAGACAGGGAGAAGGAGGGAGAGGAGAGAAAGAACCAGGGAGAAAAAGTTAGTGAGAGAGGAGGAAGCGAGTAGATGATAAAAGGGAGGAGAATGGAGAGATGCAGAAGGACAGAGAAAAGAGGGGGAGGAAGGGAATGGGGGATGGGAGTTAAAGTGGAGGAGGATAGAAGGATGGAGAGAAAGAGGGAGGAGGAGAAGAGGAGCAGCATCTCCTCAGCTGAACTGAATCATCTCATTACATGTGAATTCTTCTGACACAAAGACGAGCTTTATTGTGAAAGGAGGGGGAGAGACTCTCTCTCTTTCTCTGAATCTCTCTCGCTCTAGTGTCGGCCATCTTGTTTTACAGCATCTTTTACAGAGTGAGAGCAAAGGGCTTGAGCAGATAAGCTGTTAATGTGTGACTGTGGGTGAGGAGGAGGAGGTGATGGACTTTGTCAAAGTAAAACCTCCTCCTCCTGTATCACTGCTGAAAAAACACTGCTGCATCCTTCACTTCCTGTCTGGAGAGGAAGCAGGATGAGGGAGGGTGTGGGGGTGTGTGTGTGTGTGCAGACTGAGCATTCCTCTGTTTCTCCCTCCCTACCTCCCCCACAGAGGTGAGGAGCATTTTAGCATTTAACTATTAAAAACGACCTCTTCTTTAAATGCTTTTATTTTGAAGGCGGCAGTCAGAGCGATACGCTCAGGTGTGTGACCCGAGAGGAAGAGAAGACAACGACTGAGATGGAGGAAGAAGAAGAAAAAAGGGACAGTGCATGATTTTAAGCATGAAAAGGAAAGAGGAAAAAATGCGAAGGGGGGGGCAACAAAAATGTAGAAAATGAAGGAGGAGGAAGTGCAGGATGAAGAGGGGACAGAAAATGTGACGGACAATGGTGGTTGTTTTTTTAAAAGGGCAGTTCATGGTTTTCATTTACGGAAAAAGAGGAAGAGGAGGAAGAAGAGGAAAAATGGAGGGAGGGAGAGGTAGAGACGGAGAGAGGGGGAGGAGAGAAGGGAGTGTGGGAGAAAAGTGGGAAAATATGGAGAGAAGGAAAAGAAAATGGAGGAAAAGGATGAAAAACATGAAGAGAAGAAGAAGAGAGACAGAGAAAAGTGTATAGGGCGTGGTGTGTGAGGAAGACCAGGTTTCAATGGAGTGTAAAGACTCAGGGCCTGTGTGTGTGTGTGTGTGTGTGCCTCCAGGACACACACACACACTCCCATGGCAGTCTTTATTGTCTTCCCACTCAGAATGAATGGAGTCTGGTGGTCACACCTATGACGACTATTGCAAACCCCCCAATACACACACACACACACACACACACACACCTGAGGCCACACCCACCACAAACACGCATATAGACACACAAACCTGAGGCCACACCCACCACACACACAAACATCCCCCATCCCCTCTAACACACACATCCCTTAAGAAACTTAAGAAACCCACACAAACAGAACTCCAGTGAAATTTTCGACATCTTTCCTTTCACCTCACTGGTTTTTGCGGGGGGAGTTCCCGTCTGACGCAGGTGATCCATGATCCATGATCCATGAATCCAGTGAGAATTAATTCGGCATCTACTTTGATCGTCTACGACCAAACACCTGGTATTGATTAGTCCTGATCGATCAGACCTGTCTGACATGACACACACACACACACACACACACACACACACACACACACACACACACCTCAGCACTTGCTGCACGTTCAAAAAAGAGTGTCTTCCTCTTTTTTAAACTGTTGTGTTTGTGATGTTTTAGGAAACAGGAAAAGGAAAGGAGGCAGGGTAAGGAAACAAGGGAGAGAGGATGGTGAGGTAGCAAAGGATGAAAGGGGAGGATCTGAGGAGAGGAACGTGAAAAGGGGCAAACACGGAGAGGAAAGGAAGCAGGGTAAGTAAAGGAGAAGAGGACGGTGAAGTAGGAAGGAGAGGAAAGGAGGAAAGAATATGATGGTAAGGACAGGAAAGGAGAGGAAACAAGGAGTGGTAGAGACGCACACGCGCACACACACCTTTTTACTTCCTGCACCTTCAGAATAAAAGCATCTTCCTGTTTTTGGTGCGTTTCTGAAGTGTCTGTTTTGAGGGCGAGGGAACAAGGAGAGGAAAAAGGAAGCAGGGAGGAGGAGGCAATGGGAGGAAAGTGAAATGAGCAAACAAGAAGAAGAAATAGGAAAGAGAGAAACACATACACACCTTTACACCTGCTGCACCTTCAAAATAAAAGCATTTTTCCTTTTCTAAAGCAGAGTGAAGTAGGAAGACAATGAAAGGAGGCAAGGGGGGATTTAAGGAAAGGAGATGAAATAGGAGACAAACAAGGAGCGGTACAGAGGACACACAGACACAGACACACGGATGCTCATGGATGGAAGGAGAAGAGAGACAGAAAAGTCTGGGGGCATGTTGGTGTTGTGGTTGTCACGGCAACGAGGCGTGTCCTGTGTGCAGAACAAACAATGGTACCTTTTCACAGGAGGGAGGGGCAGAATGTGTGTGTGTGTCAGATTACAGTCTTACTAACAGTCAGATTAACAGGGATTATTCAGACTCAAGTCTGTTTGCTCCATTCATGGCCTGCTGCTCTGACACACACACAAACACACACACCCACACACAGACACTGACCTTAACCCTCACACAGCTGAATGCGAGTCATAACATAAGGAGGGACAAACACACACACAAAGCTAGTGAGGTAGTGATTGCAGTTAAAACATTATCTATCTGTGCTGATTTCACTGTTATTTGCATGCTCTCTCACTCAAAAACTGCAGAGTCAGCATGGACGTTGGGAGGAGGAGGAGGCGGGCAAGCGAGCTAGAGACAGACAGAGCGATGAAGAGAGAGAGACTGGAAACCTCCCTTCAGAGCTTCCAACATGTCTCTAGTGTATGTGTGTGTGGGATGTACCACTGTGCAGCTGCGGGGGGGGGGACACACACAACAGGAAAGTTCCACTTTAGCGGCACTAATTTATTACTATTAGTTTGTTTATAACTCCATGGTCATGTGATCACATGGCGTGGTTCACAAAAGCAGCAGATCAAAGCAGAGAGTGAACTATGAGACTTTTTAGTTTGTTTTTCTGAATCCGCGATGAGTGTTTTGTTTTGATATTTAATAATGAAAAACAAAGCTTCTTAAATGGGAATATTTTCCCGCTTTCTTTGCTCCATAAAGCAAATAAATCAGTTTGTTTGCGGACGTCGTCATTTCCAGGTTTGTGGATGAATAAATAATGAAAATAACCTTTAAACGCAGCTCTACATTGAGTTAATCACACATTTAAAGTCTAAATAATGTGTGAATTTTATAATTTTATATTATAATTTGTTGCAGTTTAATTTTCAATCTATTTGTTTAATTTAAACTTTTAAACTGTTATTTTATTTTGAAATATTTAAAAATTATCCAGTTTTTTTATATAAAAGTTTGCTGACAGAGCAAGCTTGATGTGCCCCGCCAAAATAAAAGCCCTAGCGCTATAAACTCACTTTGAACTTCCTCATCATTCCTCATCACTTTTTTTTTTTAAAAAACACTGATTCACTGAGCAGACTCCGCCCACACCGCATCCCTGCAAAGCCTCTTAACACCAGCGTGTGTTTGCGTGCGTGTGTGTGTAAAAGCTGCAAATGTATAGTGGAGGAATGAAGCTGAGTGTGTGTGTCACAGTGTGTGTGTGTGTGTGTGTCAGACCTGTTGTATGGGATGCCAGAAGAGCCAGTGTGTGTGTGTGTGTGTGTGTGTGTGTGTGTGTCTTTGGGTGTGGTGAGACTGTCTTGCTGATAAGCAGCTTGTGGAGCTAACTATCACTGCATGTGCGTGTGTGTGTGAGAGAGAGAGAGAGAGACAGAGAGAGAGAGAGAGACAGAGAGACACACACACGTCCACCTTCACCCTGTTTGCAGCAAATAAAACCGTATTTACTGCGAGTCCAAAGTCTGAGGAGCTCGACTGTGAAAGAATGTCACAACGGCCGGAGGACGGAGGAGGGAGGAGGGGAGGAGGAGGAGGAGGAGGAGACAGGTGATATGTTAGAGGAGAAGGGGGTGGAGCTGAGGAGGTGATGCTCACAGAGTGTTATCTCTCAGCGTTCCTTTATGATTCTGTACATTTGAAAAGAAGGTCACATTTAAAGGGCCAGTTGCAACATTCACTCTCACACACACACACACACTCACTCACTCCTGCGTCAAAGAAAAAGATGGTAAAAGTGAAGATGCAAAATAATCAGCTGACAGTGACAAACACAGTGTGTGTGTTACATGTCCTACTTTAGCCTCCATTCATCCTACGTCTCACGTTACACTCGTCCTCTCCTCGCCTCGTCACAACTCTGTCCTCTGCTCTCACCGTGAGATCAATCTATCCATCCATCAATCAACTTGTCAATTCTTTAGGTCATGTGACACGCGTCACCTGTGCAGGTGTCAATCTGAGACAAATGTCGTCCACAAACAATCAAACTCTCGCTTATTGATCAATCGTTTCTGCGGCGGATCAATAAAAAAAACATCTTACAGCTTCATCGATCAATAATCAATAACACAGAGGTATTTTCTTTTGTTATTCGGAGAAAAGGCGCATCAAAAAAACGCTGATTCATCGCTAACGAAGTGTCATGTGACGGCTCCACATTAATCCCCGCCCTAATCAACACAAAGCGGTTCATGCTCCAGTTTTCATGCTAAAAGTCAAACCAAGAGATTTCAAAATAAAAGTCTCTGTAACTGTTCATCCATACTGAAAAACAAACCAAGAGATTTCACAACAATAGTCTCAGTTTCTGTTCATCAATGCATAAAAGTCTCAGTTACCATTTATCTAAAGTAAAATACAGTCCAAAGATTTTCCAAAATAAAAGCCTCAATAAAATAAAAAAACTCTAAGGAGCTTTCAAAAGGTTTTTTCTTAAGTTTTACCAAACCTGGCTAAAGGGATTGCACTTAACCTGTCTAAAGTGCAATCCCCAGTTTTCAAAACAAGACAACATTTTCAGATGTTGTCTTGTTTTCAGTAATTACACTAAGAGTAAAAAAGTTAGGGTTTTATGGTTTCAAAGTCAGGTTAAAGAGTAAAAAAGTCAGGGTTTTATGGTTATAAAGTCAGGTTAAAGAGTAAAGTCAGGGTTTTATGGTTATAAAGTCAGGTTAAAGAGTAAAGTCAGGGTTTTATGGTTATAAAGTCAGGTTAAAGAGTAAAAAGTAAGGTTTAAGAGTAAAAAAGTTAGGGTTTTAAAGGTTTTCAAAATAAAAGTGTGAGTTTCAGTTAGTTTAAGTAAAAACAACAAGCAGCAAAGTTAACCATTACAAATGAAATAAAAAAGTTTTTACACAAACTTTTTTTGAAAAACAAAACAGTTACCAGGTTTGTGTGTGAACGACACAGGAAAGAGAGTGATGAGCCATTTGCTTCCAGACAGAGGTGTAAGAGTGTGACTCCCACCCATCCCCCACCCATCTCCGCACCCCTCCTCCCCCACCACTGCGCTGCTGCTCCATCTACATCCATAGAGACACCACACCCAGATCAGAAACAACAGGCTGCTGCATCTCCACCCTGCTGAGGCCCAAAGGCTCAAACTGGTTTGACACCATCATCATCGTCATCGTCATCATCATCATCACCACGCATCTTAATCATCTGTTCTCCTCTGTGGTCACATGACTGTAACATCCATCCATCATTGTCCTGATTCACTCACCGGGTTTTCACATCAACAATCACTGAACTATTAACTCACCGAGAGTGAGTCTTTTGAGAAAGACTGTACTACACTAAGAGTCTAAAAGTCAGGGTTTTATAGTTAAAATGTCAGGTTTAAGAGTAAAAAAGTTAGGGTTTCATGGTTATAAAGTCAGGTTAAAAAGTAAAACGTCAGGTTTAACAGTAAAAAAGTTAGGGTTTTATAGTTAAAAAGTCAAGTTTAAGAGTAAAAAAATTCAGGTTAAAGAGTAAAAAGTCAAGTTTTGAAGGTTTAAAAAGTCTCAGCTCCAACAAACGGGTTAAAAAACAGTTTTCTGTGTTTTTAAACTTGTGTCTTTAAAAAAATCTAAAGTTTTAAAGCCAGGTTTAATTGTTTTACTGTGTCCACTTTAAACTTAATTATGTTTCGAAAGTTAGGTTTGTAAATGTAAAAGTGACGTTTTAGAGACTGATTATTGAAGTTTGAACGATCCAAAAAGTCACATTTGTAAGTTGAAAAGTTAAACATTGTGTATTTCAAAAGCTGCTTTAAGTTCTGGACTCTGAACTAGAAACCACGAGGACGTCATTTGAATAAAAATGTCAGCATCACTGAGTTATTTCACTCGCACCTGTTGGATGTGACATTAAAACTCCTGAAGTCAAACATTCACCTCCTCTGCTCACCTTCCTCCTCCTCCTCCTCCTCCTGCTCGTCGGGGGATGGAACATAATCTTATCTAAAAAAGGCGTGTCTATAAATAGAGGCTGGGCGCAGAAACACATGAGTGATGTTGTTCTGTGTGTGTTTAAAAAACCTCAGCAGGACGTAAATGTAAAGCTGCTGCTTCAAAAAACCACTTATGGCAAACGACAAAAAACAAACTTTATCTTCAAAAAACGACTATACAAACTTTATAAACTTGAAAGTGAGTCACGTGACCTCTGACCTCAAATAACAACACCCTGATTTAATTCAGAGAAAAACATTTTTAAATAAATGTTTAAATGTTTTCAGCTCGGACAGAAAGATAAGACAAAAACACGTTTGTCTGGTATTTAACTTGTCTCAACTTTGTCAATGAACACAGACGTGTGTGTGTGTGTGTGTAGGTTAATGCGTCTCTGAGGGAAAACAAGAGCTTTTAATTAGCGGTTTCACTCGTGTCCCTGTGGACAAAAAGATCCCACTGAGATTTCACATTAACACACACACACACACACTGCATCTATTAATAAAGAGTATTTATTCCTCCCAATTACAGCCATTAAATACTTTTAATTATGTCCATATGTTTGCGTTCTCTTGTTTACATTACATTACACCACATTGGGAGTTGTGATACGATGTGGACTACTGCTGAATTAATTGATTAATGTTTTTTTTTCAATCATTTAAACCTAATTTTGTTTGATTTTTCAGCTTCCTAAAAGTGAATATTTTCAACATTTTCTGAACCAGATGAATTGATTCATCAAGAAAAATAAATGTTAGTTGCACATAAACACAATATAAATACATGTGTGTGTGTGTATATATGCCACAAAAAAACCCATTAATCAATTAATACAGTCAAGAAATGCGTGTGTGTGTATATAGGACTGGTTTCCGGTGATGGACAGAGAGAAACCAGGACTGGATGTTTGAGAGAAACAGATGAAAACACTCACAGAGAATCACCTGCACACATGCAACAGCAAACACCTGAGTGTCATGTCTTTACATGACTGTAACTGCAGGCTGTGTGTGTGTGTGTGTGTGTGTGTGTGTGTGTGACTTCATTTCCCACAGAAACGCTTCACACTCACAACCGAGGAGGAGGAGGATGCTCCTCTTGCACAAGACACTCTTTGTGCGTGTGTGTAAGCGTGTGTGACCTCATGGACTACGTCATCTCTCGTCAGCGTTTCAAAATGTCCACCTCCAGAGGAGGAGGATCCATCGTCATTTGTAAAGATTCGTTTTCATATTTTTACTTTAATTTATCAACGATTTGGTTCATAAAATGTTTAAAAACCTGAAAAATCCTGACGTTCTCGACTGTAATGTTGATTTTTGTTGTAAAATCGATGATCGTCGTCAACTATTTACCATTAACGAGTCATCAATCTTCTCTATAAATATCAATTTAACACAATTACTTTCGTTATAAACCAGTTTTTTTTATATTCATACAGTATATATTGGATCAATTTTAAATTTTGAAAACCAACAGTGTCACCTCCACAGACACCAGGATGTCAAAGAAGAGTCATATTAATAACGGAAAACAACAATAAAAACAAGTACATTAAGTTTTTCAACAAAATATAACTATTTCAGCTTCTTAAATGTGAAAGACAACGATTTTTTTCAACCAAAAACAACGAATAAAAGACGAACAAATTATTAAAAATAAGCGTCGACATGCGAGTACGTCATAAAGAAACGTCTCAGGTAAAGAAATGCAGTGTTTGTTTGTTTTGAGTGACGGCAGGACACTGATTAATCAGCTGATGATGACGACATCATCAAACAAGATCAATATACAAGCTTGTCAACTCTCTGCTGCCGAGACTTGATTGATTTGACGCACACACACACACACAGAGAGAGAGAGAGAGAGAGAGAGAGAGAGAGAGAGAGAGAGAGAGAGAGAGAGAGAGCGCTGTTGCCGTGGGCCCAGCTCGGCCTCAGTGTTGAATTTCGTGTTGGAATGCTAACTGCTCATCCAGATCTCTCCTCCTCCTCCTGACAGAAGAGGAAGACGAGGAGGACCAGAGAAGCCATCAACACAAGTTTTAAAGAGCTCAAACTCACAGAGAAAAACACGCTCAAACTCAGAAGTGTTTAAAAACGTCACCAGGACGACAAAGTCAAAGTACGAGCAAATGAAGGAGCAACTGAAATAAATGTCCAAAACGTCGCAACAAAAGGTCAACAAAAGTACTTTAAACACAACCCCGAGTGGCAGAGAACACTGTGCATCCCACAATATTCACAACAGCACAGCACAAACAACAAGTCAAACTCATTCATTTAAAAACTTAAGATTAAGTCGCAATCAATGTGTTGTTTGGTGTGAAAACAATGTTTTTAAAAAGGAGAAGTTAAAGAAGAAAAAAAAGGGACATAAAAAGCATCAAAATGCTGAATTTACACATTTGAACGAGCTATAATCCCAGAGTCCAGATTAAAACCACTTCAGATGCCTTGAAAACCTTACGACCATAAACATGCTGGAAATCCACACGTGTGGCCGTTAAAGGACTTTAACGTCACTGATGAGAGTCTGCGAGTGAAACTGTCAAAGGTTAAGATAAACTCAGCGATGACGTTACAATATCAAACATATTTTAAAAATAACATCGGTAAAAAGATTCATTAAAGTCACGACTCACATTCTAATGTTGTGTGATTTAAGGTTTTATTTCCGTGTTTATGCAAAAATACATTTTGGGGAGGGGCATCTTTAAAGCTAGCTTCCCATTTTTCAGAGAAAGAAAAAATGGCTGCACATCAGAGGTTTGCAACTTTTCGGTTCAAATGGTTGCCATGGCAACCACCAAACACCTGTGAGCAACAACTTTCTGATTCTCCGGAGTAAATTAAGATTATTTGCATCGAGTCAAAAAGTTAAGGGGGGAAAAAAGGATGAATCATCGTTTCCCTTAAAGTCAAAACTCTAACTTTGCAGATTAATCTGATAATAATTCATCTTCCTTAACCACGGTCACTTTTTAAGACTTATTTTGAAAATTCACATCCATGTATTTGGATGTAAACATCATTTATGACTCGATAAAGTCTAACAAAAGTGTGTGTCAACTAACAGAAAACTACTGTAAACTTGCTTTTATTTTCCATTAATAGCATTAAAGTCTTAACTTAATGCAAACTGGGATCAGAACAAAGATAAATTAGTTTTAAATAAAATGTGTAGAAAAAGCTGCTGAATTTCGAAAAATAAACACCAAACACAGCATAGGTTTGTGTAAACTCGTGTTAGTCGCTGGAAATAAACTTAAAGTCATCTTAAAAGTGCTTTTTTTTTGGTGAAATATTAACTCAACAAAGTTGTGCAAAGTTCAAAGTTCCTGAGCAGCGAGGAGGAGAGAGAGGTAGAGAGACATGGGGCGAACACTGGGGGAGAGAGAGAAAATCCCTAGCAACCATGATCTCACCAATTTCAGCGGAGAGTCGGAGGAGAAACAGCCGAGCAGAGCAGCTCTTCTCCGGCACAGTGACAAGTCCAGCCCCGGCCCCGGCTCCAGCCCCTGCCGCGGCTCCAGCTCCTGCTCCAGCCGCGGGCCTGTCCGTCAATCATTGACGGGCTTCAGTGACACCGTGAACCCGCTTCAGAGGAGTGAAGCTCCGCGCAGAAGAGAGAGGAGCATCCTCCTCCTCCTGTTAGCAACACGGAAAATACACGCACACACTCACGGCGGAGGAGCTAACGGCTAAAGCTAGCCGCCGCGCGAGGAAAAAGTTAACGGAGTCGACGTTTGAAGCGCGGGAAGAGTTTAAAGTGCCAGAAAAGAGCGAGTTAACGTGCAAAATGGAAGTTAACGCGTCGAAAAGATGATGTCGAAAGAGAGAAAAGAGAGGAGGAGGAGGAGGGGGAGGTGAGGAGAGGGAGGGGGGAAGGATGCAACAGGCGTCACGTCGATGCTGCTGCCGCTGCGCGTCACCGCGGACGCTGCACAAAAAGTACCCGAAACGCGGCGAAAAGTCGCCAAACAGCGATAGGAACTCCGCCACGTCGAGGGAGTCACGGGCCCGGTCCGCCGCCGCGCCGTCCCGGTGCCGTTAATTAGTCAACGGCGCTCGGTTTGTCGTTGCAAAAAATGTCTGAGCAAGGTCACGGCAGCGCTGTCAAGCTAATCGGCGTTAGCATGAGACGCGACCGGAAACGGCCATATTGTCCCTTCAAAATAAACCGGACTTTATTTTTTTAGTCTTGAGGTCAACTACACAATTGTATTGTAATAACTTAATTTTACAAATGTTCGGAGTTTACATTCATAAATAAACGTGCATATTCTGCCTTAAAAATATGCAAAATTGTGATTTCTGAGATTGACACACCCCAGCACTGACACTAACAGACAAATACTTCCATTATTAATATAAAGTATGAACTAATTAAATTCACATGTTACTTAAGTTAGTGATGAAATGGAAGCAGAGTGAAGACATGTCAGAGTCTAAGATGGCGGCTGCCACAGCAGCAGCACGGCGACAGGAACACCCCACACGTGAACTGATGACAAAGCAAAAACTCGCCCTGCCTGTTTCACATAGCATCACTTCAGCTGTTCCTAATTTTCTGAACATGACACACACACACATGCACCTCGGTGCCTCCAAAAACAACCACAACAATAAATAAACACACACACACACAAGTAAATGTTGACAAACCTGATTTTGGAACGTTTGTAGCGAATGCTGAGTTAAAACCATGAACTTATAGATGTTATTTCAGGCAATAAACAAATGAAATACCAAGAATGAAGTCAAAATGAAATAATTCCCCCTTAAAAGTGGAGTTAAAATTTAAATAATGTAATAATAGGAAGCAGTTCCACCTGAAATTGTGAGCGTTGAGTCAGAAAAGTCAAATAATCAGGAAGGTACCAACAACTGAGAGGGAAAAATAAAGATATTCCACCTTAAAAGTAGAAATAATGTGAACGATTAAAACAATTCCACCTTAAAATTGTGAGTTGTGATTCAGTTCAAGTTGAATTTTAAGTCATTTTGTGTTAAACACGCACACACACACACACATCAATCCCCACAAGATGACCATCATCATCAGCAACAGGTGCTTTTACTTTGAAAGCGCACAGCGGAAACGGCGACGCGGGTTGCCGCCAGCTTACCGCGGGTGTCTGGTAGCTT
Source organism: Solea senegalensis (assembly GCF_019176455.1). Lineage (NCBI taxonomy): Eukaryota > Metazoa > Chordata > Actinopteri > Pleuronectiformes > Soleidae > Solea > Solea senegalensis. Next base: position 34,809,571 of record NC_058021.1, on the reverse strand, counting down.
TACACATGGCCACTAACAGCGAGGCTCCGACCAAAGTGCAACCGAGATATGGATGCTCGAGTCCGGCGGAGCAGACTTTGAACCCCCCGCTGCTGCCGCCGCTGCGAGCGCCCTGCCCCAAAACCCGGTGTGCACGCGCCACAGGCCGCGAACAAGAAAAAGTTTCCAGCAAGAAAACAAAAAAGCAACGACACAAAGTAACGAGAGCGAGTGACTTTAAGGAGTGAATGAGGAAGAGAAGTGAGGCTGAATTCCACCGCTTGGATGCGCATCAAACTAGGAAGAGGAGAAAAAGTGTGTGTGATCGCATCAACACACACACACACACACTTTAACACACACGGAACCAGAACAACACACACACACACACACGAAGAGAGAGCGAGATGGAGAGACACTTACGCTTTACTTTGTTGGGGTTGGGCTGTTTGCGGCGAGACATCGTGGCGAGGATGAGGATGGTGGTGGTGGGTGAGGATGACGATGATGAGGATGATGATGAGGATGATGATGATGAAGGAGCAGGAGGCAAGGGAGGGGGGCGGGTGCTGTTTGTGGCGCTGGAGAAAAAGGGGGGATGAAGGGGAAAAAAGGGGGAGAGAGGAAGAAAGAGAGAGTGAGAGGCTGCAAACTCGCTCCGGAGAGGAGAGGAATCAAAATGGCGTTTCCGAAGGGATGTGCAAACTTGGACAAACTTTACTCCGGCTTCTCCTCCTCCCTCCCTTCCCCTCCCCTCTCCTCTCCTCCCCTCCCCTCCCTCCTCCTCCTCCACCTCTGCTGCTTCTTTTCCTCCCGTCTCTCTCTCTCTCTTTCTCTCTCCTCTCTCTCACTCTCTCTCTCTTTCTTCCAAACAGAAACAAACTGAAGTTAAATAGCGATGTTTGTTTGTTTGTTTTTATTTAAACCCCCCCTCGCTCTCCCTCTCTCTAAACCTGATAAGTAAAGCTCATCACGTGTTTGCGTCTCAGTCTCCAGGGGGACGTGGCCATCACCGAGCATCACACACACACACACACACACACACACACCTTTCATCGGTTAATAAAAAAAACACTGTGCTCAAACTGCACGCGCGCACTTCCAGTAAAAGGATTAAGTTTGCGCGAGTTTAGTTTATTGCCACGTGATGTAAATGTGTGTGTGTGTGTGTCCACGTCTGAGCTTTAAACTTTAAAAAGAAAAACATCAAACACACACGGTGGAGCCGCGGCGACAGATATCGCGAGGTTTCAGGTAAAGAGGGAGGTGTAGGGTGGGAGGCAGGTATCGCGAGGTTTGAAGAGTAGAAGAGCATGATGATGGTGTGTGTGTGCGTAGGGAGAGGTGTGAGTGAAGTCACTTTGATGATGAGGTAATAAACCCAGAACTTTAAGTAAGTAAGTAAAAAGTAAATTCCACCTTTAAACAGGGATAAAAGTTAAGGAACACTTTAAGTGAAATGTAAACATTAAGTAAATATGTAAAGTAATTCCACATTAAAGTTAACTAAAACTTAAAGAAGGATGTTAATGTAATTTAATATTAAAACAGAAATAAATGTTAAGTAAAACTTTAAGGAAAGAGTAAATCAAGTTAAGTAAACTTTAAGTAAAAAGTAATTTAAGTACAAAGTGATGTAATTCCACCTTAAAACAGAAGTTAAATTCAGTGAAACTTTAGCTAAAATGTAATCCAAGTTAAGTAAAACTTTAAGTAAAATTTAAGTAATTCCACCTTAAATAGAGATAAAAGTAAAGTAAAACTTTAAGTACAAAGTGATGTAATTCCACCTTAAAACAAAAAGAATTTAGTAAAATTATGTTAAAAAATTAAAGTAATTCCACTTAAAATCTTGGGTAAGAAAAAGAGTATTTTCATCTTAAGTGAAATTAGTTGTGGCACCAGTGACCCCGTGACCTTCATGTAAATGAATGAATGAATGAATGTTGAGTTTTATTGTGAAAAACTGGACATTTGATGATGAGGATGTGTGAGTGTGCGTGTGTGTCTCACTGTCTCTCAGACTAAACTGAGTCACTGAAGCTGAAACTAAATTTAAACTTTCTCCCACTTTCATTGTTAAATTTAGACACAGCAGCAACTCCTCTCTCTCCTTCTCTCGCCCGCATTCCTGCTCAGCCTCCATCTCCAGATACAAACCCCTCCTCCTCCTCATCCTCCTCGCCCCTCCTCTTCCTCCCTTCATTCCCTGTTGGAGAGAGAGAGAGGAGACACACACACACACACACACTCTCCTCCTGCCTGCAGCAACAGGCTGAACCAGCCTGATGAAGTGATGATGATGAAGGGTGAGGAGGGGGAGGAGGGGGAGGGTCTGGGTGTTTCCCTGTTTAATTAGAAAAAGTGACTTCAGTTTAGTTGACAGAGTGACAGGGAACAGTTTGAGCTGCATCAACTACTGTAACATTAACATATATACACGTATATATACATACATATATACATGTACATTTACCTGATAAAGTACTGCAGTAACTGTGGAGACAGATACTACAGTGTGTCCACATTTACCTTTAACTCACTTCACTGAAAAAATATAAAATGGTTTTGCAAAAAGTCCTCAATTTAAGAGAGCAAAGTAATTCCATCTAAAACCTAAAAATAAAACAACAGAGTGAAATAATTCCACCATAAAATGCCATCGTAAAGTAAGAGTAGTCATTCCACCTTAAGATGTCAAACATTAAAATCTTTAAAAAGGTAACAGATTTAAGTTAGTCCACCTTATAAAGTAACACAGTGAAGCAAATCCACTTTAAGGAATCCAAGTGAAATCAAAAGTAATAACTCCACCTTAAAAATATCAATTAAATAACGACATAGAGTAAATCCACTTTAAGATTATATAGCGAAGTTGGGAAGTGAAGCAATTCCACCTTAAAATCTGAACTATATTAAAAGAGCAAACTAATTTAAATGTATAAAGTAATTCCACCTTAAATTGTTGAATAAACTTAATGTATAAAGTAATTCCACCTTAAATTGTTGAATAAGCTGTTCTACAGTTGTCCTGAAGGGGGCAGAGTTTCTCTCGTTCAGGCAACTTTTATTTTGTTAATCTAACATTAAAGCTCCTGTAGACGAGTTTCCTGTCTTTAAAGTCAAGTAAAGTTGTAACGCTCCTCCTGCTCCTTCTGCTCTTCCTCCTCCTCCTTCTGCTCCTCCTCTTCCTCTTCCTCCAGAGTGTGATGTTATTTATTGGACTGTAACCATGGAGCTGTTGCCGAGGAACCAACCATCGCCAACAAAAGGGTGGATTCATCCATTCATCCAGAGGAGGAGGAAGAAGAGGAAGAGGAGGAGGAGCCGAAGCATCACTGAACTCAGCAGCAGTGTTTCCTTTAAACACTTGATACATTTGTTGTTGTTGATGAAACTTTACTTACTTACTTAACACTTTTTTATTCAACAATTTAAGGTGGAATTACTTTACACGTTTACCTTAGTTAAGATTTAAAGGTGGAATTCCTTTACACTTTTAACTTAGTTAAGATTTTAAGGTGGAATTACTTCACACTTTTACTTCAGTTAAGATTTTAAGATGGAATTAACTTTTACTTTAATCAACAACTTTAAGGTGGAATAACTTCACACTTTTACTTTGTTTAAGGATTTTTTGCAGAAGTAACAGCAACAGCAGCAGTAACAGCAGCATTAACAGTAACAGCAGCATTAACAGTAACAGCAGCAGTAACAGCAGCAGTAGCAGCGCAGCAGCTGCAGCAGGCAGCAGCAACAGCAGCAGTAATAGTAACAGCAGCAGCTGAAGCAGTAACAGTAACAGCAGCAACAGTAACAGCAGCAGCTCAAGCAGTAACAGTAACAGCAGCAGTACAGTAACAGCAGCAGTAATAGTAACAGAAGCAGCTGCAGCAGTAACAGTAACAGCAGCAGCAGCAGCAGTAACAGCAGCAGCGAAGCAGTAACAGTAACAGCAGCATTAATAGTAACAGAAGCAGCAGCAGTAACAGTAACAGCAGCAGCAGCAGTAACAGCAGCAGTAACAGCAGCAGTAATAGTAACAGCAGCAGCGAAGCAGTAACAGTAACAGCAGCAGTAACAGTAACAGCAGCAGCTGAAGCAGTAACAGTAACAACAGCAGTAACAGTAACAGCAGCAGTAGCAGTAACAGCAACAGCAGTAACAGCAGCAGTAGCAGTAACAGCAGTAGTAACAAACAGCAGCAGTAACAGCAGCAGTAGCAGTAACAGCAGTAACAGTAACAGCAGCAGTAGTAGCAGCAGTAGCAGTAACAGCAGCAGTAGCAGTAACAGCAGCAGTAACAGTAACAGCAGCACGCAGCAGTAGCAGTAACAGCAGCAGTAGCAGTAACAGCAGCAGTAGCAGTAACAGCAGCAGTAACAGTAACAGCAGCAGTAGCAGTAACAGCAGCAGTAGCAGTAACAGCAGCAGCAGTAACAGCAGCAGTAGCAGTAACAGCAGCAGCAGTAGCAGCAGTAGCAGTAGCAGCAGTAACAGCAGCAGCAGTAGCAGTAACAGCAGCAGTAGCAGTAACAGCAGCAGTAGCAGTAGCAGCAGTACAGTAGTAACAGTAACAGCAGCAGTAGCAGTAACAGCAGCAGTAACAGTAACAGCAGCAGTAGCAGTAACAGCAGTAGCAGTAACAGCAGCAGTAGCAGTAACAGCAGCAGCAGTAACAGCAGCAGAAGTGTCAGCAGTAACAGAGAAAGGCCGTCACATGAAGCTAACACCTGTCCACAGTGTGGGGGGACAACGAGCACATGCTGCTCTGTTTCCTCACACATGAACACACACACATACATACAGACACACACTGTGTGAGTGTGTGTCTGTATGTGTGTGTGTGTGTGTTCATCATCACACTCTTTTTTTCTCCTCTTCAAACACAGAGAACGAGGTTTGAAAAGTCTCACACATGTGGAAGTTTGAGCTGCTGAGAGAGAGAGGGGGGAGGGGGAGGAGAAAAACCGGTTTCCAATAGTGACGGATGATTTGTAGGTAACAGTTGTTTGCTGTTGAGCCTGAGGCCGAGGCTGAAAACACAACCATCAAACACTCTGATTTGTCACTAAATTCACACTTTTTTCTGGTTAAAAAGATACTGACACAAAAAAAGCTGTTAAATATGGAGGTTTATGTTATTTACTGACCTACAAACACTCACTCTCCCACACCAAACCCCATAGACAAAAACACTGATTTTAACATCACACACACTGGAGTTGTTGATCCACTGCTGCCTCCATCACTAAGTTCAAATGTTTTGTTTTGTTAATTCAGCATTTAAAATGCTTCGTTCAGAATTACCTCAGTGACACAAAGTGACCACACGAGGCAGCAGTAGACCAGCAGGTCCTGTGTCACCGTGAGCTAAAATCACTGATTTTCTCTTTGGGGTTTGGTGCAGGAGAGTGAGTGGTTTATAAACTTCAGTTTCCTGTTGGAAAAGTCTGTCTAACAGTGAGATAAAGATATAAATGTGTTCTTAAAGACATCTTAGACTTAAACTGACGTAGATTTTATGAGCCAAGTCTTTTGTTAAGTGTCATATAATTAAATGTATTAAGTTTACTGTTAAACAAACTTATATTTTTTAAATAAAAACATGACAAACACTGAGAAATGGGTGTTGACAGGATGTAATGACATGTGCAGACTGTAGGGGGTGCTCCACACAACAGTCCTGCATGTGTGTGTGTGTGTGTGTGTGTGTTTGTGTATGGTATCTGGACAGACCAGTTTTCTGATGCTGACACATTAGATACAGTTGCCATGACGATGACTCACCTGTTGCTGTCAGGGATGGGGGGGTCGAGTGTCAAAATACACACACACACACACACACACACACACACACATATAAACCAGAGGAATCTTTGACCTTCCAGTCAAACTCACATGATCATAAACTTTTTTTTTACTCAAACAGAAAAATAAATAAGTGAACTTTAACGTCTTTAAAGATACAGTACATGATTTGTGTGTGTGTGTGTGTTTTGACCCTCAGGGCCACCGTAACACATGACCTCATCACAGTAAAGTCAGTTTGGTGTGTGTGTGTGTGTCGTCGCAGCTGCTTTGACACAAACAGCTGGACCAAGACGTCCACATACAGACTGAGGACAGCTGCGGGACAACAAGAGGACAACTAAGGAGGAGCAGAAGGAGGAGTCAAGTGAACAAACAGAAATCCATCTTTCATTCTACGTTTATGTAAAACTCTTTAGACTCATTTAATTCTTTATACTAAGAAAAGGAAACAAAGTAAGTTCATCTAAAATAAAAGTAAAAATCTTAGAAGAATAGTAAAAAAAAGTCCCTCTACTTTAATGTTTATATAAAAAGATAACAATATCACAGAGTAAATTTATTTCATCTTAAAAGTGGAGTAAAAAATAAAACCAGTTCCCCCTTAATATACTATATAAAGTAACAGGAGGGGAATTCCACCTTAACAATCTTGAGTAAAGTAACAGAGAAGTCATTCTGCCTTAAAAGTTTTCAAATGAAAGTAACAGTGGAGTAATTCCACCATAAAATGTAGAAATAAAGAGTTAAGTGATTCCACCTTAAAGGTTTTAACGTAAAACAGTGCACCGTAAAATCTTAAATTAAGGGACAGATTAAAGAAATTCCACCCTAAACTGACACACACACACACAGACAGACAGACAGACAGACACTCAGATCATTAGAATAATCTCTAATTCCTGATCTTTACTTATTAAAAACTAGTTCAGTTTAATTTTCCAGATTCAATTAAAGTGCATGAATCAAAGTTAAAAACTTTTGTTGTGTTAATGCCCGAAACTCTATGAATAACTAACAAAATAAAAGCACAATAAGAACAGTGTGTGCTTTCATTTTGGAGGTCAGTGATGATTAAAGATGTAGAAAAAGCCTCTGACTCCATCTCGTGGTCAAACTCTGTAACTGTCATCACAAAGACAAACGTTTCCATGTTTGTCAATGAATGTATTTTTGAAAGGATTTTAAAGGGACAGTTCAGGGTTTATAAACCACTCACTCTCCCACACCAAACCTCATAGAGAAAATCAGTGATTTTAACATCACAGCACACAGGAGTTGTTGATCCACTGCTGCCTCCATCACCAAGTTCAAATGTCTTATTTTGTTAATTCAGCATTTAAAATGCTTTATTCAGATTTACCTCAGTGACACAAAGTGACCACACGAGGCAGTAGTAGACCAGCAGCTCCTGTGTCCGCGCCAGCTGAATTCACTGATTTTCTCTATGGGTATTGGTGTGGGTGAGTGAGTTGGTTTTACACGATTTTCTGAAAGTAAAAAATTCAAACAGACATTTTTAGTTTCACTGAGTTCATTTAATTTTCACTCCAGGTCACGTGATCCATGTTTACATCACCGAAGCTATGTTTAAACACGCATAATAATCACTGTTCACGTTTGTTTTCTGCTGAAAAATCATCGGAAAACAACTTTTTTTACTGATCATTAAAAACACGTACCGTCAACAAAAACAGTACGGGACAATATTAGCACAGATAAAGGAGACTCAGCTCCAGCAGGAGGCGCTCCGCTGCCCGGGCGCTCCCCACTGAGTCAAATCATTCCTCCTGCAGCCAGGAGGAGGCACTCTGCCCCCTCCTCTGGGAGCATGGCACAGGCTCCTCCTCCGTTCATTTCTTCTTCAAACACGGCGGGATCGTGAAGATGCAGTGTTGGTGGACGGCGTTAGTCGGCTGCGCCGGGTTTTAAAGGTGGGTCGTTTTCTTCTGACAACACCGGGAACGTTTTCTTCCCTCGTCTCTGGATGTGATCCTCGTTCCTCTTCTCCAACGCCACGATCTGTCACACAGACGAGATGGAGGGGCTTAGGACAACGGCACAACATGGACACTCACGATAATAATGTCACAAAAACATCACAACAACATCACCATAATGTCACAATAATATCATAACAATATCACGATAATATCACAACAATATCCCCATAATGTCACGATAATATCACCATAATATCGTGATAGTATCACATCGGCAATTGAGTTTAGATAATGATGTTATTAAAATTAAAATATTTCGTCACAACAACAACTTTACTGAAACAGAAGTGTGTGTGTGTGTGTGTATGTGTGTTACCTCAGCTATAAACTCCGCCTCGTCTTCATCAGCCACAGAAATGTTGAGTCCAGTGACGGCGTTGAAAAGATCGTATACGTTCATCGCGTCACTCACTCCTCTCTTCTGGAAGAACTACACATATACATACACACACACACACACACACACACACACACACACACACATTATAAAGTACAGAATAATAAAGAACAGTTTGCTGCTGAAATGTGAAAAAAATAAGTGTGTTACCGTGGAAACATTCCTGCAGTCTCTGAAGAGGAACTCCAGGCCGTGAGGGTGAGTGGGTTCAACTGACTGACTCACATCTATGAACCACACCTGTGAGTGACACACACACACACACACACACACAGATAGAGAGAACAACACAATATGAAGCAAAACAAACACAATGATGGAGAAGTGAGTAAACAAAGAAGAGGTTTTACTTTGCCCTCGTGCCACAGCATGTTGTATTCACTGAGATCAGCATGAACCAGGTTACACTCCTGATACATCTGCTGCATCATCTGTAAACACACACACACACACACACACTCACATCAACAACAATAATAATATTAATGATAACAGTGGTGTGTGCTTGTGTGTGTGTGCGTGTACGTACGTGCAGAACCTGGAAATACGCCCTCTTCATGTCGTCAGAACTCAATTTGATGTCTTTGAGTTTAGGAGCAGGGACGTGGTCTTTACCGATGAACGACATCACCAGAATGTGTTTCTTCAACAAAACCACCTGAGGACACGGAATCTCCGCCTTCTTCATCCTGAACGAACACACACACACACACACACACACGTACAAGCACACATGCACACGTACACACGCACAGTCAACAAATAGACAACAAAAATTGTGTCACAGCACGGTTAGCCGTAGTAGCATTTTCAGTGTTAGCAACATTAGTAAAACTGTGTTGGAAGCGAAAAATGTGTTTGCAGCAAATTAAGTGTTAGCAGTGCTACCAGCAAACATAGCGTTAGCTGCATTAGCAGCAAAAAACAGTGCTAGCAGCACAAGCAGCAAAAATAGTGTTAGTGTTGGTAGAGAAATTGTGTTAGCAGCAAAAATAGTGTGAGCAGCGCTAGTAGCAAAAAAGATGTTAGCAGCACAGGCAGCAAAAATAGTGTTAGCAGTGCTAGCATTAACAGTGTTAGCAGCATCAGTAGCAGTAGCATTAACAGTGTTAGCAGCATCGGTAGCATTAACAGTGTAAATAGCATTAACAGTAGCAGTAACATTAACAGTGTTAGAAGCATCAATAGCATTAACAGTGTTAGCAGCATCAGTAGCATTTAATAGTGTTAGCAGCATCAGTAGCATTAACAGTGTTAGCAGCATCAATAGCATTAACAGTGTTAGCAGCGTCAGTAGCATAAACAGTGTTGCGCAGTATCAGTGGTGGTGTGGTGGGCGTGGTCAGTCACCTGGTCAGGTTGTGCATCTCTTTCTCTGCCCACAGCCTGATGACCTTGCGTGGGTTGAGTTTACTGAATCGGTCGATGAAGCGATAATCGTCTTTGATGTAACGATCTCTGTTCTTGAAGTCGTTGAGCGTCGTTTTGAAAACCTTCAGGACAACCTCGTCGGGAACAGGCTCCTCCCCCTCCTCCAGACTGACAAACACAACAACAGTTTTTTTTAACAGTTGTATTTTTCGTGTTTTTTCTGCCTCGGAGCGTTCAGCGACTGACCTGCCGCCATCAGCGTGGAAGACGACCGACTCTTTCCCAGTGCTGATGCAGCCGTTGATGTTCTCCAGGACGCCAGCGTTCACCATCTTATACATGAGCAGACGAGTGCGAGGGTCCACCGCTTGTTCCTGACAAGAGAGCACAGACGTGTTTGAGTTTAAAACGTGAGGAGGAAATCGCACGTGTCATTTCGTGTGGCTGTGAGTCATACGTACGGCAGTGGAGTGCTCCTTCTTCTCGTGCAGCCTGGCGCTGCGGCGCTGCTCGCTGAAGCAGTGCTGCTTCAGAGAGTTAAACACCTGATTGGGCAACTTCAGGTCCATCCCCAAACCGTCACCCACGAGGACTTCAGGAGCAAACTGGAGGAAGAGGAGGAAGAGTGGGCATTAACATCCTGCTGACCATGCCTCTTTATGTGTCCACTGATTTGATTTGTTGGGGTTTGATCGTGAAAGGAAGAGACACAGGAAGTTCCATGATACAGTTCTAACTCGAATCAGTTTGGTATCACAGACAAGAGGGAGGGGCTTAGGAGATCGCCACTCACAATAATATTGTCACGATAATATCACAACAATATCCCAATAATGTCAAGATGACACCACCATAATATCACTATTATCACTATCTGCCACGTAGGTTTCCATGATGACTTCATTGCTCCTCTTAAACGTGGGCAGAGTCGTCTGTAACGATAGTAACGTCTGTTATTCAATCATTAGAATCTGTACTTCCTGCATGAGCGGAACACAGACTCCGTCTGACACAGTCATTGAACTGAAATACCACAGAGTGAGTGAGTGACTGAGTGGTCTTACGTTGTCCATACGTGCTGCATTCTTGCGACCGCAGGTCACCTCGTCGTGTTTAGTCGTGATGTTCTTGCCTTTTCCTGTGAAACCTTTACGAGGCGTCGTCTGAGGCTTGTCTGCAGACACACACACACACACACACGTTAACTCTGTGACACACACTCTGGTGTTTGTTATTGTGTCCACCTCCTGCAGTTACCTTACCTGCCCTGTAGGGGTCGTGTCTGGTGTCCTGCCAGTCCACCTCGTCCTCGGAGCTGTCGCTGTCGTAAGGGTGGACTTTCCTGTAGTTCTCAAAGGAGATGGACACTAGACACACACACACACACACACACAGTCACAGTCACTAAACCACACTTAAATTAAGACAACTCTTAAAGCCCACATAGACCAGAAGCTCCAATTAACGCTGTGTTTGTGTGTGTATCTGCGTCATTACCTCGTTTATGAAACCCTAAAGTTTCAGAACAAACAGCTGAGCCACTGCTGAGAAAATAGTGTTGTATTGTTTTCCTGGGCTCTGCGAAGCAGATCGGCACTTCCTTAATTTGATGTCGTCATCAAAAATCCTCACCACTCCTCTCACCACCGTAGCGCCTCCTGGTGCCGGCACTAGTCCGGGCACATCCGGTTGCGTACATTCAACCGCAGAAGAAGAAGAACTACTCTCATTGTAGCTGCTGAGATGCAGAGCATCCACTGTGCCAGAGGGGGAGCTGTGTATCTGAGAGCTGGCCTATCTATTACGTCACTTCCAGGTACCTGGCCAATCACAGGACAGTGGGAAAGCTCTCGTTGGCTGGCCAATAACAACACAGTCCACATTCTAGGGGTGTGGTTTTGGTCTGAAACAGTGCGGCTGACGAGAGCGTCAGTGAGGAGATATTTTGATCGGCTTGTTTGCAGCGATTAGGAGGTTTTTAATTATGAAAACAAGTTCATATATGTAAGTAGACCTCCATAACTAACATATATGTGTGATACAAGCATTCTATGTCACCTTTAAAGGAAACGTATTATACCCTATTTCACCAAGTTAAACTAGTTCCCTGTTGTCCTAATGAACATGTCTGTGACATGCTTTGGTCAAAATACCATAAGGATGAAGCACCATAGCCGGTCAATAACCCGGCCAAAACCGCCTCTTTCAGAACGTTTTTTTGCGTGGTCCCTTTATATGCAAATGAGACACAAGCACACACCCACTTCTTCCAGGGGGTTTCTGATTTGTCCTTTTTACAGCGCTCACTCGCTCAGCTCCTGTTCCCTCCGCTCCATTCTTCACCCCCTCCCTCCACTAGTTCTCTGACAATATCAACATGGCAGCGTGCGCGGAAAACAGCGAGAGTGCCGTCACAGGAAGAGACGTCCTACATAAGGATCGAGCCGAACACTGCCGAACTGTAAATCAGTTAAAGACACTTAGGGACAGCACCGCTGAACGCCAGTGGCGAGCTGCATAAACAGCTGCTTTATGTGATTGTATCAGACTGAGTCTGTGCTCCGGTCATGGAGGACGTACTGAACAAATTGTCAGAACGGTCAGTTACAAGCTCTATTTGACCTTTCCTTAAAAATGTGTGTGTTTGTACGTTGATGAAATACGGTGGCTGACTAAATACGGCGACCACTGGCCGCAGTCTGGTGCGAAGTGGTGCGAACACACGTTTGCTGACTTTATCCGGCACATTAGCTTCATATATAAAATCCTCTCTCTGAGGCTGGAAGTTTGTGTAAAACACTGCACTCCACTGTGCAGCCACCAACTGCACACTTGTCCCTCCGCGTTGACATAATACCACTCTTCCTCCCTCGCCTGCACTCTTGCATTTTACAGGGACGAAGTAAACTTACTGGTGGGGTGGTAACATTCGCAGTGAGACCCTAACCCTAACCCTTACACTAAGGGGGACCACGAAAACATGACTGTGTATTCTTTTTCCACACTTTGGCGACTGGTAGGGCCTCCAGAGTCCCAAATATAAGTATTGAAATGGTTAAAATGTTGATTTTGCATAATATGTCCCCTTTAACTTAAATCCGAACAGAACTTTAATGATATCTTTTAAAAAGTTTCCCCATGAATTCAGTATTGTTTCAAGAAATGTTGTCATCTCAATGCTGTATTACATATGCCAGGCCTGTGTGTGGCACTGTAACGCAGCCACAGACAAACAGCAGACAATGTGGAGCATGCACATAAAAGCTAGTGTGGGTGGGGCTATGACATCATCATAAGTTGCGTACTGATTGTGTTTTCGGATTTATGTTAATTATAAAAACCTTTGAGAATTCTACTGATTTCGTTCTTGTGTGTGTGGCCCTCTAAGTTAGCAGCTACAACAAAAGGAAGCAACACAAAGGCGGAGAGAGCAGCTATTTTGAGAAATCACAGGTGTCAGTCAAAATGTCCGCCTTCAAAGCTGACAGTAGTTGTCGCGGCGCTCTTCCTGTTGTGTCGTGGTTGTGCGTGCGTGCGTTTACCTTTGCTGTCTCCGTTGAACTTCTTCTCTTCGCGACGCAGCTGGTCGTCAAACTCACGATCAAACTGCATCTGCAACATCTGAGCGAGCATCAGGTCGCTGGTCGTGTCAGCACCGGTCTCGTCTGACAGCAGCAGGTCAGACACTGATCTGGAAACAACAACAACAACAACAGCAGCAGCAGCAGATCACACACTGTTCTGAAAAGTGGATAGTTACAACTGCATCATAAAGAAAAAAAAATTTCAATCTCGATTCAAAAATACACATGATCTCATTTCTAAATGACAGCGATTCTTCTGCATTTTATTTCATGAGCTGCAAATAAAAAAATTCCTATTTTCCTCAAACTCGGCCTTCTCTCTCAACACAGGAAGCGCCTTTACGTCACGTGATTCAACGGAGGCGGAAGCACAGACCATCTTCTTGTGTCTCTTCCTGTGACATCAATCAGTGCACGGCAGTCGGACGACGTCACACATAGTATTGGCCCAGCTCACTCCCTGTGAGTTCTGCCTTCTCGTAGTGTCCACTTCATGTTATATAATCAGCATTTACAAAGTTTGTGAATCCATTCAGAATCGTCCACGTCTGAATCGCGACGCAACTCAGAATCACAATAGTTTTTCCACAATGTTTAAACCAAAATAGCCCTTTCCCATCTTTACATTTCACCTCAAGGTTAAGGGGAAACTTTGAGTCGGACAGAAACGTAGTAATGTGATTTATATTATGATAGAGAAGATATGATAAAGTTTTGAAAGCCAATACCAGCCGATAATATCGTGCATTCCTAGGGTTTAGAGTTAGGATCAATTGTTATATACATTAAAGAGGTCATCTGAGAGAGTTAATTCGATGTCAAATATTGGCCTGATTGATCAGTTTTTTTTCACGTCTGATAAAGATGATGAGCTTACTCAGTGAGATCAGGGAACTCGTTTTCGTCGTCCAGCTGTTTGGCCAATTGTTCACTCATCACGTCGGTCAGAGAACAAGCAGGAGCGTCCACGGTCAATGACCCCCACGGACTCTGCCACACACACACACACACACACACAGATTATTATCATTATAAAAAAACTGCTGTTAAATACTGAATGCCCTGCTGTGTGTGTAGCAATTTATGATTATTTTATTTCATCAATTTGTTGTTTGATTCAGAAAATGTGTATTAATATTGATCAGTGTTTGTCAAACCTGTTCTCAAATGTCCACAAACACAGAATGATTTAGTTTAAATGATTTTAATTTTTTTTATGGAGCAAAATAAACCAGAAAATCACATTTCAGAAGTTGAAAAATCACATTCATCATGTTAACGGCAGCAGCAGTCGCCACGATGCGCTATTGTCACGATCTTGCAAAAAACAGTGAGTATTTGCAAAATCATACATTGTGATATCCTCATTAAATGTGGATATTTTGTTATATTTGCTCCTTAAAGACAAAAACAGGAAAAATGTGTATAAAATGTGTTTTTTTTAGTTTAACATTAACTGAACCTGTTAACTAACACGATTCATATAATAAATGACGTTGTTGTACTAAAATTAAACCAGTGACTCATCGTAAAACATGTTCAAACATGTCTCATCTTAGCCACGCCCACCACGTCATGACCTAATTTAACACCCACATATATAAATGAAGAGGCTAAATTAATCACAATTAAGTAAGTTTTAAGTGATTATTATACACATGTTTAATGGCAACACGTGGTCAAACTATATTTCAAATGTTATCCTCACGATTTAATAAAGAGTTCAGTTAAAACTATTTCTACAACGATATTTATAACATAATGTCAGTGTTTGAAATGTGTCGAATCTGACTAGCATTCGCAGCTAACACAATCGAGCAGCGTTAACGGACCCTAAACAAACAAATACGTTGTTTTACCTTCGGTGTTGCTGTCGTGATTCCTGTTTGATCCATGTTTGCGACGACGATTAATCGACTCTTTCTTCGAGAGACAGAATGGCGGCTAGCAACGGCGGAGGTAACGTTAGCACGTTTGTTTTTTTTAACTGACGATGCGTAGTGACGTGTCTAACAGTCGTCACGAGTCGTTAGTGTTAAAAAAGATGACGAAGAGTCGGTGTCCGTGATTAAAAATGTCGTTTTTTATCGAAGTGACGGAGCTGCCTTTTAAGAGTCCACCAGCGATCACAGAGAGAGACCTACACAGCAGCGGGAAATGCGTCACCGGCGCACCTTCACAATAAAAGCCTCCTCCCAGTTTCTTTCACGATTTTCTTAACATGAAAAATATTTGAATGTGAGTACGAAATTATTTTCATATTTTAAAAATAACAAATAACAGCACCGACATTATTATAACGTATTTTATATTATTATTATTATTATTATTATTATTATTATTAATAATAATAATAATAATAATAATAATAATATCATTATTTTTATTATTATAAGAGAACGCGTTACAGTGTGTAAAATTGCCGTTATGTATCAGAGTAAGAAATGTGCTCTGAATAATTCAAGAAATAATCGGGCTTTTTTTAAGAGAAAACTTGATTGAAAATTATGCATAAATGTGTTATATATACAATATAATGTTTTATACACATACTATTATTAAATAAAACTATAAAGTGAAAGAAGATAAGAATACATATTCTGTTTATTCTATTGTGCGCGCCCCCCTCCATTATAGGGAATCCAGGTTGTCTCGTGAACGCGTACACACACACACACACACACACACACACACACACGCACGCACGCACGCACACACACACACACACACACACAAGCGCGTGCAGGTTTTCGCACAGCTCACAGCAGAAACCAGAGGAGTTTCTTCAAAATAAAAGTCTGGATTTTGTTACAGGAAAATATTTTAAAAAGTCCAGACGATTTTGATTATTATTTATGACACGTTTGCAACTAAAACATGTACTTTATATATACGGTACATATAGTTATTATATACAGCGTTTATTTAAAATAAATAAACCTATAAAAGTCTATTTCAATCAGAAAAACCTGTGGAAATAATAGCATATTAATTATGAACATGTATGTCATATAAAACAGATAATGGTTTTTAAGTATGATGGATTTTTTTAATTGAAACTAATAATAAATAGTAAAAAAAAAACATCTAAAATAATTATTTAAAAAAATCGTGATCATTAAAATTATTAATGTAAAAAATAATTTCTCCACATTTAAAGTAAAAAAAATATATAAAATGGCCATTAAAATAAAAATGTCCCATAATTTAACATATATTTTTTATTTAATGCTATTGTATTTTAATATTATATTATTATCTTAATCATCAATATTTCTCTATTTTCTACATTAATTTGTGTTTAAAATTGCATGTTTATTATTTTAAATCTTGTTTGTTGCTGTGAGACGTACGTGAAGTACGTTTTCCTGTTCGTCTTATTTTGAAGGGTCAAACAGGAAGTGCCTGTGTGTACGTGGATGCGTTGACAGTCGCCTCCTGACGTCGTCTCACGGTGTAAAGTGAGAACGCACCTCAGTATCTTCCTCCTCCTCCTCACGTGTCCTCGCGCCTTCATCGTCTTTGACGACATTTTCATTTTATTTGTATTAATTTTTTTTCATTTATTAGATTTTATTTCCTCTATTTTTGGATTCGGACGCAGATCTCTTTTGTCCGCGCGGGAGACCGATGTCCTCCGTCCTCAGCATCAGCAGGAGCTTCATCATCATCCTCGTCCTCCTCTTCATCATTAGTGAGTACTTATTTTTTTAATCCGAATAAATGAATGAATGAATGAATGAATTTCAAGATGATGGTGAAAAATCACAGTTCACCTCTGGAGGACGCTCTCACGTCCCTGTCTCCTTGTGAGGACACACGTGTCTTCTGAGCGATGGACAGATAGACAGATGTACAGATACATAGATGGACAGATGAACGGATGAGGGACGTTCATGTGTCTCCACTGATCCACAGCTGAGCCTCAGTTTCATGACAACATCAGATGGGGGACTCCATGTTTAAAGGGGCGGAGTCAGGTACGTCCAGGGGGCGTGGCTAAACCGAAGGTGTCACTCGTTGACCCTCAGCGACTGACTCATGCTAACACTAATAACATGGAGCTCTGATGGGTCACGTGATTTGGACGATGACAAACAAATGCACGTTTGTTTAAAAAAGAAAAAAAAATCATATTTTTACAAAAACAAATTAAAAAAATCATACATCAAGTTTGTCTTTTAATCAGTCAACTAATACATTTATCGAAATGCGTTAAAAATGTTTGGCAAAAATTGTTATAGAAATATAAGAATAAATGGAATACAAAGATAAAAGGATAACGTTCGCAAAAATAACCATATATTTTTGTAAAATAAAAGCACAAAAATCCAAAAATTATTTTAGCTCTGATATAGAAGAGACTGACTCATGCTAATGCTAATAACATGGATCTACTGCGTCAGTGATGCTAAGCTATGCGCTAACATGAGGATTATTTTGTGTCTTTTCAGTTTTTAGAATTTTTGAATTCAATTTTTAAAAATAAATAAATATTTTATGGGATAAAGTTATTGAAAATATCTTCGGTTTTTTTTTCTGTCCTGATGTCCTTTTTTTGTCTTTTTAATTATTTTAGATACAGTTCTTTTTTTAACAAATCATTAATGACATTTTCTTTCATATTTTTTGAGGTAATTTTGACCTTTTCTTTTTTCCTTCCTTTCTTTCTTTCTGTCTTTCTTTCTCGTAGTTTGAAGAATTCCCGCGTCAGTTGTATTATCTGTTGACCTCTGACCTCAGGGCTGCGACTCCTCGCCATGACTCAGCAGAAAGTTGACGACTCAGAGTGACGAAGCAGAAAGTGAAAAGATGACGAGGAGCCGGGACACGTGAGACTTCCTGCGTCGATGATGTAGATCACGTTTACGCCGTTTTTCTGAAGACACCACTAAGTCGACGGAGAAAAAGCAGCGAGAGACCAAACTGTTGCAACGTTTGATCGTAAAGAAATCGAAGTTTGTAGGCAGAAGAAGAGGAGGCGTGACGATGATGAGTCACCTTCACGCCGGTCTGAGCTTGGACACGACGGAGAAAGCTCGTTTGGAACTGAACGAGAATCCCGACACTCTTCACCACGATATCCAGCTGGTCCACACTTTTCCTTCTTTATTATCTTATCTATTGTATTATTTCAATTTGATGTAATAACAATATTTTTGTAAAAATTTTGCTAGGAAAATCATATAAAATCAAAGAATATTGGATTATTTAGCTTTGATTTACAGTCAATAGTCACATGACATAGACGACAACAAACAAATTTCTTTTTAAAAGAATATTTTTGCAAAAAAATATTTGTCAAACATTTTCCCAGTTTTGGGATCAATAAAGTTTGTCTTTCAATCAGTCAATTAATAAATTAATAGGTTTGTCTTGCGTTTCAAAAAAAACATTCCCGTTCACACAAATCAGCGAGATGTTTGCTTGAATTTTTTTTTTTAGCAAATAAAATGTATAATAAAATTAGACTTTTTTGCTTTTTCATACATAAAAAAAATAGTCAGATTTTTTCAAAAAAAAATTTGGCAAAAAAATGAATAAATGATGTTTCAAGAAAGTGTGATAAGATAAAAGATAAAATTCCTGTTCACAAAAAACAACGAGAACGGTTAAAATTTTTGCTCTATTTTTTTATTTTTGGCAGAAATGTGTTCATGTGACTGAAAATAGTTGAATTTGAGTTTTTCTTGTATTTTATATGAAAACTTTTATTTTATAAAAATATTGTGACTGAATGTTGAACTTGTTTGTTCGCAGGTAACATTTTTGACTCCACTTCTCTGATTACGCACTAAATAAATCTGTCTTTGTTTCTTTTTAACTTTTGTTATTTCCACGGCGTCTCAAGGTTCGGGACATGATCGTGACACGGCCCGACATCGGTTTCCTGCGAACGGACGACGACTTCATCCTGCGTTTCCTGCGAGCACGAAAGTTCGACCAGATGGAGACGTTCCGGCTGCTGGCTCAGTATTTCCAGTTCCGACAGCAGAACCTCGACATGTTCCAGAGTTTTAAGGTAAGGATGCGTCGATGACACCACGCTCTATATTTTTTACCACATTTTATCAAGAAAAACCCGACGTTTACACATCGTAACTCACTCAGGTTTTCCTACGTCCTCTGTGGACAAAGTCAAAGTGATGTCATTGGTTTACCGTTTTTTCACCATTGTTTTAACTTCAGTTTTTCCTCGTTTGTCTTTCGCGTTTCCTGCGCTCCAGGTGGACGATCCTGGCATCAAGCGAGCGTTGATGGACGGGTTCCCGGGCGTTCTGGAGAGTCCGGACCAACACGGGCGGAAAATCCTCCTTCTGTTTGCGTCCAACTGGGACCAGACCAGGTAACCATGGTAACCGTGTGCTGCAACTGAAGTTGTTTATTTGAATGACTCATGTTGTGACATTGATCAATGAATGAGTGACCGTGACCTTCAAGATTTTAGTTAAAGACTAAAGAATAGTCACCATTGATTATCTCCTCCTCCTCCTGCAGGAACTCCTTCACAGACATCCTGAGAGCCATCCTTCTGTCTCTGGAGGTTCTGATTGAAAACCCTGAGCTTCAGATCAACGGTTTCATTCTCATCATCGACTGGAGCAACTTCTCCTTCAAGCAGGCGTCAAAGCTCACGCCGAACATCCTGAGACTGGCCATTGAGGGCCTGCAGGTGACCTCTGTGTCTCTGACGTGTCCTCTGTGTCTATGACGTGTCCTCTCTGTCTCTCTGACGTGTCCTGTGTCTGTGACGTGTCCTTTGTGTCTCTGACTTGTCCTCTGTGTCTCTGACTTGTTCTCTGTCTCTCTGACATGTCCTCTCTGTCTCTGACGTGTCTTCTGTGTCTCTGACATGTCTTCTGTCTCTGACGTGTCCTCTCTGTGTCTCTGATGTGTCCTCTCTGTCATGTCCTCTGTGTCTCTGATGTGTACTGTGTGTGTCTGGCGTGTCCTCTCTGTGTCTCTGATGTGTCCCTCTGTCTCTGGCGTGCCCTTTGTCTCTGTGTCTCTGGCGTGTCCTCTCTGTCTCTCTGTGTCCTCTGTGTCTCTGATGTGTCCTCTCTTTGTCTCTGACGTGTCCCTGTGTCTCTCGTGTCCTCTCTGTCCGACTTATCCTCTGTGTCTCTGACTGTGTCCTGTCTGTGTCTCTGACGTGTCCTCTCTGTCTCTGACGTGTCCTCTGTGTCTCTGACTTGTCCTCTCTCTGACGTGTCCTCTGTGTCTCTGACATGTCCTCTGTGTCTCTGACTTGTCTCTCTCTGACGTCCTCTGTGTCTCTGACATATCCTCTCTGTCTCTCCCTGTCTCTCTGCGTGTCCTCTCTGTCTCTCTGACGTGTACTGTGTGTCTCTGACGTGTCCTCTTTGTGTCTCTGACGTGTCCTCTCTGTCTCTGACTTGTCGTCTCTGTCTCTGCCGTGTCCTCTCTCTGTCTCTGATGTGTCCTCTGTGTCTTCAGGACAGTTTTCCCGCTCGTTTTGGAGGAATCCACTTTGTGAATCAGCCGTGGTACATTCACGCCATGTTCACCATCATCAAACCTTTCCTCAAAGACAAGACCAGAAAGAGGGTGAGGACACTTCTTCATCACGTCATTACTCCTCCTCTTCTTCATCTTTGTTGTTTTGTTTTTCTTCAGTTTCTTAATTTCGTCCTTTTTTTCATCTTTTTTGCACGTCTTCTCTCCTTCTTCTCCTCCACTTGTTTCTCCTTTGCTTGTTTGTGTACTCCTCCTAATCTTGTTCCCTCTCCTCTTCTCCTTGCTTCCTCTCCTCTCTTCCTTGTCTCCTCCTTCTGTTATACCCCTTGTCTCTCCCTTCTCCTCTTCATCTTCTGTACTCTTTTCTTGTCTTCTGAGCCTCCTCTTTTTCCTCCTACTCCTCCTCTCTCTCTTCCCTGTCTCCTCCTCCTGTCTTTGCTCCTGCTCCTCTCTCTCGCTCTGTCTCTCCTCCTCCTGTCTTTGCTCCTGCTCCTCTCTGTCTCTCCTCCTCCTGTCTTTGCTCCTGCTCCTCCTGCTGCTCCTCCTCAGATCTTCCTCCATGGTAATAACCTGAACTCGCTCCACCAGCTCATTCTTCCTGACTGTTTACCGTCAGAATTCGGCGGAACGTTGCCGCCGTACGACATGGGAATGTGGGCGCGAACTCTGCTGGGACCGGATTTTAACGACGACACAGAATACACGCTGACGTACGACGCCCTGCACGTCAGGGAGAACGGAGGAGGAGGAGGAGAGAAGGAGATGATGATGAAGAGGTCACAGTCTGTGGCTGAACCAGGACGACTGAGACACAACGACAGAGACACCAGTTCACCACTGCTGAGCCTGGACTGAACACATGAACACACATGTACACACACAAACACATATGAACACATTAAAACACACAAACACATATGAACACATGAATACACACACACACACACACACAGAGGTATTTGTCTCTTTAACTCACACTCACATCGGTCACACTCATCACGTCTGTCTTTCTGTAGTTGTGAGGACATTCTGACTGAATGTAGGCCCCGCCCCCTGACCACACCCACACTCACTCACACGTGTGTTTGTGCATCACTTTCTCTCTGGATATCGTAAACTCGACAAATCGACAAACATGAGAATCAACGAAGTGACAAACAGCGACGTTGACGGAAAAGAAATGCGCCGTTGTCAAATGATCGTGAACCAGCATTTTGTCGCAGAACAAACACGCTGTCAAAAAAACTCTGACAACTTCGACACACAAGCGTTACGTCAGCAAACGCAAGTTCGCAAACGTGGCGTCGACAAAACAAACGCAATTTTAAAAAAAACTTAACGGAAAAAGAAAATCAACATTGGCAAATGATCGTGAATCAACATAAAGTCGCAGAACGGCGTCAGCGACAACCAAATGTAACTGAAAAATACTTTAGTGTTAATTATCGTAAGTTTAAATTACGAACAAAGTCACAAAGAACGGAGTTGCAAACAAATTCACGAAAACGTGAATCCTGCAAAATCCGGGAGTGATGTGAAAATTTGCGATGTTCTCTCTGGTTCACGTTAAAGTATTTTCGCTTGGTGCTAAAAACTTTTGGAGATTATCACGTTCAAGTTTAAAACTACATTTCTCACAATGGTTTTTTGGGGGAAAACAAACAGGAAGTCAAATATCACCAACGTGTTGGTGGACGACGTCGCTCTGCGAGTTGGTTTGTGTTAGCATAGTCCTTTGTCCTAGGTTTGCAAACTAGCGAGATAAGCTAGTGTGAGTTTTTTTTCCATACATAAACACAGCATCGCAACAAATCACACACACACACCAGTAGGGGGCACCACTGTGTTTATGACAATAAACATTAGACAGAAATGCTGACTCAGCTCGGGGCAGCCATCTTGTCTTGTGAATTTGCGGGGATGACAAGTTTGCGATTTACGTCTTCAGGGGACACTGCGCCTGAAACTTCCGACATATACCCTGGAAAAATGACCACTTTCGCATCTTGTGGAACTTGCTCTCAGTGAGTCGTAGACGACAATGGCAACTTGCGATTTTGCATCCTCTCATATGAGAATTTCAAAATAAAAGCGCTGCACAATGATGAATGGTGAAATGACACGTGGTCGCTCGTCTCCGATCTTTCTGACTAACGAATGCGTTAAATGCCAAACGTTGACCTTTAACCTCTCCTGCAGTGGAAGGAGTGTTTGTACTGAACTTAACTGATGAAGATTGTATATTATTGTTACAGTATTATTGTTATTATGACCCTGCAGAAAAGGGGTGGCGGCACACTCGTGAACAAACCGTACTTTAGATGAAAGGAAATCATTTATTTATCGCAGTGACTCGACGAGTGTGTGATTGACTGTTTTCTGCAGTGTTCGATTATTCGTCATCAGGGCTAAAGACTGAGCTGATCTTCACTCGACTGTATTTCCTTTCAATGAATGTATAGAATTAAAACATTTACACTGACGTCGTCGTCCTGTTGTCTGTGTTTTATGAGCAATGTAATAATATTCAATAAAATTAAAGCTGTTAACGCATGTTTATCTCACTGTGAGACAGACTTTTCCAACAGGAAACTGAAGCTTGTAAAACCACTCACTCTCCCACACCAAAGCCCATAGAGAAAATCAGTGATTTTAACGTCACAGCACACAGGAGTTGTTGATCCACTGCTGCCTCCATTACTAAGTTAAAATGTCCTATTTTGTTAATTTGGGTTTTAAAATGCTTTCAGATTTACCTCAGTGATAAAAAACAACCACACGAGGCAGCAGTAGACCAGCAGCTCCTGTGTCCCTGTGAGTTAAAATCACTGATTTTCTCTATGGGCTTTGGTGTGGTTTACAAACTTCAGTTTCCTGTTGGAAAGTCTGTCTCATAGTGAGATAAAGACGTGAACATGTTCATAAAGATATCTTAGACTTAAACTGACATAGATTTATTACATGAGTCTTTCATTAAGTGGCTAAAATCAATTTCTCCTTGTGTTATCACTGCTGTTGGCAGCCATTTTGTTCTCACTGAGCGTCTTCAACAAACCTTGGACTGTCCCTTTAGGGCGGTCGTGGCTTCTCATTTCGACGCAAGCTGAAAGATGAAAAAAGAAAGAAACAAACTCTGTTTATTTTTACACATTTTTTCCTGTATTTTCATATAAATATAAATCATTTTTTCCATGTTTCTTAAGGTCGTTGATGTGCAAAGGTGAAGAAAAACCAAAGTTAAAATAAAGTTGTGTAGTGATCGAGCGGAAAAAAACATTCACTCAGTGTTTCCTCCAGTTGTTAGTGTTCTTGTTGTGATGCGAGTCCACAGAGCAGAACGCCAGGACATCAAGACACCAGGACGCCAGGACGTCAGGACGTCAAGACGCCAGGATGCTCGGACTCTCAGGAACTCCTGTACCTTTGAAGAAAAAGTCAAAAACTGTCAAGTGACACTAAACTTCCCACCAAGATTTCCACGTCCTTACAAACATAAACCAGGTCCAGAACCAGGTTCTGTGAGTTTTTCTGGTCAAAGGTCAAGTCAGTAGTACGTCTCAGAAAAAAAAAAAAAGACACATTGAAATTTGAATTTCCATCCTTTGTTCCTTCATCTTCTGCAGTTTTTAGTAGTTCATCCACAAATGAAGCAGGTCCACATTCACACTGGTCTGAGTGCTGGTCTGCGTCCTGGTCTAGGTCCTGGTCTTGGTCCTGGTCTGGCCTAAATGGCACTGAGGGTCTGGCGCTGGTACTGTGTTAGCTCCGGGTGCCAGACGTCGACGATGAAGATGAGGCGGTAACTGTCGGCGTCCTGCCAGACCTCGTGTTCGAAAGAGTCGTCAAAGATGAGGACTTTACCCTCGTCCCACTCCCTGAGACACAGACACATGAGGAGACGAGGACCAGGACACAGACAAAGACGTTAGCGAGACGGAACACAACACTGTTTGTGAAAGTGACATTTTTGACTGACACCTGCTCAGTCTGCATTACTGAGTCAGCGTTTCCAACTATTGTTTTCCTGACTGATTGTAAATGCTGAGTCAGCATTTGTAACAATTTTCCTCCCCTCGTTTCTTGATTATGTGAATGATGAGTCAGCATTTCCAACTTCTGTTTCCCTTATGAAAGAAAATGCTGAGTCAGCATTTCTACCCTGTTTACCTTATTATTAGGAATGCTGACTCAGCATTCTGACTTCCGTTTCTTGGAAGATCGAGAATGCTGAGTCAGCATATCCAACTACTGCTTCCCTAATTATTGGTAATGATGAGTCAGCATCTATGCAGCGGAATCAAACCCCAGTGTTTTTTCACCCAGCAGCTGATTGGACCAATCTAGTAATGACATCACGAGAAGAAAGATGGATGAGGATGAGGATGGTACCTGGTCTGGTCAGTGCAGCGGATCCTGCAGCCTGGTTTGGGGATGACGAGGCCGAGGTGCATCCTCAGTCTGCAGTTAGTGGGACCTGTGTGAGGCCACACATGAGTCCCAGGCTGCATGACTGAAAACTTAATCTGAACACACGCACACACGCACACACACACACACACACACACACACATTAATGACTTATTTCACATCCATCTAACTATAACCAGAGTTAGCTGTGTGTGTGTGTGTGTACCTGTCCTCTCTTGCAGCCTGTAGCCTCAGGATGTCTCTCTATCATGGCACAGGTCTTGGGGACGTTCTGACAGACGTTTCCAGCTTTCCTTCCTGAACAAAACCATCAGAATCAGCTTATAACATTTAAGAAATTAGAAATAGACGAGAGAATAAACACACAAACACACACACAAAAAAAATGAAGAGTGAGCTGAAGTTTGTAAACCACTTACTCTCCCACACCACACCATGAGGTTTGGTGTGGGAGAGTGAGTGGTTTACAAACTTCAGTTTCCTTTTGGTAAAGTCTGTCTCACAGTGAGATAAAGACATGGACATGTTGTTAAGATGTCGTAGATTTAAGCGATGTAGATTTTATTAGGCGAGTGTAAAACTTAATACACCAACATTTAAAAAAACAGACAAACCTGAACTTATCTTTAAATGATGTATTTATAGTGTGTGTGTGTGTACCTTGCTGCCACAGTGTGTACTGGCCCCACTCTCCTTTCTCTCTCAGGTTTTCCTCCTCAGGTACGAACAGGCCAGTGTTCTGGTCCATTACGGCCAGAGCCTCGTCCCTGATCGTCCTCCAGTTCCTCTCCAGCATCTACACACACACACACACACACACACACACACACATACACACACATGTTGGATATCCATGACTTGAGGGGACATTGCATTTACTTAC
Source organism: Solea senegalensis (assembly GCF_019176455.1). NCBI lineage: Eukaryota > Metazoa > Chordata > Actinopteri > Pleuronectiformes > Soleidae > Solea > Solea senegalensis. The sequence goes on along the minus strand of NC_058021.1, from coordinate 34,783,636 downwards.
ATTCATTTCCTGGAGACTTACTCTAACCTTAACCAAAATTACTACTGGCCTAATCCTAACCCTGACCTCGACCCAACCTTAAAACATATCTTCACCTTAAAATGTAATTTACGTAATGTGACTGTGTAAACAGTTTTAGGTCCCCACAACATTAGCAATACCCGCACACACATACACACACATTTTAAATGCAATGTTTTACTGTTTTTCACTCACTCACTCCCTCACTCAGCCTTGTACACACACACACACACACACACGGTGTTACCTTGACGAGGTCGGTGTACCCGGTCTCTCTGGGCGTCCACCAGGGCTGAGCCTTCAGTCCGTCCACGTTGTACAGTGACCTCTGCCACACGGATGCAAAGTGTCCACGTTTGTGACCCAGCTCGTACCAGTGATACGCCTGAAAACACACGCAACACAACACTGAGCTCATACAATCTTTAAGAACATAAACATTTACAACAGGAAACTAAAGTTTGCAAACCACTCACTCTCCCACACCAAACCCCATAGAGAAAATCAGTGATTATAGTTTGTGCGTACACAGGAGCTGCTGGTCTACTACTGCCTCGTGTGGTCACTTTGTGTCACTGAGGTAAATCTGAATGAGGGATTTTCTGATTTTCTCTATGGGGTTTGGTGTGAGGGGAGAGAGCTTTAAAAGCTGTTTTTAGCGGTCAGCACTGACTACGTGTCAGTACCGTGTGTGTGTGTGTGTGTGTGTGTGTGTGTGTGTGTGTTACTTACACTGTCATCTCCGACTCTCTGCAATGCGTCTCCCAGGTGGAAATAAAAACGTCCATCGTCCGTCCCTGGTTCACCGGACTCCAAACCTTCCTGTGGACAGAGGAAGGCAAAAGAATTAAAAAAGAAATAAATGCATAAAAAATAAGACTTTCTGTGTATGTGTGTGTGTGTGTGTACCTTCAGGTATGGTATACTCTCTGCGATCATGTTTTCAGATTTCAGGATGAAACCGTAGTGAACTTTAGCAAAGCCGTTGTCAGGGGCAACCGCCAGGACCTGGAGGGGCGTGGCACAGGGTACGGTCAGCCAATCAGTGACAAAGTCAGACATGAATAAGTAAACAAACAAACAAACAAACAAACAAACCTCCTCGTAGACCTTCTTGGCACCTTTGTTGTCTCCTAGCAACAGGTAGGCGACACCCAGGTCGTTCTTCAGGCCGATGTCATCAGGAAAGTTCTGAACCAACAGCCCCAGCGTCGCCACAGATCCTCGCATCCGACCTGAGATACACAGAGACGTGGAGTCACCACCTAGTGGACGTTTGGTGCCACTGACCAACAGTTACAGGTTCTTTTGTTTATTTAGAAGAAAATTAAAGGTCAAGAGGCTTAAGACCAAATGTAATCTTAACCTTTGAACTTTGGCCACACTTAGACAGACTTTTCCAACAGGAAACTGAAGTTTGTAAACCACTCAGTGATGGAGGCAGCAGTGAATCAACAACTCCTGTGTGCTGTGATGTTAAAATCACTGATTTTCTCTATGGGGTTTGGTGTGGGAGAGTGAGTGGTTTACAAACTTCAGTTTCCAGTTGGAAACGTCTGTCTAACAGTGAGATAGTCCTTTGGTAAGTGGAATTTATGTCCAACCCTGATGCATGGTCACCACACTTAAAAAACCTGTACTATCCCTTAAACAAGTGGTTCCCAACCTTTTTTCCTTGAAGCCCCCCTTGCTTGTGCCCAGGACAAACGAGGCCCCCCAACCCGAACCCTTGTCCAGGGCACGCACACAAGAAAGAATAAAAAGTAAAAAGTTCATATGCAAAAATCATGTCAATAAACCCGTAGTTCACACCAACACTGTGACTGTGTGCACATTAAGACTGTGTTACTGTAGGCTCATCATCACTGTAGACACTCTCTGGTACTGTAGACATCATGTTGTGAAATGTTCCTGTCATAGATCACATCATGATGGAGATTATAGCTGATGTGAATATTTCTGATGCAGCTGGAAACACTTTAACTTCACTGTAGTTTAGAAGTGACTTTTTGAATCTAACTGTAGACGACATCTTAATGTTTGACAGCATTTCAGTGACTGCGTTACACTGTGTTATATTTACACGTGGAAATATAGTCATGAAATAGTGTTGAGCAAGATGTTTTAATGTAAAATAGAGTAAAAAAAGTGAGTCAGTTTGAACATGGACTCTTGAGTTGGACTTTATATTTATAGGTCCAAAAGTAAACTATCAGTTTAATCCATATTCTCATCTTCAGTTTGTGTCTCCTCAGGTTACAGCTGAATAAATATCAAATCAAATGTAACATAATGGTAAGACTGCAGCATTTCAGCATCCATTAATGAAATTAAAGTCTGTTAAATGATGAATGAGTGGATTACACTATATAAAATGTGATAGTGTTCATTTATTGACTCGTCTCTTCACATAAATGTCATGGTCATTGGCATGTGTTAAAAGGCTGTGCTCTTTGTTTACCCGTTGCCATGGTGAATCATAGTATCAGAGCTCCATTGATGATGGCTTTTTTCATTCCCAAACGCACACGCTTAACTCAGAGTGAACATACTCAGAGTTGATTGAACTAATGCTGATCAGCTGTTCTGAAACCCAAAACTCAGAGTTTGACAGCCCAGAGTTGGCCAATCTAGAGTTAAGGTTTTAACTCAGAGTTTGTTGAACCTGCTTTCTGAAACAGGCCCCTGGAGATGAGACATTGAATACTAACAGATCGGGCTTAAAACAGGACAAAAATCCTGCAGTACCATCTACTGGCAACAAGATGATGCCAAAGGATGTGATTAGGTAATCACACCAAACCCCATAGAGAAAATCAGCGATTTAAGCTCACGGGGATACAGGAGCCGCTGCTCTGCTGCTGCCTCGTGTGGTCACTTTGTGTCACTGAGGTTAATCTGAACAAAATACTTTAAATGCCAAAGTGACAAAATAAGACATTTGAACTTAGTGATGGAAGCAGCAGTGGAACAACTCCTGCGTGTGTGCTGCTAAAATCACTGATTTTCCCTATAGGGTTTGGTGTGGGAGAGTCCAACAATCTTTAAAATGCCGTTTTAAAGTTTCCACGTTTGTGAGTCTGCTCAGTGTCTGTGCGTCAAAAGAATCGTGTGACTGGACTGTGTGACGTCTGTGTGTTACCCAGAAACTGCTGCCTCTCAGCGCGTCTCTTTAGCGCGGCCCTCAGGAGGTCAGGGGTCGGGTCAGGAAGCTCCGCCGCCTCTCTGTAGGAGTTGATGGCTCTCTGCAGCATGTCGTTACTCCGCAGCTTCTCCGCCAGGTCGTCCTCCACCTGTAAGTCAACGGCATGGTTATTAGCGCCAACTCATCGCTACACTGACGTGGCAGTTGGACGGGTAGCACGGCGCAGCACCTGGGCTTTTCCATAGCGAGCGCGTGGGCTCAGAGGATTCTGCTGCACCAGGGTCTCGAAGGATTTTAACGCCTCCTCCATTTTACCCTGAGACACACACACACAAAACCATTAAAATATAGAATATTTTGAAATTAAAGGGATAGTTCAACTGTTTAGCTCATAAAAAAAAAACGAGGCTGGTTCTCAGCAGCAGGGGGCGCTCACACCACAGCCAGAGTCGGTGTCTGTACCTTTTTACGAAGCTTTTCTGCTGCATCGAGCTCTGCCTTAATGGTTTTGTCCAACTTATTCAACAGTTTTGGTTTCTTCTTCTTTGCTGGAGGAGAGAGAGAGTGAGAGAGTGAGAGAGAGAGAGAGAGAGAGTTAGAATAATACGTTTTTAGACATTTGTTGACTTTTTGTTTAAATCTTCACCTTTATCTTTGAGTTGGTCCTGAGACTCAGTCTCTGTTGTTCCTGCAACACCTGTAAACACAGTGGAGCATTATTATACTGTGTGTGTGTGAGTCAGTGTTTGTGTGTCTGTGTTCTCACCCTCAGCTTCTTTGTGTGTCTCTCTCTGTGGTTCTGGGTCAGTTTGTGGTTCTGGTTCCTTCTCAGCTTGTTTAACAGGAGCCTCTGACGGCGACATCGACAAAAACATCAAAACATTTTCAATCCAATGAAATTGGTTCACAAACGTTCCAAAAAACACTGAAACCCCTCAAAAATATACTGTATCCCCTAAAACCCACTGAAACCCCCTAAAAAAACCACTGAAAACCCCTAAAAAAACACTGAACGCCCCCCCCAAAAAACCACTGAAAACCCCTAAAAAAACACTGAACCACCCCAAAACACTGAAAACCCCTAAAAAAACCAACTGAAAACCCCTTAAAAAAACACTGAAACCCCTTAAAAAACACTGAAACCCCAAAATCCCATGTAAAACCCAGAGAAATTAAGTGAATAGTCAAACATTTACCTGCTTCCTGTGAAAACTTAGAGCTGGTGACAAAGTGTCCAGACTCCACTGCTGAGGAAACAGAAAACCAACGGTCAAAGGTTAACGAGTTCCCCAGCGTCATCACAGCTCATGAATCATGAGGTTCATTGTTTGGTGGAAACAGTGACTGTGACTCACCAGTGCTCTCTGCTGGTGGAGGATCCTCAACTAAAACTACACAAGACAAAAAGAGGTGCAGGTGTTTGTTTGTTTATTTGTTGTTGATATTTAAACATGTTCATAATTTTTACCTCCGCTCGTGTCGATAGTGCCGACGTCGTCGTCTGAAACAAAAACACATTATGTTTGTTCTGTTATTAAAGACAAACAAAGAAAGTCCATAGTCAGTCGTACTGACCGTGTGGATTAAGACTGTCTCGAGGATCATCTGGAACACATCAACACCATCATCATCACCACCATCATCTTCATTATCATCATCATCACGGTTGACAATATTATATAATAGAATATAACAATACTCACTTCATGTATATGTTAAGATATATAGGGTTATATATACAGTATATATATTATAAAAATGTTTACATTTAACTGACCTGGAACAAAGTCGTCTTCCACCAGAGGAGGGAGGGGCACAGCAGCTGGAGACACACACACACACCTGCTCACAACACATCATAGAGAGAGAGAGAGAGAGAGAGAGAGACAGACAGACAGACAGAAAGACAGCACTAACCTTGTATCTGGGACTCCACATCCTCTGATCCAGACTCTGACACACAAACACACACACGTGAGAGTGTGTTCACTGAGTGTGTGTGTGTTCACTACTACACACACACACACTCATCACAGCAGCAGCTCCTGTCATTTATAACTACACACACACACACACACACAAACACAAACTCACCGTTGTCATGGAGACCAGGCCCAAGATCCTTTTCTGAAAAGGACAAAGAATATCAAAGAGTTAATAATAAAAAACATATACATCTGTTAAATTGACACATTATCATATGAAGTCCTAAACAAACCTGTTGGCCCCTCCCCCTGCTGCTCTGCAGCCTGCTGATTGGCTGTTTCTGCCACAGACTCCCTCACTTCTTTAACATGGAAGAAAGAAAGTCATTTTTAAACAGGAAAACTTCAGGGAAAGAGAGAAGGGTCTAGCTGCAGACCCACAGACCACTCAACGACACACCCCTCCACTCAACGACACACCCCTTTACTCAACGAAACACCCCCTCACACTCAACGAAACACCCCCTCACACTACACGACACTCTGATTGGGATACAAGAGACTGCGTCTAAAACGTGATGACGTTTACGTTGACTGAGTATGAAGAGAGAGAACCCGAAAAAGTAACACGGGAAAACACAGCGATTTTCCCCCATGTCTTAATTTCCATTTTCAGGAAGTTTGCTCACTTCACCAAGGAAGGCAGAGCAACACTCCATGACAACCCAGACCCTGTCCTCAGGATCAGCAGGAAAAGAAGGCACTCAAGCTGCACTGTGGTCAGTAATACATACAACATGGATTGTAATGACATATGCAGCATGTTTACTATGGTACTGTGTCATTCTGAATCCAACATGGATCTCTATTGGAAGTTGTTGACATTTGCATATGAGACACGCTGGAACAATTATGATTCTGATAATTGTCTACAGGTCCCATCAGACACTGAGGACCATCTGTACAGCAAGATGCCTTGCATCTTTCCTGTACAAGACTTGGTTAGTCTAAGCAATTCTTTCACACGTTGCCAGCTAGGATGACACCTCTTATCAGAGGAAGTGCAAATAATCAGGGAAAGAAAATGTCTTATTCAAAGTTCTTAATCACATGTATTCAGTGTTGCATATTATGTGTAATTTAATTTTAGGAAAGGGCCCAACAAGCCCAACAGAAGCGACGCAAGGCAAGTTGTCTGTTAGCCAGTGTAATCACAGAGGATCAGGGCATGCTGCAACACCTTAAGGTGAGTGACAATGGCATTTAGTGTGGTGTTTGTGTATTTGTATATGAATACCCAAACTAAAATCCTATACAATTTTTATAGAACATCATCACAGGCAACACGGTGTCTCCTTGGGCCAAGAAACAGGTCAGGGTCATCCTTCTTTTTGAAGATGATGAACAAGTGGACAAAGTCATGCACTTCTTGTCTGAAGTACTCGAACGTACTGAGACAGACAAGAAGTCTGCAGATCCAGTGGCATTCGTAATGGATGTACTTTTGCCAGAGGTGAGATCTCAGACACTGACAATGATTTGTAGACTACATGTTTTATATGACTGCATATGTCTGTCTCCTTTTAACACATGGTCACTGTCTAACACAATCTTAAATCTTAATCTTCATGCCACAGGCAACACTATACGCCCTTGGAGCTGTTCACTCCATCTCCCTGGACAAAGCCAAGGAGATGTACATGTGTGGCACAGAGTTTGACCCAAGGTAAGCCGGATAGTTTAGGAAACTGTTAATCCAATTTTCAGTTTATATCTTATTATGTATTTGAGTGTCTTTAACGACTTAATTATTTTGCTATATCATTTTGTCTTGTCAGCGAGATAACCCAGCTTGGGGAACAGCTTCAGAGCCACATTTCCTCAAAAGTGAGGCAGAAACTGGATAGCTTCCTGAGCAATTACAGGAAAGCGTGAGGAATTCCTCACGCGCCTGTAATCCCTGGGTAGTGAATGTGTCTGCTGGATAGTCTGTTGTGTATAAAATAAAGAAAATATATCATTCATCACTTGTATTCATTACATGGATTTGAAAGTTATACAACTTTCTGTGCAGAATCAAGGGTTTCAGTGCATTTGTTTTACTTTCATCAAAAGACCTACTGATGTCCAACTGGCTGGGTTAGATTCAGATACCAATGTTTCACATATCTTCCTGGAAATAGGTAATCTCCTTAATGACATACTCAGCAGATCTTGTCTACTTAACATCTGTCTGTCTACCACCACCTGGACCACACCAGCACAGAATTTTAGGAGGTTTTTTTTTTCAGGTTAAAAACCAGATCAAGTAGACTTATTAGTTCTAATCGTTGTTCTGTCCAGTTGAACAACATGTCAAACTACAGACAAATAAGACATTCAATAAATGTAGGCCTATATTAAACACACCTTTTTGTAACATACAGGTTGCCATGATGTTGAAACAAATGAAATTATTCAAAACGTTACATTGTACAGAAGTGTGTTCACAGTGGAATTTGTGATACTATATTGTATAAATGTGATATTATATTGTATAAACGTGACAATTATATTGTATAAACGTGATATTATATTGTATAAACATGATAATTATATCACATAAACGTGATATTATATTGTATAAACGTGATATTATATTGTATAAACGTGATAATTATATCACATAAACGTGATTATATTGTATAAACGTGATAATTATATTGTATAAACGTGATAAACGTGATATTATATTGTATAAACGTGATATATTATATTGTATAAACATTGTATAAACGGATATTATATTGTATAAACGGATATTATATTGTATAAACGTGATATTATATTGTATAAACGTGATATTATATTGTATAAACGTGATATTATATTGTATAAACGTGATATTATATTGTATAAACGTGATAATTATATTGTATAAACGTGATAATTATATCACATAAACGTGATATTATATTGTATAAACGTGATAATTATATCACATAAACGTGATATTATATTGTATAAACGTGATAATTATATCACAAAAACGTGATACTATATTGTGTAAACGTGATGTTCAAAAAACTTTTCCAATCGGCATTTATATATTTTAGCAGTTTGGCTATAACATTTCATACTTTATACTTTACAAAGTGACATTAATTATTCACAAATTTCACAGAAAGTACATTTCTGTGTTCATAAAAGCCAACACGAGTATTCATTCTTCTCTATTCCTGTCGCACACCGGGATAAAAGTCTCTTGTCAACAAGTGTCTATGAGATACACGTGTGTAAATAAAGTTTCAATAAAAGAAGACGTTATCACGTTAGTAAACGTCATCACGTTTCAGACGCAGTCTCTTGAGACCCAATCAGAGTGTCGTGTAGTGTGAGGGGGTGTTTCGTTGAGTGTGAGGGGGTGTTTCGTTAAGTAAAGGGGTGTGTCGTTGAGTGGAGGGGTGTGTCTATATATAATACAATAACTATACGTATTACAATTACAATAACAATTACAATAACTATATATATATATATATACATATAGTTATTGTAATTGTTATTGTAATATATATATATATATATATATATGCTGAGTCATGCTAAGTTTTATCTTTGTTTTTATTTTATTTTAATAAATTAAATTAAGTGTAGTCAGACAATCGGTCAGAAAACCTTTTAAGAATTTTAAAATAACATTTAAATGAACCACTCACTCTCCCACACCAAACCCCATAGAGAAAATCAGTGATTTTAACATCACAGCACACAGGAGTTGTTGACGCACTGCTGCCTCCATCACTAAGTTCAAATGTCTTATTTTGTCACTTCTGCATTCAAAATCCTTTGTTCAGATTTACCTCAGTGACACAAAGTGACCACACAAGGCAGAAGTAGACCAACAGCTCCTGTGTCCCCACCAGCTAAAACCATTGATTTTCTCTATGGGGTTTGGTGTGGGAGAGTGAGTGGTTTACAAACTCCAGTTTCCTGTTGGAAAAGTCTGTCTCACAGTGAAATAAAGATGTGAACGTGTTCTTAAGACATCGTAGACTCAAACTGACGTAGATTTTATTGAGTCATTTGTAAAGAGGGTAAAATAGAGTGGCTTGTACAGTGAGTTTTTTGTGGGTGAAACACAGAGCATTGTCTTGTCTGACACTGATCTGGGATGTTGGGTTTAGTTGAGGTCGAGTGGGAACAAGGCTGCTTTACTCAGGTGTCAGGTCAGTGTTTGTGTGTGTGTGTGTGTGTGTGTGTGTGTGTGTTGTTACCTGTTTTCTCGTCAGGTGAATCTCCCACACTCGCTCTCTGTGCCTCTTTCAGACCTGTTCCACAGTTTTAAAGGCGTCAAATTTAACAATTTGCTGTCGTTTCACAGTTAATAACAAATGAAATGACAAACAAAAGCATCCTCTACTCTGCTGTTTCCATTACTGATTGTCTCATTTTTGTTTTCAGGAATCAATAAAAAAAAAAAGGTAATTTCTTTGACCAGAAACGTAAACAGACAAGAGTACACGTGATCACAGAAAAACGTGTCAGTGCCTCAGTGAATCGACAGTGAGGAGGCGTGGCTCTACGATGGCGTTTGTGTGGAAGGAAATGAGCTAAGTGTGGAGGAAACTGGAGGAGAGAAATAGCAGTGAAGGAGGTGTTTAAAAGTGTGTGTTCACCACATTTATCTTTTATATCACACGTTCTATTGCACACTGAAAAATAAAAGTATAAAAGAGTCATTAACTAGATATTTTGTGGAGATAAATGCTTTTCTGCTGCTTTTAAATCAAGTAACGTGTCATTTCTGTTCTGTTTTTCTGAAATATGTATTAGTGATGGGCA